>NW_019154115.1:14787419-14799740 GCF_002288905.1 Enhydra lutris kenyoni | reverse complement strand
GTTTTTTTTTTTTTTTTTTAGATTTTTTATTTATTTATTTGACAGACAGAAATCAGAATTAGGCGGAGAGGCAGGCAGAGAGGCAGGCAGAGAGAGAGGAGGAAGCAGTCTCCCCGCAGAGCAGAGAGTCCGACGCGGGGCTCGATCCCAGGACCCTGGGATCATGACCTGAGCCGAAGGCAGAGGCTTTAACCCACTGAGCCACCCAGGTGCCCCTTGCTTGTGTTTTATTTAATATATAAGTATGTATATTCAAGAAGTATGATATATTACTTCCTAATCCAGTCTCTTTCAATGGGAACTACTTGCCTCAAAATTTTCAGATTGGTTCTTCTCTTTTAAATTGTTGGTCTCTTCACTTACTCCATAATTTTCTTATCTTCTGGTTTTATGAGTGAAAGATTTTATAAGTAGAAATCTCATATATTGAGATCAATCAAACTTGACAGCTGGTGCAGATTTCAAGAAGTATGGTGTATAAGCTGTGTGTTTGTGTGTGTGTGTGTGTGTGTGTGTGTGTGTGTGTGTGTGTGAAATGAACTGTTATTCTATTTTCCATTGTGGACCTCTCTACAGAGCAACCTCTTTCCTCTCTTCATTTGCTTTCTCTGAATTTTAGGAGTGTTTTTTGGATTTCTTCTCTGCTTCATTGGTCAAAAGGTAGTTACTACATGGCGATTGCAACTTTATTTTGAAGTAGTCTTTTTGATTGAATAAAAGCCATGTCCAATGGTATCCTACTAAAAACACAAAGCAGTTGTTTTTGCAATATTGGTGTGGGTTTGGAGCAAATCTATTTCAGTGAAAGAATTTTGTCCTGATGGTGCAGGAATTAGTTCTTACTACCATGTGCTGGATATTATCATGGACTTCATTCGATATTATTCTTTTCCTTTTCCTTTGCTCTTGAACTAGGAGAAATGTTGACTCAGTGGTGGCAGAGTCAAAAAGTGAGGCTTGCCATAGCCCCTTTGTGTTGTGCCTGAGCACTGTGCATTCCATCTCTCGGGTCAGCCATAGCAGTTCTTGTCTTATAGAAATAATTATGTGCCTAGTTCTGAGTTCTTCCAGCCCTCCAAGCCAGGGCCGTCCAATAGAACTTCTGAGATGATACTGTCACATCATGGTGCTCTATCTGCTCTGTCCAGGAGAGTAGCCATTAGCCACATGTAGCTATCAAGCGCTTGAAATGTAGCATGTGGCTCAGGACCTCAATTTTAAATTTAGTCTAACTTGAATTAATTTAAATTTGAATTTGAGTAGCCATATGTAGCTAGTGGCTACCATATTGGACAGCAGAGCTCTTGGCATCTCAAAGCATTCAGGTTAAGGAGAAAATATCCCTTGAAAGAGTAATTCTGAATCTAGATGAGAAGGGAGATATCAGCCAGCAGCTCCTGGTCTTGGAAGACCCTTAGTCCACAGAAGCATAAGGAGGCCTCAAGAGAGACTGAGAGATCTTTTGGTTCAGAGTACAGATTCAATCAAAGAATAGTTGGACTTCCAGCATGTAACATACAGATGCTTGGGGATAGTGAACCAAATGCTCATCTTTATTGGAGAAAATAGATACATAGGACTCAAAGCTACCCCTGATAGGGGCTGATTCTTAATGTTTGACCCATCATTTCACAAATTCCCACCAGCACCCACATACCATTGTTTCTTTCTTCTCATGTGGCTGTACAAGTTTCCTTTCATAAGGTTTAACAGGTACTTGAAGTAGTATTAGGGAGAGCAGTTTCCTTGTACTTTCATGACTTAGCCATCTTCACAGAATTTTCTTGATTTTATTTTCAAACTTGGAAAAAGAGCTAAGTTATCAGCCAGGCAGATAAAATGATTTGTTTGATCATCTGAGAAGTAGGAGCTTGTAAAAGGTATTTGTTTGAGCTCTCCACTTAATCTTGACAGCACCTTGCCATCTGACACTCAATTTAATGTTAAATTTGGAGACAAAGTAGAAAAGGAGGAGTGTGGGTATCATTTGTTATCACTTCAAGGACAGGGTCACTTCTGTCCTCGCCTGCCAGGATGCTCCCCATGCCATTCAGATCCCCCATCACCTCCATTCATTTTAGCCTGAAACTCACCTCAGCAAAACAACTCCCCACCCTGATTTACCCTAATCAGATTTTTTTTAAGTGAGAAAGTTCGGGTCCATGATTACATCCTCCAAACTCTGTCATTTCACACCATAGCCAGGTTTCCAGACAGCCTGCACACTCCCTGTCAATGAGTTCTGTGAAACCAGTGGCACACCAGGATGGCCTTATTTGCTTTCTGCTTTAAGCAGAAAAATTGGATTTAGAAAGCTTTTCCTAATCTGGATCTCTGCAATATATAATAAACTTCTTACATCTGTCACCATCAGCATTCTCCTTGCTGTCTTTACTTTTGTGTTTTAAAGAGGAAGGACAGTGGTGCCCTTTCTTTCTCTTCCTATTCAAGCACTGTCTGGGACAGCGAGCCCCAAAGATTAGTGACATCTTCCTGGCTGGGATGATGGGGGACCAGAACAAATTTAGGATTGCCCTCTATACCAACCACATTCCGTTCTTACTAACTCTAAGGAGCAACTCTTGATCTGGAAGCTTCTGAATGTTTTGAAACTTTTCAGATAATAAAATAAAAGGCAAGCCTAAAGCTCTCAGAACATCCTCTTTATTGATAACATTGATTGTATCCCCAAGGCAGTGTTTTCAAAGTAGGGGACTGCAACTCACTTACTTTAGAATTACTGCCTGTACTAGTTAAAATGCAGATTCTCAGGCTCTACTGACTCAGACTCTCTGGGGCCAAGGATCTGTCTGCATTTTAACATCTCCCCAGCTGACTCCTATGCACTGTGAGAACTATGAAGAAAGAAGTAATGTTATCAAATCCTTCATTCAGTTGTAGCTCTTAGAGGCTGGGGTATAAGCAGCCTTTTAATCCGCAGAGAAGTAGTCCAGTGGAGAGTAAGATGTGAAGTATAGGAAAAAATTTAGTTTTAAAGTTTTAAATCCTGTGCCATTGTTTGCTTGCTGCAAGATAATAAGGAACCAACTTGGTCCTCCTGATTTAGTTTCCTTGTTTGTAAAACTGGTAATCACAGGCTTGATGAGGCATGAACATAAATCACCTGGCACACATAGTGAGCACTTGGTAAACATTTTCTATTATGATTTCTCAACAGATGCTATGTTTTTAAAAAATTATCTAGGAAACAGCTTCATTTTATGAAGCAGTAATTTATTTATTCATCAAAGACATGTACACCTGCCAATTAGAGTTCCAATGAGCTTGAGTTCTCCCACTCATATCATTCCTGCCAGTTGCAAAGGATCTTGGTGTCTCAGCCTGCACATTGCCATTTGGTTTTTTGAAATATGCAACTAGCTCCTCTACCCCCATTACTACAACTTTTCTCAGTTCCTCTTAGTACTTAAAACTTTGGTTGGCCGCTGCGAAGCCTAAGACCCGTGTGTAGCTAACAGGGACCAATTTTCTCTTGTGTCCTATAATTGAGAGGACAATTCAAGAGGACCTTAATTCAAGATCCCCCGGTATGAATCTCACACTTAATCTGGGTTAGTGCTGTCAAATGAGTGTTAGTCATTCTTACATCATGAAGAATTTTCCCACAATTGGAGGGTTTCTTTTTCCTCCAGAAATACCTTTCTTCATTGTTAATAGGTTAATGCTCAGAGTTGGATTCACTTGAGGGCACGGAGATTCTGGGCATCTGCCCCTGGAGAAATCTGAACTGTCAGAGGGTGCTCATAAGCTGCAGGCATGCTCAGAAGTGCCCGAGAAATTGAGGGGGTCTGATGGATAAGATCTGCCCCTTCTTAGCCCTCCTCAAGTGCAGCAGCTCTGCACAGAATCTGTTTCATATTTTAGTATGTAAAATTTTGAGAAAAAAAAATGTCATTGTAAATGGTGTACAACAGTCTTTGAAAATCATTGATATAGTCCCACACATTAAAGTTTGAATCATGGCTGAGCAAACTGAAGTTCCATCAGAAAGATTAAATGCCTTAACTATGGACTCACAGTCAGTTGGATTAAATGAAATTCAGCAAACATGTAGCAAGTATTTATTGTGGGGCTGGGTGTGGAGAGAGGGACCAAGAAACATGATCTCTGACCACAAAGGTTGCAAGACCTAGTAGGGGAAGAGGAATATAGTTAACTATACATATAAATATCTTAAAAATGTTCTGGAAGCCCAGCAGTGGATAAAAATATGGTAGGTAGGGGCACCTGGGTCATTTAAACGTCTGCCTTTGGCTCAGGTGATGATCCCAGCGTTCTGGGATCGAGCCCCATGTCAGGCTCTCTGCTCAGCAGAAGAGGCTGCTTCTCCCTCTCCCTCTGCCTGCCACTCTCTCTTTCTCTGTCAAATAAATAAATAAAATCTTTTAAAAAATGGTAGGTAACACTGAGTGCTAACTCTGAGTGAATTCTGCTTGATTCTGTTTATCCAACTTTATGAAATAGACATAATTTCCCCCCATTTTACAGATAAAGAAACTAAGATTTAGAGAGATATTTCATACTCAACTTCACATAATTAGTAGGTAGCAGAAATTGGTATTCCAATAGATGCAGTCTGACTTCAGAGTTCATATCTTTGCCCATGAGGGAAATATAAGAACATTTCAACCAGAGATAGTTTTTGAACTGGGCCCTTTTAGATAAGGATTTTGTTAAGTGGGTGGGAAAGGAATGTGGATGGGGAAAACATCCCAGACAGAGTGCCCAGTATAGACAATATATAATAAATATATATAATATATATATATAATAAAATGGTGAAAATGCAGCTTGGGGCCACATTTTGAAAAGCCTTTGTAACTGCTTTGTAACCACTGGGCAATGATGGGATGGGAAGCAGCATGGCATGCAAAGAGGGTTGAAGTTAGTATCTGCTACGTCCCAGCAATGTGACACTGGACACACTACTTAATTTCTCTGTGTGTCCGTTTCCTCATGTCTAAAATGGGAGCATAAATACCTCACTATGATGAAGACTAAAGGGGGTGATATACATGGGGCATTTAACACAGTGCCTTTTACATGGTAAGTATTCAGTAAGTGGTAGCTAATTGTTTTGATTAACTCCCAGCCTTATGGCTAGTAAGACAAGCTAATATTTTGAGCACTTATAAGTATCAGGCTTTGTACCAACCACTGCACATGCATTATTTAATCTTTACAACACCAGCTCTATAAAGCAAGTGGTATTACTGCCCCAGTTTATGAAGGATGGTACTGAGGATTCCAGGGTGATTCCATTGTCTGGTTCCAGAGTTCTTAACTCTGTATTTCACTGTATCCCTCTCTATTATACTGCTTGGAAGTTTTATTAAGATTTGATGTAGGTAGGAGGTTGATACCATGGTTTACTGGTGAGAGAGATGTTTGGCATTAGTGGACTTTGTAATAACCTCTTCAAATTATACCACGGAATTGATTGCTAAACTTGGCTGTTATACCTTTTTAAGGGCCTATAACCTCTTGCTTAAGGTCCATAGTTTCACTTCATGCATACTCTTCTACCATCCATTCCATAACATATTTTATTTTTTCCACATCTTTGTGAAAAGCTGTATAAGTCACCTTTTCCTGCATTCCAGTCTCCCCCAATAGTTAGTAACTTAAAACTGCTTTCATTTATTTAGCTCATAATTCTGTGGATTGGCAAATTGGACTGGGCTCAGCTAGGCGATTCTTCTTTTGGTCTTGGCTAGGGTAACTTTTGACGTCAGCTGCCAAATATGCTGGGGCTACTTAGTCTGGTATAATGTTCATTCAGCTGGATGAATCATTTCAACTCCTTCTATTTCTCATTTTCTAGGATCCTAGCTTAGACTTGTTCTTATGGTGGTGGAAGAATTCTAAGATTCTGTAAGAAAGAGAACACATTCCAATGGACAAACACTTTTTAAGTTTCTGCATTTTCCATGTTGCTATTTGTCTCAATGGCCAAGGCAAGTCACATGTCCAAGCCCAGAGTCAGTGTGGGAGGAGACAAGGCACATGAAAATTTTGAGTGCATTACTCTAACAGTCTACCATCCAGGCTTTGCAGTCAGACACAGTGAATGGCTCCACAGAACAACTGTATAAGGATAGGCTTGGAAGGATAGTGGAGGAGGGCATCTACTGTGGAGTGGCTCTGAGTATCTAGCTTACTTAGAAGCAGTTAAGTATCCTCTTGGTGTGACCATGGTACCAGATGGAACCAGAAGGTGACATGACACGTCAGGGGCCCCATACTCCCAAGCTGTTTCCTTCATACCCCCATGCCCAGCTTTTTAATCTGAAGGAGACACTGTCAGAGATAGCATTCTAGTAGGTGGTGAGAGCTGAGCTATGGAATGAGTGGTTTATTTTTATCTTCTACCTTCACTGTGTCCCCAGCCTGGCATGGCCTGGAGAAATAGCTGTTATATCCATTAGAATTTAAACTGGCCCTAAAATACCTTGGCAAAGGCATCTGCAGGCCTCTCTAATCACTATCATTCCAAAGAGCCACTAAGTTGATCTTACTTATCCTTGAAATCAGATCATGGTGGTATCATCATACAAACTCTCTGGGCTAATAAGCTTTGGGCTTGAACATTCAATTTAGTTACCATATCAGCAGTTTTTCAGTTTATTTCATGAAGAAAGAAAATGCTGTAGGTTATCTGAGGACCTTGGTATCTGGTAACAAGTAGGACGCACATAATGTTAGAACCCATTACTCGATGTGGGTTGTCCTGGGAAATTGCAATAGAAAGTCTGGTGGAAACAATTTTTTATAAAAAGTGCTTCTTTCCCTCCTGTAATTTCAATGTAAATGATGGCATAATAATACAACCCACTAACGCAGGGAAAATTCCTTACCTCTTTGTAAATATCTTAAGAAATAGTGTAGTAATACTTTTGTACCCTAAAACTTGAGGCTTGGAACAAAAAATTCCAAGGGAATGAGATGACGATGGCCATCAGGGCTTAGCCTTGCTTACTGCTACTGTTGCTATGTATAATCAAGTCCTGGATTTTGGCCTGTTGTGACTTGATTCCCCAGGCCTTGTATGGAGAGGTCTCTTTTGTGTATGTGGTTTTCCTTTACTTTCCACATATAGTGGGTTTGAGGGTTTGAGGATTGAGGGTTTGAAGATTCCAGGATTTGGTTCCCTAGGGTAATGCTGTTGACATTAGACCATCAACTTCATTCATTTTAGTAAGCATTTGTGGAGCTCCTTTATGTGCCAGAGTATAAGCCTATATGTACAGCCCTGACCTCTAAGACCTTAGGATCTGGCGGAAGTCAGTGAAAGAGGCAGGCCTGACAGCTAACTGAATACCAAGGAGATAAAGACATCAAAAGGTACCTAGAAGAGAGGGATTAATTTTTGTGTGGGATAGGAGATCAGAGAGGTGATGCTTAAAGGATGTTTTAGAAAATGGACATTGGTGGGGAGGGTATCTGGGTGGCTCAGCTGATTAAGCATCTGCCTTTGGTTCAGGTCGTGAGGGTCCTGAGATCAAGCCCCACGTTGGGCTCCCTGCTCAATGTGGAGCCTGCTTTTTCCTCTCCCTCTGCCTGCCGCTTCCCCTGCTTGTGCTCTCTCTCTTTTTCTGTCAAATAACTACATAAAATCTTAAAAATAAACATTGAGAGACATTCCATCTGACTTGTTGAAAATTGAGGTTTAGAAAGTACTAGAATGTCTAGAGAGACAATGGACTAGATAATTTGTAAACTTCGTGAATATGCTTGACAAAATATTTCAACTATCTAAATATACTTAACAAAATATCCATTATATGATAATTTTTAAATGAGAGAACGAGCATACAGGAAAGAAGGGGGGAAATTCTCCAATGTTAAGAATGGAACAGGACCAGGAATCCAAAGAGGTAAGTGAGGGCTGGAGCTGGTGCCTACTTTATCATCAACCACCAGTAAATTCCAGGTGCCCAGGAGCTCTAGCTTCACTGATTATGTCTAATTAGGTATAAGGAAGCAGGCAGAAAAGCCTGCATAGGGAGATAGACCAGTTGGGGACTTTTTTTTTTTTTTTTTAAAGATTTTATTTATTTAGTTGACAGAGAGAGATCACAAGCAGGCAGAGAGGCAGGCAGAGAGAGAGGAGGAAGCAGGCTCCCTGCTGAGCAGAAAGCCAGATGCGGGGCTCAATCCCAGGACCCTGGGATCATGACCTGAGCTGAAGGTAGAGGCTTAACCCACTGAGCCACCCAGGCACCCCCAAGTTGGGGACTCTTAAGTGAAGCCAGAATTCGTGAAAGGAAACATCCTCAGGGAAAAGATGAAGTAGAAAAAATATCCACTCCATGGAGATAGCAGAGAACCTTGACCTATGGAGACTCACTGCTGATGGTGGAGAACATGGCAATGTGTATATTTTTACATGGATTTGGGGCCTGAATCCATGGCATTGTCAAAGTCCTAGTAACCATAAGCTGAGAACCTTAATTTGAAGCAGACGTGGTAGGCAAGACCACAGACCTCTGGAGGAATCCACATTTAAGCTGTACTGCAAATAACTACCATAGGTTGAGATCCAGTGAACATGTATTCATAAATAGAAGCCATGGAACATGTGAGGAAACAGAACATCATGCATGAAAATCAGCAGAGATAGTAACAGCAGTGACCTCACACATTTTACACATTTAATATGCTTAAAGAAATAAGAGAAGAAATATATGTTTATAAAAAGTAAAAATTAAAAAAAAAAAAGAAATAAGAGAAGAAAGTGAAAATATGAGTAAGGAGCATGAGCCTATCAAAAATGACCTGATATGAGATACTTGAAAAAGTACTCAATGAATATCTGGAAATTAAAAAATAATAGTAGAAATTAAAAATTAAATAAAATAATGGCCCTAACTAAAACAATGCAGAACTCTGTCAATAGCAGAAGGGTTAAATAAACCATGGTATGTTCATACAAAGCAATGTTACAATGCAGTGGAGGAAAACAAGCTAGAGCTAATGCAACAACGTGGAGAGACCTCATAGCTGTACTGTGAAGCAGAAGAAGCCAGATAAAGAGTACAAATACTATATGATTCCATGCATAGGAAGTTCAAAAACAAGCAAAGAGGATCGTGGTCAGAGTAACAATTGTCTGGTATGGAAGGCTATTGATTGAGAAGGCATATGAAGGGGCAGGCTGGGGTGCTGGCAGTACCTGAGTGTGTATGCCTTGTGGATGTCATCAGAGATGTGGTGCTGTTACTGTGATAAAGATGTTATACCTCAGTATAACGCAACAAAAACCTCAGTGGCCCTGTCTTCCAATTCTTTCGACCCTGAAGACCAGATTAGACACAGCCAAAGAGAAAATTAGTGAACTGGAACTGAAGAAAATATACAAAATTTAGCAGAGAGAGGCAGAGATACAAAAATGACAAGAGAGTGAGGTCCATGCAGAGCCCTAAAAGTTACAGTGGGCAAATAATTTCTAAGACAGACACAAATCCTCTGGTTCAGGATGTCTAATGAACTCCAAGCAAGATAAAGAAAAGAGATCCACACCTAAACACATCATTGTAAAACTATAGGCAAAAGACAAAGAGGGGAGCCTGGATGGCTCAGTGGGTTAAGCCTCTGCCTTCAGCTCGGGTCGCAATCTCAGGGTCCTAGGATTGAGCCCCGCATCTAGATCTCTGCTCAGCAGGCAGCCTGCTTCCCCCTCTCTCTCTGCCTGCCTCTCTGCCTACTTGTGATCTCTCTCTCTCTGTCAAATAAATAAATAAGATCTTTAAAAGACAAAGAAACGATCCTAAAAGCACTGGGATGAAAACAGTGATCATCTGCACATAACTGTCAATTAGACTGAGTAATGTTCCAAGTCAGTAGACAAAGGACGATACCATCGGTACCTTGAAGAAAAGGGAATTCTCAACCTAGAATTAAAAACCGGGGGAATGGGAGCAAAATAATAATTTTGTAAATCAGGTGAACAAAGCAAAACTGAAGACATTTCACTACCAATAGACCCTCACTTAGGGATTTTTCTGAATGGTGTACCATCAAAAGAAAAATCATTACTGAAGGGCTATCTGAGGTACAAGAAATAATGAAGAGCAAAGGAAATGTTAAATTTTAGGGCACATATACAAAAGGAGAACAGTTGGAAACCATCTTGATTTATCTGTATCTATATCTATATAAATCATAAACATGTACATTGTAAAGAAGAAACCAGAATGTTGTATGGGGCAGAAGCCTTATCTGAAAAGCAGAGCATACTGACCAAAATTAGCTGAACTGAAGCTGAACTGAATTCTACTAATTCTGCCTCTTTTAAGGTCATTGTACTTCATGAGTTTGGGAGTTTCATTAGATCCCGCTGAATTCCTAGAACTGCCATTGAACCATTGACCTTGTTAAGATGAATCGATTCTGCCATATCTGATAATTGTCAATGTTTGCCTTCGTGGTAATTGTTGAAAATAGCAACTCCATAATAAGATAGAAACAGATTTTATTCTAATAATGCAAGGAAAGCCTAGAGATTAATTAAAAACAGATTTTATTCATTTACATAATTAGGAAATTATTTGCAACATCAGTCCTAATAAACTTGGAGTTGTTTGACAAATGCAATGATTTTGTTCCAGGATAAATATGTATCCTGTGTAAATACTTTAGATATTGATGGAGTGAAGGGATCTTTAAGGAACAAACTACATAAATGCCTGCCCTTTGGAGAGTGCCAAGGGCTATTAAAAAAATGGAGGCATTCTTCTCCATCCCTGAGAGGTGAGTACAGCACCCTGTGGAGGGTGGAGAGGGTAGTTGCTGGTAGCCGCAGCTGATAATTCGAGAATCCAGTTTCTTTTCATTCTGCTATCACTGTTGTAATGACAGACTGGTGGTTTTAAACCTTGACCTCAATTTTCTCGTTCTTTCAGGACCCCACCGATCCCTCCCATCTTAAACCGTCCTTTAGTGGCCTTTCATTCCTTAGTGAATATTTTAACCTAAATAAAAATTTCATCTTTTCCACCTTCAAGAGACAGCTCAGATCTCACCTTCTCTGTAAATTCTGCCCTGAATTCCGCGGCAGGATGAACCATACCCTCCTTCATGCTCCCCTGCTCCTCTTGTCTCTCTGTGGCCAAGTGTTTGTTTTTAAGTGGCCAGAGAACTCAAGGATGGCAGAGGCTGTGGGCGTCTCTTTTCTCCATGCCTAGTGAGTGGGCACATCTCTGCTCGTTACGGTGAAACAGAACTGTTTCTATGGAGGCTGCACCTGATGAAGACGATGATGAAGAATTACGGTTCTGCCGTGCTTTATGTGTTCAAAGGCAGTTCCAGTGACCTCGTCTTATTGCATCTGCCCCCATTAGGTAGTTAGAGCAAATGTTTGAACCCTCATCTGACAGATAAAAAGCCCAGGAAGACAAAGTCTAAATGGCTCACACCATGTCCTGAGGTTCGTGCGGAGGGTGAGCCAAAGGAGAGGGTTGCAGATGGGAAATAATAAGGAACAAGGTTTTTCTACTCCTTAGAGAAATCACTTCATTAATTTTCTCACCATTTAAATCTGGCTCCACCTTCTCCTGTCCTTTTCTTCATGGGATCAGAGAAACAGCCTTTTGATAGAAGGAAGACATACCACAGAGATGCTGAATATGTGCTGACCCTCACGTGGGGACCTTTTTCCTGGGGAAGCAGCAATAATCATAATCATAATGCTTGCTTGAACTTGGCACTTTTCTTCAGTGTAGAGTCTGAAATTACCCGCTGATGCCTTCAGCGTGGCAGTGGGCTGCTTGAACAGAGGAGAGGCTGGGGACAGCAGAGTGTGTTATTGTGGAGAAATTCTCGAAGCTCTCACTGCTGTGAATGACTTTGGTGAATAAGCCAACCTGGGGCAATTCAATAGGCAGGGTGTTAAGTAGGAAGCTGTGACATTGTTTCTATAGAAGGTGTAGGCCAGAGATCTCTCAGGGGCGTTGTTGTGTTCAGGCCACTGGGCAGAAGGACCCATAAGAGGACCATTGCAAAGCTTCAGACTTAAACAAACAAAACCCTACTTCTCAGGGACCCCGGGAATGACAGGAAACCTAGTTTCATAGAGGATTGGGAGCATTGATAAAAATGAATAACTTTGCTTTCTTTCTCCATAAACAATGTCACACAAATATGAGGATTCTCAGGTGTCGATATTTTTAGGTGTGAAGGTAACCCATTTCTGTGGTGCTCTCCATCATGGAATAATGCAATGTTTTCTCCCATTGCAAAATAAGGGGAAATCTCTTCTTCAATGTGTCTTTTTTTTTTTTTTTTTTTTTTTTTTTTTTT
>NW_019154115.1:14711074-14787319 GCF_002288905.1 Enhydra lutris kenyoni | reverse complement strand
TTTTTTTTTTTTTTTTTTTTTTTTTTTTTTACAATTGATAGATTTGCACAGCATAGAACTCCCTGACCTTAGCCACGTGCCGTTTTCTCCCCTTCCACCAAAACCAGCTCTCCTGAGATATCATTGTCATACTGTGTAAGTTTAAGGTGTGTAGCATGTTGATTCGATACACTTACATATTGAATGAGGTGTCATTTTAAACTTTTGTCTCTTAGCCATACTGGAGCCTCTACCGGAGTCTCATCTGTAAGCAGGGTTCCTGGTCTATAGGTTCTCATCTTTAAGCAGGGTTCCTGATGCTATAGGAGATATCGAGGCTGTCTGCCATGTCTGTTCTTATTGATCTGGGTGGGGGTTTTCCACAGTCCCCAGCCTATGTAGAACGCCCTGGACCGTCCTCCTGGTCAGGGGTCCCAAACTGTAACAATCCCTATGGGGGCATGTGAGTGTTCTCCATGGGCGTGACAATACTAAGCTGCACTGAAAGAGTGGTGGGTGAATCTGCCCGTGACTTCTACCTCCACACTCCCTCTAGCTGAGTGGACAGGTGGGCAGGCTTCTCTCCTAATCAGGAGTAGGCGACATACTCCCAAGGGAGCTGTTTCCCCAGCAATCGTTATTTGAGAACCCCACCAGCTACCTGGGTTTTTCTCCCCGACCTGGCCCTGACCTCCAGTTCTCTGACCAACTGCTCTACTTTTTTCTGGTGCTTGACCGCCTCCCTGGCCTCAAATCCTTATTCTGGATGCGTTTTTACATTACTTGACTCCAGATTACCCAGAAAGAAGCAGTAGAGAGGGAAGAAAGCAAGGACAACTCTCTATTGATTAGGTGACAGCAAAAGCAATGAATCTGACCAGTGCCTGTTCGCCAGGAGCTCACAATCTAATTAGAGGAGATAGGCATGACAGCAAGGTTGCCACAAAGTGTTTCGGGGGCTGTGATTGCACTGTGTAGTTGGTATAGGTAGAATGGATGGAGAGGTCATTTCTGGGCTGGGGAGGGGGACTTAAGGAAAAGGTGGAAAGTCTTCCTGTAGGAGGAGACTACATGAGTGGGGCAGAGAGAAGAGGGTGGAGGAGTAAGGCAGCCCAACGTGCTCGTACTCATGTTCATGCAGTCCCTCTGTACTCCAGGGGAATGGAGATTGGGGTGGGGAGCAGTAAGAGATGAGGCGGGAGAAATGGTCAGGGACTGGGCTGTAGGCACTTGGGGGACCAGGCTCAGAAGTATGGACCAAAGCCAAGAGATTTTCGCAGGGGTAAGGCTGGCCTCAGGGAGGTACCGGAGTTCGAAGTTATGGTGTCCATAGGGGCATGGCATACTTGGGCTTGATTAGGCTGCATTGGTATCACAGGGCCACAGAATGTCCTTCGTGGTATTTGAGGCTAGGTGTTGGTGGCCTGCTCAGTTGGAGTAGGACCTTAGGCAGTGGTTATAAGGTGCAGGATTCACCTACCTGCACAAGACGGCTGGCCAAGAAGACAAGGCCAGATGTCGGAATGACGAGAAAATGGGCTGGGATTCATGGGAAGAGCAGCCCAGCTGTGTAGACTAAGCCAGTCCAGCCAGAGTAGGGGAAGTGTGGTTTAAGAGGTTCAAGTCTTGGGAGCTGAGTAATTTCAGATCCCACCTTCCAGCGGAGAGGAGACATCTAAAATGCTCCCTCACCTGCTCAGGCTAGCTTACAAATTCAGCGGAGCAGAGCTGCAGCTGTTGGGGAAGAGTCTAGGGGAGACAGAGGCTGCTGTGGAGATTTCAAAGCAAAAAGTAGTTTAAGTTTGAGTGAAAGAGGCCTCCCTTTTGTCCCTGGATAATGGCAGACACTCTGCTCTGTGACCCTCATAGGTATCTTCCTGTGAGCCTGGAACACTCCCCTAGCTCTTATTTCAGCCAAAAGCTGTCAGGGGCCTGCAGGCCAGTCCATAACACTGAAAGCCCAGCATCAGTATGGGAATCCTCCCTGCCCTCCGCAGAGCCCCTACTCAGAGCTCTCTCTAGAGCTTTCTCTAGAACTCTGCCCACTCTGAATGAGAGCTTCGACAGACCTTCCTCCAAGGCCGCCTGCAAAACACTCCTCTGCATCAGGACAGACCTCACTTCCTTCTCTGGGAAAGGAAATTCCATCTCCCCAAGGAACCAGCCTATAGCCCTGTCCTCTTACCTAAATATTCATTTTGTGAGGATTCCAAGGCCTGTATTTTCAGAATGGTTTATGAAAAATCTGATCATCTAATCTGCCCAATCCTCAGATTCGTTTTCTTTTTAGTCTACCAAATACACACATTGCAGGATATTTATTGCTAATTTCAAAGAGCCACTTAAGGGTCTCCTTTCCCTTAGTCATCTGGGAGGCTGAAAGATTTTTAGTTGCGTTGCTATTGCAGTGAAGAAATGATTTAAATAAAAACTCCCCTGCCCACTGAGACTTTGCTCAAGACCCTTGGCCATAGCTTGGGGTCCTGTCCCCAATCCACATCCGCCATGTTGTTACCCACCTGACTGGGAAGAGTCTTAGCCAATGGGCGGAACATGGCTCTGGGCATTGCCCAGGCACGAGTGACGTCCTTATGGGTGATTTTGCCCTCTCCTTGGCAAGGGTGACTCCTATTATTGTTGCTCTAGAAAGTGAGTTGAATCCATCTGCCAAATGAAGACTAGTACAGTCTTTGGGGTCAGGCAGGGTTCAGAGAGCAGGGACTCCTCAGAAATGAGGTTGTCTGGGGTATGGTGTCTGGAAGGATGGGAGCCAAAGGAGTGTCAGAGACCTGGTGTCGGATTAAGCGAACTCAGCCTCAGGATTAGGTGAACTTGTTAGAAGGGCTGGCTGCCTTTCCATCTTGGCCCCCAGGAGCTTTTTTTATCTCCTTAAGCTCAAACAGAAGTTGAACGTGTGGACAGCCAGTGGGCCTGGGGGAATGAGTGGCTTAGGGAGGAGCTTAACACTGGTTCTCTGTACCCCCCTTCCCTCCCCAATACCACATCTTCTCATTCCCTCAAACACAGTTTTCTAAGAAAGCCAAAGGAGTGAATTAACATGAAAAAGAGAATTATAAGTATTCTGCTGGGTTCTTTATATACATGATCCATAAAAAACTTGCAAAAGAATCAATTTTCTTATTTCTAGATAGGCACACCAAGACTTAGAGATGAAGTCATCCAATCTGGGACATGTTTAAGAGTAAAAGGGGGTGCTAAAAATACTTACAATTACACACATGTATGTATTTTAAAGTACTTATTGTCTGAGAAACTTGTTTTATTGTATTTTAGACTTATGAAATAATTCCACTCAAAAACTTATATTGAGGATAAAATGCTTTCCTTAAAAAGAGTTGACAGATACAAAGCATGTTATCTGTGATATTCAGCGACTTTTTCAAGGTCACATAGCTAGTTAGTGACAAAGTCAGGCTTCCAAGCCAATCTCTTTTCATGATTTCATGCTGGTTAATTTTAGGAGAGAAGGGTGCCAGAGATCCACTAAGTGTTCCAGAAGTTTTTTTGTTTTTTGTTTTTCCAGACTCATGCATGCCTCTTTCCACTTGGGAGTTACATTTGTCTGTCAGACCATTTCCTTCCCACCTCAGTTCTTTCCAGTGTGTCTTCCCTAGGGTCTAGGCCACTCCCTGGGCCTCCTCTACTGCGAGCACTCTCTGACAGCTCTTTGGCACTTGGCCTGATTTCAGACCCTCCCCCTACCTTCACTTGTTATACTTCAGTGTTACTAGATCCTGGCTGTCTTCCTCTAGTTCGTCTGTGTTTCTTGACCCTTCACTGTGTCCTTCTGGTTCTGGCATCTGGGTCCACCTTGACCACAAGACCTCCAGCTCAACTCTGTGGCCCTGGGTATGGTTTCCTCCCTCTGTGACTTTGCCTTCCTCTCCCTGACTTGGTTTGTAAATTCATCCCTGGCTGTGGTCCCTTTACCCTGCCTCCATACCCACATTCACAACTTGAGTCTTTGAGATTTAATCAACTAGTTCATTGAGCAATCCAGGTGTATACCCACCTGATTTGAAGTGATTTATTTTAATGAAGATAATCATGTGGCCCAGGTTTTCTGGGGCAGCCCTAATTTTAAATATTACATCTTTTTGTCCTAACAAAAAGTGAGTACTGAAAATCTCAGTATTTTGGCATATAAATACCATCTTCTACATTGCCTTAGGCACCCAGAAAACAAAAAACAAAAAGCCAAAAAAGGCATAAATCCCTCGTCAGACAATATGCCCTACCTTTGGCTCAGGACATGCAGGTCTCTGTTAAATTATTATTTTTGTCAGCATATGTAAGCCTAAAAAGGAAGAGCTTTTTCGTATGTTTTAAAAAATCTCATCAGTATTGGTGTCCTACTGTTGTCCTTATATTCTGTAAAAGTACTTGATTGCCTTCATCGAAGAACCAGTGTATTTCTTGCTGAGTAGCACTGTGGGTTTTGTGGTCTGTGTATCCTCAGTCAGCACCTGACACCATGTTTGTTGTGACAACCCCAGTGAGGTAAATCCCTTCCCTGTGAGATTCACAAGGACATGATCTCCAGGCCTCTTCTGTCTCATAAGCCCTCAGGAAAATGGTACTCGTGGCAAAAGTCTGTCCTGAGTTTTGGCAGACACCTCAACTGCAAATGCCTCCCTCCACCCTCCCAACTCCCTGCCTGGGGTTGCTTAGTGAGAGCATGTGTCAGCATCTTCCCAAAGACCAGAGTCGCCCCAGCCCTAGGATCCCATCCCAGGTCTGGTCTGGTTTTCAAGAAGCAGGTGCTTCTTCCACAGATGGCCTCCCAGATGGACTCTTTATACAGAGGAAAGAGGAAATATCCCAGAGAGGAGGAACACAACTGAGTGGGCATAACTGCCAAAATAAGGAGGCAGGGCGGGGAGAAGCAGTCCCCTTTCGCTGCATTCTGAGGACCACTGGTTCCTGAGATGCTTCCAAAGGGGATCTGTGGCCGGTGGAACTGTGAGAGGCTTCACTGTGGCTGGAGATGCCCCACCAGCACACTGAAGTCGCTGAGAAATTCTGCAATCAAGTCAGCAGCTTCTTCTAACCATATTTGACCCCGGGACACCTTTTTTCATCTCAACCTTTAACAGCTTAAAGAATCAGGGTAAAACAAAAGAGCAGGGTTTGGGGGTCAGAGGGCCCTGCCTGGGTTCAAGTTCCAAATCCTCACATTGACCTGTGTCACCTTGGGTAAATTATGGAGCCCTAGTTCCCTCATCAGTAAAATAAGGATCATGAGCAATGACCCTACAAGGGTTGTTGTAAGAGCTAAAAGGTACTGGATGTGAAAGCACTTGGCATGGAAGGTATTTCTTGAAAGAGAAGGCTTTGTTTAGGTACAGCATTACCTTAGCTAGTACACCTTGTAATGAAGAGTAGTCTCATTGATATTGACTAGTTCAGAAGCTGCCCTTCCCCGTTTCTGGCCATTCAGGATGTACAAGGGCCAGCATATTTGGAATGAAATGTCAGGAGACTTTGGTAGCTAGATAACGGAGAATGCTTCTGAGTTAATGTCTGCTTTTAAGAAAATATTTTTAAGTTTTGCAGCAAAACATAAATTAGAGAGGAAAGGCTTACTGTTCAGTCTCCCCATCTACAGAATGAAGCCATGAATTAAAAAGTTGCTAAAGAAACAGCAAGAGGGCCTGGTGTGGACAGAGAGGCTGGGGTACTGCAGGAGGAACTCCATGCAATCCATATGTATGGTTTGGAAAGTTTACTTTGGAACCTTGATTTCTTTTTCATGTACATATAAGAAGTAACCCCTGCATATATAATATGGGTTTTTGTCTTTTTTATATGTTAGATCAGGAGTTCTTAACCTGTACGGCATAGGCCATTAGGATGGAGAGGCAGGGTGAGGGAGAATGCTTTAAGGGTTCAGAAATTCCTGAAATCAGAAGCAAATTTTGTTTACATATGTGCATTTTTGTAGGGAAAAAAGTTCTAAACCACACAGTGGGTTTTGGTCTCTGCAAACTATATAAATCCCATTCAGAATAAACTCCCTGGCCAGTAGGTTCACTTACAATTGATAACTGGACAGGGGCCTGGGCACTCCTAGGAACCTCCTGGGCTTCTGTGACTTGTGCAAGGCGCTTGACTATACTGCTTCCTCAGCAAGACCCTGATTTTGCTTGGTCCTCTTGCTCTGGGGAGCTGTAGCTTCTTGGTGATTCCTCCTTCCCTCTTTGGCATGCAAAGTCCTTGAAACCTGCTGTGGATGCAGCTATAAATCCTAGGTTACCTATAGGTGGCTGACATGACTTTCACAGTTACACAAATGGAACAAGCAATGTGAGTGTCAGATAACTCAACCTACTTGCATATCAGCAGATACTTTATTGGGTACCTGTTGGTGCCATGCACTGTTAGAACTCAGGTATAGATAGGCGACAGATGATTAAAAAATATATATGAAAAAAATATATATATGACAGATAGCCCCTGACTTTCAGAGGCTTCCTGTCCTGTGGATTCAGGCAAGTTTAATTCATAATATAAGCAATAAAAGGGAAATGATATAGAATTGTGACCTTTATATTGTTCAATTTGTACTGCAATACCAATGTTATATAAGAGTAAGCCTGCCCTGTGTCCTTAGGTCTCACCATTTATTCATCTAACAAATATTGACAGCATACCAATTGTAGTTCAGGCACTGCACTAGGTACTAGGAATTCTTGGGCAAGCAAATGCAGACAGGGTTCATGGCTAGTGTGGAGATGGACATTAATTAAGTTAAATCAAAACACACACATACACAAATGTAAAATTGCAACTGAGATATGAGCTATAAGGATGGGAGACATGGTACCTTATGAGAATGTTACAGGGGATATCTTGTCAGATCTCTGAAGTCTTCCCTAAGGAAATAACACCTGATAAGGAAAAATGGGAGTTAACTAGGCAAAAAGGTAAGGACAGGAAGGGACTTGCAGGTACCAGAAATAGCATGTACAGGGGTGCCTGGGTGGCTCAGTGGGTTAAGCCTCTGCCTTCAGCTCAGGTCATGATCTCAGGATCCTGGGATCGAGCCTGACATCGGGCTCTCTGCTCAGCAGGGAGCCTGCTTCCTTCTCTCTCTGCCTGCCTCTCTGCCTACTTGTGATCTCTCTCTCTCTCTCTCTCTGTCAAATAAATAAATAAAATCTTTTAAAAAAATAAATTAAAAAAAAAAGAAATAGCATGTACAAAGACCTAGTGTCAGGGAATAACCTGATGCCTATTAGTCAATAAAAGAAAGTTCAGTGAGGCTAGAATCCAGAGAGAGTGAAGTGCACTGTTTAAAGTGAGGACAGGCCAGACTGCAAGGAGCTTTGGAAGAGAGGTTGGGTTGTGATCTTTATCTTAAGTTCAGTAGCAAGTCTTTGAGTTGTTTTCAGGTGGAACAAAAGAAGCCATTTTGGTTGGGGAGATTAGGGAAGATTTCAAATTTGCCACTGACTTTTGGAGAATGAGTAGAAGCTCAGTTATTATGAGAAAGACCTTTATGAAAATAGCCAAAAATGAAAATTGTGGGAAGAGTGGAAGTTTACCCAGTGCCTTGGCGGTGGTCAGTGGTAGCTATGACAGAAGCTTCATGTCTTTGGAGGAATGACTGGAAAAGCTGAGTGTAGCCAAGCCATGAAGAACTGAAATGCTTTGCCTAGAGGGTTTAGGACTTACTGAGTGTGGAGTCAGAGTTTTAAAGGAAGGGTATAGTATGATTTCACCTGCAGTTTTCATTTGAGATTTTCATCAGAAACTGCCCTATCATGTCTAGCCTCTGCTTTTTATCTCCAGATGTACAGATGAGGACTTTAAACAAACGTTGCCAATTGACTAATCAGAAAACTTTTATTGTTGGGGTAAAAGCTATTGCTCAATTCCATTTTTGGCATGGGTCCTCTTTGGTCATCACGTTATATTGGGATCGGTCACCTTGCTTCTTACTGAACTGAAGAATTTCCACATCTTAACCCCCGCAAAGCATTGAGATCCCGCAGTTCTCCTCCCTGTCATTTATCGGGGAGGCTGCACTACTTAGGGAGTTTCCCAAGCAAGCAAATGGAAGCTCAGCTCTATGAAGTGTTTGGAAAAATCTATTTTAAGATGTAACATCTATGTCTTGAGTTTGAGACTTCTTGTCAGTGCAGTGGGTATTAGAAATAATGCTGAACTTTTAAGCCCCCATCTTGTGGAGAAATGTTAAATATTTGTCTTCATGGGTCTGGCAATTGCTTACACATTCTCCAGATGTGTCTGGAAGACACCAAAGGCTTGAACCATTGTAGAAGAAAGTAACTATTCTGTGAGGGAATAGGAGAATCCAATTTTTAAGCATAAATTGTAGATTGGAATAAAGGCTAGATGGAAGCCATGAAAATAAGGAAAAAATACAGGCTGGCTGTTTCTTCATAGGAACTATTCTAAGGATAAAGATACTACTTTAAAAATTATGTGTGTTTGTTTGAGCATTGAAGACTTTTTCCCTTGAAGTGGCTAAAGGAGGGAATGGAGTGAGGATCGGAAGGAGCTTTTACTGAGTCTTTGAAACACACATGGCATCCACCTACAGTAACTTACCCATCCTTACGGCAGCCTGCAAGTCAAGTTTCACTCACCCTGCTGTAGAGATGAGGTGAGGGCATGCAGCTTGGAAGTGACATGGTAGAATTTGAGTGTAGGCCCGACTATCTTCTAGTACCATGCCTTTTGCATTATTCCAATTTTACAGATGAAGACCTGGAAACTGAGCTGTCTCATTGCTTAGATGATAGCGTCCGGCGGTCAAGTCTGATCATCTGACCTACCCCGCCCCGGGGTCCCTGAAAACTAATGGAGCGAAGCCCAAATCATCATCATCATAATAACTAGTGTTTATGGAGCACCGTGCTAAACTCTTCACAGGTTTTATCTCATTTAATTCTCATAACAACCCTAGGAAGTAGGTGCTCGTATTATTCCTACTGTACGAAGAGGAGACTGAGGCAGAGAGTTGCCATAATTTATCCATGCTCATGTAGCCAGTAAGTGCTACATCCACGATTCAAACCAGGGCAGCCCAAGTCTAAAACCTGTGGTTATAGCCACCTGGCCACACAGTCGAGCTTTCAGACAACCTATCCCAGAAGCCCTTTTAAAAATCCCTCTAGGGCGCCTGGGTGGCTCAGTGGGTTAAGCCTCTGCCTTAGGCTCAGGTTATGATCCCAGGGTCCTGGGATCAAGTCCTGCATCGGGCTCTCTGCTCGGAAGGGAGCCTGCTTCCTCCTCCTCTCTCTCTGCCTACTTGTGATCTCTCTCTCTCTGTCAAATAAATAAACAAAATCTTAAAAAAAAAAAATCCTTCTAACGACTGAGACCGATGCTTCTGGTTTCTCACAGACACCAGCTGGTTGGTCCAGTGTTTCCCTTGATTTCCATTTTGTCCTGCGTATAAAGATACTGCTTAAGCATATCATATCAGGCTGTGGGAAATGCCATCAGTGTGTTCTTGACCAGCCGCTAATTTAGAAGGTTTTGTTCTAAGCATCCTGGAAGAATTCCACTAAGCTTAATTTACAGGGCCATAAGCCATAAAGCACTGTTCCTTTTTGGGTAAGTTTCATTTACTGACTTGCGGGATAGATGACTCATAAATAAATTGCTCCTTTTCCTTGTCAATTTCTGTCCCTATCTTTGGGAATGCATGGTTGCCTTAAATATCTGCAAAGAAAAGAAATTGGATTCTGTGTTAGTGACACTGCTGGTTCTCTCTCCCTGACATATTCTGAATATTTTACCCTTTTTTCCAGCATAGAAATCTTTATAGTCCTAATAGAATTATTCCTTGTATGGTGCTTTATGCAAAATGGCATTATTAATATTAAAATGATAAATATTGTGACTCCTGAAATGATATGTTTTGATCACACTCTAACTGTGGCAAACCACTTTTTTAGGATCCTTTCAGATGTTGTTATAACCTTATATTCACATGCCTACACAGATATGGGTCATCTGGGCTGACAAGTTAAAAAGATGAAACCCAGCTAATTCACCCATAATAGTCTTTGGTATAAATTACAAGGGAACACAAATTTTCTGCCTCTAATGAATATATGGTAGGCATGTTTCAAAAGAAATTTTAATCTCTTCAGTGGGATAGGAAGCAAGTCTTAAATGGATTTTGGGACGTTGGCTCACACAGCTGAATTTTTGTGTTAACATGGCCTTCACTTACCAAACAGAGGTTGTCTCCATCCTCGGGGAAGAGAGCAAGACCCAGTAACTGCTGCACTACTACAATCCAATGAAATACAATGAAGTTAGGGCAAGGGATCAGGAGGCCCAGTTCACACCAGTTAGAAAGATACACTGAATGACTTGAGGCTCAGATTCCTCACCTGCCCAATAAAGGGCTTGAGTTAGGTAGTTGCTAAAGATCTGCTGGCACTAATATTCCATGATTCTGCGGCTCTTAATAACGACATATGTGACACCCACAAAGGCCTTCCTCCTAAATGCTTAATATAGAATTAATACTTTCTCAGTCACCATCTTCTCTAGTTTTTCCTTGGAAGGAGCAAGAAAGAAAGGGAAAAAAAAAGAGTATAGGAATTTTTAGGTCTTTATACCCTGAAAATATTAACAATATAGTAAAGAACATATCTTATTCTGTGACTCTAGGTACCTGTATAGGGCTAGGTCCTTTCTTGTTTCACACCTTTAACCTCAAAGAAGAATATTAATTGTCTTATTCTACAGATAAGGGGCCCAAAGTCCCAAGAGGTGAAGTCACTCACCCCAACTAACAGAGCCACCAGGGGCAGAGCAGAGAAAATCCCTGTGTGGGGGGTTTCCAAGCCCGAGCCTTGCTACTGTCTTCACAGGCAGCCTCACCCTGATGTTTGTGGGACCAGGAGCAAGGGAGCAAATGGAGACCCATGTCCCGTATGTGTAAATATTTAAAAGTTAAACTTCATATTGATCCTGTAGGGGACTTCTTTACAAGGTGCACCGATGTGGCATAGCCACACCCTACTCCCCAGAGTCAAGGTCAACAGCAATGCCCTCTGCCCTCTGATTCAGCTCCCCGGCTTTCCACAGCTGCTCTCAGCTGCCTTTCATGAGAAAGGAGAAGGGGCGTTTCATAGCTGCATGTACGCACAGCTTTTGATTCTTGGCCAGCATTTCTTTAGCTTCCCAGAGCTGCCATAACAAATTACCACCAACTGGGTAGCTTAAAACAATAGGAATTTATTCTTTCACAGTTGTGTTTGTAAGTCTGAATTCAAAGTGTCGGCAAGGCCAGGCTCCCTTGATGTCTCTAGGGAGGAATCCTTCCTTGCCTCTTCCAGCCTCGTGGCTCCAGGCATTCTTCTCTCTCCACATGGCCTTGTCTCCTGTGTGTCTGAGGCTCAAACTTCCCTCTACCTTTCTCTTATAAAGACACCTGCCATTGGATTTAGGGCTTAAATCCAGGATAATCTCATCTCTAGATCCTTAACTTAATTACATCAGTGAAGGCCTCTTTCTGCATAAGATCACATTTGTAGGTTCTGAGGTATAGGACATGGACATATCTTTTAGGGACCACCATTCCGCCCACTGCAGTCCTGGATGCCACCAGCTGGGCTCATCCAGGCCTGAGGAGACCACTAGATGAGCCAAGGAACAGATGCAGGAAAAAGGGACATAGAAAAGCAGGTAATGGCTGCAGAGAATGAGTGGAGCATTTAATGGGAGAGCTGCCATAGTTGGCACATCAGGGACCGGGGCTATGGGCAAGACCCCCATGAAGATACCCACTGTCAATAATCCGTATGTATTGAGTTTCTACTCTTTGAGGTCCTACAAGGAAGCCAAAATATTTAACCCAATGCTAGGGCCTAGGGTTTGCAGACTGGAAATGGGAATTACCAAGAGGAAGGAGCCCTTGATAGTTCATATAGTTCAGGTGGGCCCAGGATGCCAAGCATACTGAGGATCTAGTGACATCATGACAGCGAAAGCTGGCAGGAAACTAGGATAGGGTTGGTTAGTGACTAGAGGAACAATTTCAAATCTAAAATATGGCTCAGCAAAGCACAAAGCAATGAACAGTAAGCAAGGCAGGCTAAGTGGAATTAATCATTGTCATTGATAAATAAAATCGTCAGTAGTATTAACAGGTACCATTCTTTGAGTGCTGTGTATCAGAGGCTCTGCGCTAAACATTTTTAGTGGCATTATTTAGTGTTTGATTGTCACAACAGACTCATGAGGTGGGCACCATTTTTTTAAGGAGAATTTAGACTTAGAGAGGTTCGTTCAGGAATTTCCCTTCATTCATGGCCTGTGAGGAGCCTGACTGATATTCACATCCTGGGCCATGAGTTCAGTGTCCCTGCTTTTAGTCCTTGCCTGAGCATATGGGTACAAATCTACCCCTATCTGGCAGGGCTCAGCCAGTGCCTAGGAGTACAAGGGGAAACTGAGTTAGCATCTAGGGGAGGGGAGATGTCAGGAAGTAGAGCCTCAAACAATCTGGGGTTCAGGGTAGAGCTTCAAGCTGGGGATTAGTCGAGGAAGCCAGTTGGACCACTGGGTGGAGATTGAGGCAGAGGCCCATTCTGGAGCCCAACCTGGCCCTGGAGGTGGCAAGGACTATGCTAGGAGCTTTCATGGACCTCACCGCTTGTACCTTGTACGTGGAATAATGGAGGTAGCAAGCCAGGCTTCTTGCAAAAGAAGTAGCCCACGGGCTTAGGCATGCACAAAGGGTCTAAGAGTTCCCTAAAATAAGGAGTGAGCCATCTGGGTTCTTGCTTCACAGTAAGATCAGCCCATGAGCAGGTTAGAGGCAAAGGAATGGACTGGGGGGATGGACAGCAGTGCACTCAACGCTGAGAAGCTAGAGAAAGTCAAGGAAATAAGGCAATAGCTGGCAAGCACAAGTATGTGTTCAGTAGTGTGCACGCATGTGTGTTCACGTGTGTGTGTGTGTGTGTGTGTGTGTGTATTCATCGGGCCATGGAGGGAAATGGGGACTGGGCTCTCTGTTTTGATAACTGAGGTAGAGGCAGGGAATCTCATTGCAATTCTCCCAGGTTTCTCTTTGGTTTCTAGATGCTACCATCTGAGAGTCTTATTCCTTCCCCTGTAAAGAGTTGAAGCCTATGCAAGTTCAGAGAATTTCTCAAAATGAACTTATTAGCACTTTAGTTGTATAAATAAGTATTTTAATTTTTGTGGTACACATTAAAGTTGGTGGATGGGAGACTGTCAGAATTCTTAATCGTCATGAAATATGCTCTTAATAATCAGTCTTATTAAATCTAAATGAAATGCCTATATGAGGCCCTATTTTAGTATTTTCTAAACTCACTGCAGCTTTTTTATCTCAAATAGCAACCAGAGTCATTCTAAATCATCATCAAATTAACTATTTATACTCCATTTCACCAGCATTCCCTCTCTATCCTGTTCTGCCTCCCCACCATCCTCTCCACAAATCTCATGTTTTATGGATAAATAATTAGCACTCTCAGCTCGGCAGAGGACACCCTTGGAGCGCTGGAAGGGAGATCAAGTCTTGGGCAAGACAATCCCCTGAAACTCCAGGAAGTCCATGAGAGGCAGCTCCTCAGAGGGTGCTGTTTCTGAATGAGGAGTCTCTAGCACTCGGAGACAGAGAGCGTGCCCACTGGAGCACAGCCTTTTTGTGGAGATGCCTGATTTGCTCCCTCAGTCAGTTTGTCTTGGCGGAAGGCCAGTGACAAGGTAATGCCTCATCTCAGTTTCCTTCAGATGTGATTTGGAGGGAAGTAGCTGACCAGCTTTTCAAGATCTTATCTTTTTTTTTTTTTTTTTTTTTTTGCATTTTGGAGGCTGAGCAGAAAATTGCCGACACAGAGATCTGAATTGGCCAAAACCACAGTGGCAGATACGATGCAATGACATTTCAAAGTTTGGATAAGATTATGAAAGTCTTGCCCATGACTCTCTAAGGAGCTGGAAACAAGAAAGCTCGGAGGTGACAAACTACCCCCTTCCCTTGCTTCAGGAAAACAGATTGGACTTGCAGTAGATGAAAAGGGAAGGGACAATGAAGTGGTGTTCTGTGGGAACATAGAAGATGCATTTCTTTTCCTAGGGTAATGGCATCTTACCACAGACCCTGCTGGCGACCCTGAAGCCAGCATATGAGCCGTCTAACCAGCTTAAGCCTTTGGTGTCTTGACTCCCCTCCATTGATAAGAACAGCCTGGGCCTAAAACGCCTTCTCCCCCCACTTTCTTCAATCCTTCTGTTATTATTTGTTCTTTCCCTCATCTCCCTCTGGGGGTGGAGCTGAAACTGGCTGTCGGGTTCAGGTTTCAGGTTCAGAGGTAGCAAATGTTATAGGGGGCAGCCAGACAGGAAGAAGCAGAAGCCTTTATACTTTTCTAGGGAAACATCAACCCATCAACCGAGCTATAAGCATTTCAGACACTGAAGCTCCTTATCTACTTTACCATCTTGGAAAAGGGGTATTCTCCCTAGTAGTTGGAAGAGGGAGAGAAGGAGAAAGTCTGAACACCATCATCTCTGTCACATCCCTTAGTAAGTAAACTAAATGTGGGAACGTTGTGGCCATTGCCAGCATGACACCTTTGTTAGCACAGAATACTGACCATTCTGCACAGCTCCTGGTTCTGAACTTAGTATCTCCATGATCTCTGGGAACCTGCTATTCCTCCTCTTATTCCTCAGGTCAGCCTCCCCGAATCCCTTCGCATCACATCTGGCTTCTTTTATGGCATCTGAGCCATAGAGGCATCTTGGAATTTGGAAGAAACCTTTGCGGTGGTGTTCAGGCTGGTTCTGAATTCCACATTCACCACTCACTGACAAGTGGTCTTGAACAAGCCAGATCATCCTTCCAGATCTCCCATTTTCTCATCTTTAAAATAAGGATAATGTCTCCCTCGCTGGATTACATGAGAAAAATGCATGTGAATTTTCCGACCCGTGGTAGGTGTTTAGTAAATGCTACTTCCTTCTTTTCTTCCACAACAACAAATCTAATCAGTTAAGGGACAGGATTCAGGACTGTGTTTGGCATCATTTAGATGCTGCCATTATACAAACAAAGATGTTTGAGCCTGGACTTGGCACTCCCCTTCTGCAAACTGAAGTTGTCGTTAAACTCAAATGAGCACAGTATGTCAAGTTCAGCTATTTTTACACCAGGGACAAAAACGATGTCAGTTAAGGACACAGGCTCCATCATAAGGAGTTGGGAAGGAATGTTCGCAAGAACTGACATGAGGCAAACCAGAGGCTTTGCCTGAGTTCGTCCTGGCAATGTGTTGGTTCTGTTTTTCTCTGACCTGGCTCAGAGGGCCCAGAAGCCCAAAGCATAGCTTCAGCATACCCGCCGAGGGCCTTGCAGGTGGCCAGTTATGAGAATGTATCTGAGTCCCAGTTCTTCGCAGCCTCACACCCAGGTGCCACGCCAGGTGCCTTGCCAGGTGCCTGGGCCACCTTGTAGTCCTAGTTTCTTCCCATCATTCATTCGTTTATCAAACACAAGTTTTCCCTTTCATGCTGAGCTTTGGAAATGCAACGATGACCAGTGGAGCATCAGATGACCAAAGATACTTACAAATAATACTGCCTCTTAAAAAAATTATTTATTTATTTTAGAGAGAGTGTGAGTGGGGGGAAGGACACAGGGGGACAGTCTTTAATCAGGCTCCCCACTGACCATGGAACCCAATGCAGGGCTCAAACCCAGGACCCATGAGATCATGATCTAGGCCAAAACCAAGAGTCAGACGCTAAACCAACTGAGCCACCCAGGTGGCTCAGGTGCCTCCCAAATAATATCGCTTTTAAATGGTAGAAAGCATTGTCGAAATGTGTATAATGACCAAGCAGCTGACAGAAAGCATGGCATTTCAGCAAATGCAAGGAATGGCTTTGCTGTAAAATTGGCCATTTAGAAGGAAAAACCAGGTTTGCTGAAATTACCTGCACAGTGACGGAAAAAGAATTGGCTGGCAACCCAGGGTAGCTAGGTCTAAATTCTGAATTTTGGTTCTGGTTAAGTTACTTAACTTATCTGAGCTCCAGTTTCCTCCCGTGTAAAACTGAAGCCATAAATACTTTCCTTATGGTTTCCTTAAGAAGATTAAAGTCAGCAAGGTTCATGCAAACACGAGGTACAGGGCCTGATATCTAACAAGTGCTCAGTGAATGAGGCCAGAACTGACTTTGGAGAGGCTGCAGAGGGGTCAGAAGCTTCTAAGAAATCTACATCAGACAAGGTTCAGGCAGCATGGCTCAGAACAGATGGCTCTTCAATTATCCAAATTAAATTGTATGAGAAATCCACCCTGCAGATTTCTAGGTGCATTCGATGCTGGACCTACTCTTCCGTATTTTAGCTACCTCACTTGGACCACCCATTGTCTCGAGTTGTTTTGTTTTTAATCTAGCCAACATTTACCTCTCTTGGACTCCTTTTTGTCCTTGGGGACCTTAATTCTTCATTGGGACAAGGAGTTAGCAAGTCTGTGGGCTGAAGAAGTGGGTCTCTATGAGGTTGCATGTCAGTATCTGCCTTAAGTATCCTCTGCTAGGGCCTGTTTAGATTTTTTTTAAAGATTTTTAAAATTTATTTATGTGACAGAGCACAAGCAAGGGGAGTGGTGGACAGAGGGAGAAGCAGGCGCAGGCTCAGCACTGAGCAAGGAGCCTGATGCAGGACTCAATCCCAGGACCCTGGGATTATGACCTGAGTCAAGGCAGATGTCCAACTGACTGAGCCACCCAAGTACTCCATGCTGGGGCCTGTTCAAAATACAAACCAACTCGCCTTCAACTTCCTTAGTTTCCCTCCTGCCCTTAACCCTGTTCCTGGCCCACAAAGCATCTGCTATTGATTTTAGTTGATGTCAGGAACTCATAAAGTCATAGACTGGGAAAATGACAGTGATTGACTGCCAGAGCTGGAAGGGTCCCCCCATTTTCTGACTCCTGGCCCAGGGCTCTTGTCCTTCCTTCAGTTACTTAGTTACCACTTGGCATTCAGATGCCCAGGTCTGGTGTCCCCTCTTACCTGCACTCTCAGGAAGGACATACCTGCCCCATCAGACTCTTGAAGACTTGAGTCCGGAGCCACCTTTCCTTACTCCTGACCTTTCTTGGACAGATGCCTTCTTCTCTGCAATCTGGTGTAGGGAAACCACCCCAATCTATGCTATAAAATAGGATCAGTGTACCCTCCCCCGGTTGGTCTTATTGAAAGCTATGATTGTCTTACGACTTGCACCTCTTGTCACTGATACTGTTGTTGTTCTTTTCTTTCTTTCTTTTTTTTTTTAACGGTCTTTGCAATATCATAGCAATTTGTGCTTTTCAAGGCATTTTTTTACATACATGATTGCAGTTGTCTTCACAAAATCTATGCAGCTGGCATGACATTATTATCCTTTTTAAAAAAATAATAGATGTGATAAAAGCACAGTCTTATGCAGTGACTCTCTTTAGCTCACAGGGCAAAGGCAAGATGGAGCAGAAAGTAGCACCCAGGTCCCAGTCTTCAGGCCAGTACTCTGGGCCACGCCTTTCTGAAGGCGTCTGTGATCTTCAGGGAAACTCAAGCTCCAGCTTGGCGAAGCCCTTTGCAATTCCTCTTCAGCTACATCTACCACCCCTTTGCGCACTTGCAGGCCTCTTTCTTCCAGGAATGATTACGCAGAAAATGGAAACTGACAGTGATAGATGGACTTTTCCATTTTCTGCTAACGCGGCTATGAAGTCAGAGCCCATTTTAATGAATGTCCATTAAGGTCAAATTTGGAAAGCAGGTATTAAGAGTCATTGCTGCTAATTACACCCTGAGAGCTCTATTTGTATTTCCAAATTGGATAAAAAGGTTAGTAAAATGGAACGTTTCAGCACAGGCTGGCTCCCGACTTGCTCTCCAAGTTTTCAGAAATGATTGGCTGCCCAAACTTGCTGAGAAATGATGTTCTGTCTTATTCTTGCCTCATGCCTCACAGGTGAGCCAGCACCACAAGGAGTGGCTGCCTCTTGAATCCTGTCAGTCTCTGGCAGATCCGATTACATCTGGGACCCTTAAGAGTACTTGAAGCAAACGGCACTGGTCTATTTTAATCCCGCTCCTTCTAGAAACCAGAAACTGTAAGGAGAGTCTTCCTGCTGACAGGTGGCTCCATAAAAGTCGTCCATCTGCTGCTAATTATGGCAGAGAGAAAATTCACACAGCCGAGTCTTCAGTTTATTTGCTAAAGATCTCCAAAGGTGTAACTGTCTTCCCAGATCACAAGGCCATTCACAGCATTACATCTATAGAGCCTGTTACTTATTTAAATAATTTAAAACCTGGGGTGGCGGGGAGCATTTAACAGAAGTCAGGCTGGGTGAGATGGGTTTGATGGTCTATCATGGCAGAGGGAGGTAATCTGTTCTTACAACTCACAGAGTCCAGACTCTCACACAGTTTTGTTTTTCTCCTTACCATTCTTTCCCAGGGAAACTCAGAGGGGGGCAGAATTAGGCAGAATTAGGCATATTTCAATCTTGATTTGCTTTGATTCCCAAATTCCAGTTCACCTGTCCTGTTTGTAGTCTCATCTGTAAAATGGGCATAATCTTCCAACTACCCAACCCAGAAGGCTGCTGGGATTTTGGAAGGGGATAACTTATTAGAAAGTGCCATTTTGGGGGTAATATATTACATAAAGATTTTTAGACCCATTAAAAAAATAGAAATGATTGAGGTGCCTGGGTGGCTCAGTAGGTTGAGCCTCTGCCTTTGGCTTGGGTTGTGATCTCTGGGTCCTGGGATCGAGCCCTGCATTGGGCTCTCTGCTCGGCGGGGAGCCTGCTTCCTTCTCTCTAACTGCCTCTCTGCCTGCTTGTGATCTCTCTCTCTGTGTCCAAGAAATAAATAAAATCTTTAAAAAAAGAAAAGAAATGATTAAGTCTGATAGATCAGATGATGAAATGATCTATATCTGAAGGGCACATATTTTTTTTCCTTCCCTGTGGTTTTCTTTCCTTTCTTTTATGCAGATACCAATAGAATTTGAAAGTTGATTCTTCTTCTTTTTTTTTTTTTAAGATTTTATTTATTTATTTGACAGAGATCATAAGTAGACAGAGAGGCAGGCAGAGAGAGAGAGAGAGGGAAGCAGGCTCCCTGCTGAGCAGAGAGCCCGATGCGGGACTCGATCCCAGGACCCTGAGATCATGACCTGAGCCGAAGGCAGCGGCTTAACCCACTGAGCCACCCAGGCGCCCCTGATTCTTCTTTTTTTTTTAAGATTTATTTGAGAGAGAGTGAGAGTGGGCACGTGCATGAGCAGGGAGAGGGACAGAGGGAGAGGGAGGAAGAATTTCAAGCAGACTTCCCATAGAGCCTGGAGCTGGGCTCAGGGCTTGATCTCATGACCGGGAGATGATGTGTGCCCAAATTGAGAATGAGGGGCTTAACTAACTGAGGCACCCAGGTGCCCCCAAAATTGATTCTTTATATGTATTCTCATATATATACACAAGTATAATTGTGTATGTATACATATATACATATATATTCCTTTGTTTATTACTTATTCCACAGTAATAATTTTACATTGTATTTTAGTTATTGGTTTATGGGTCCATTTCCCTCTGCAAGATGTGGAGTGCTTTGAGGGTGAGAATAATGTCTTATTCATATTTTTGCTTCCAGTGTCTAGCAGGCCCGATACATTGAACTAGTAGATGTTCAATGTATGTTAAATTGAAGAGCCTAGATATTAAGCAAATGAAACAAATGTGATTTTACTTTATGATGAAGTTATGTTCAACATTAACCTTAATAGCTGGCACTGAATCTGTCAGATTGAATCATTTTTTACTTTGATTTTGATTTTGATTTTTATGCAAGTGCTAGAAATTCTTTAAATCTGCTTCAAAAAGATATGTAGCTCCAAGTTGGGTATGATGAGCTGGAACTCTCCTGATCTATTCTCTAGATTTTGTCCTTGGCCATTATGTTGTAGCCTACATCAGAGTCTGTTTTTAGGTCTAAAATGAAGGTATGATAGAGTTAGGTAGGTGATTTAGATTATATCAAATATTCCCTGATGTCTGGAACTGGGAAGCCAGAAACTGGTCCATTGTTGAATCATTTGCAGAGAATATACAATAAATATACAAAGAAAATGAAGTAATTTTACACAAAAAGAGTAGAATGAGACTGTGGTGAGGTCAGAGGATAGGAGTCCACCTCATAAAGCATAGCAGTGCTAGGATCCCTCGTGACTCTGTCTGGCCCAGGTATTGCATTGTGTTTGGATGTCCTTTAACCTCAGGGAATATCGTTCATATGGTTTTTCGTATATTCAGTTCTGCATGGAAAGTAGATTGGGAAAATAAGTTATGATAAAAATAATGTCAATCCAGATAACAATGAAGGAGTCTAAAAAAGGGCTAGACGAAAGATCAGCAGGAGAGTGGAATCATTTTTATGCCAACATGTCCTATTAGATAAATCTAGTTGCATTTGTTGTGATTTTATTTTTAAAATATTTTCTTCTGTCTGCTCTTTGCAGATTTTCTACTGGTGGTTGTTCAGTGCTCTTCTATTCTTGGAATTGATACACGTGCCCTGAGGCTGCAAAGCAGGCACTAGATCGGGATGGGCCCTGTTTGTACCAACATGGTTTGGTATGTCAGTTTTGCATAAAACTGCCTGACTCACCTTGCCTTTAGCACCTCCTGCTCTGATCTTACCAACCTTTTGTGTCATTACCCACTCCCTTGAATCTGAGTCTTACTCAGCCTCACTTCTCTGGCCTTGGTCCTTGGTTTCTTTCCTTGATCTCTCAGTCTAGTCACGCAGCCTGCAAACTTGCCAGGCCACCTCTTCTGGCCTGGCCTAGTCGCTGAAAACAGAGCTCCTCTCCTGGCCCTTCTGGCCCCATGAGACTCAGGCAGGACACGAGGTCAATGAGCCTCATGTGATTCTTCCTCTCCTTCCTCCCACCCTCCGCAATCTTTTCCATTCTCCCGTGCACTGTTTCATAGGATCCCACGGCAGGAGTTTACAAAATCTGATTGTGCTCAAAGCCCTATATATTTGATAAACAAATACAAAGGGGCTCCTACTTAGGAAAAGCCTGCAGAATCTTTGACTTGTAATTTGCATGTCTGGAAGTAACACTTATTATCTATTGTTGTCTGATATTCCTTGTGTATTGATACTATCTCCCTAAATAGATGGTCACTTCCTTAGAATGTGGGTGCTTCTCTCTTACATCTCTCTCAAGTTTAACATAGTGCCCACACATACTCCAGGACTATTTTGTGTTAATTTTGAAAGTTTCCACAGTCTGACGGTTAATTCCTGCCTCAGTGCTATTGCTACCATCAAACAGCTGCTGAGAATCACACACTTCCCTGTCCTCGTTTCTTTAAGATGAGATATACTGGTAAACCAAGGCCAGCAGGGTTGTGCATTTGTTTTTCAAGAAGAATAGTTGGTGAAAGTATAACAGTAAACTTAACATGATACAGTGATTGCTTACATAGCATGAATAAGCTTTTTGGGGGTGATTTTATATTTCAGCAGAGATTATTTCTGTGATAGGGTGGAGTATATATGCAAAAAGTTTTTTGGTAACTATTTTTTTTTTTTAACACTCCAGTGTGTGGCCTGATGTTTTGAGAAAATACCTCCATTGTCAATACTCTGGAGCTTTTGCCAAGGTACATTTTGCTTTGCTAGTGTAGAAATAGCCTTTCTGTGACCATTAAGGATTTCTTGGCAATCCTGAATCAAAATGTCTTTGCCAGAACCTAATTTGGGGAATTGCATTTTTTTCTCACTAATTAACTCCATTGTTTCAATTAGGAAAGAACTATTCCTTCCATCCCAGAATGCTGTCTCTGTACAGGAAGGTGGCTTTGAAATCTTCCACAATGAGGGCAAGGATTTGTACTAAGAGTTCACCCAGCATCCCTCGGTGCTACATTTTCAAAATGGCTGACCCTGTTTTTGAGGGTCAGTATGTTGGCATCAAAGGCTTATAGAAAGTTGAAAGTAGACATCAAAATAATCTACAAGAACTTACAGGATTCTTATTATCTCCATCTTATGAGTGAAGGACAAGCATGTTGTCCAGACTCATCATGGCTAGAAAGTGGGAGAATCAAGATTAGAAGTTAGGTCTCTTCTCTTTTGTCTAGGCAGAGTAGTTCTAACTGGCTCAAGTGGAGCTCACATCCTTGAAATTGATCTCATTAAAAGTTTGGTAACTAGCCAAGTTAATCAGTCTTAAGTTCCAGAACTCATATCAGCTACTTGACCCTCATGGCACATGCTGAAGAGATGCTTTGAACCCAGAGTATAGAACATAGTCAGCAGTCTGTGATCTTTGGTTAGGAAATCTGAAATTACTTCCTATTAATGCAAATTATTATAATTAACATCAGTGATGTATTTAATTGCTATTTGTAAAAACTACTTTATATATGCATTAAGCTTAGGAAAAATAGCTATAAATATTTTGGTGGTTTGTGATAGTAAATTAATTGCAGTACTGACTTAGGAATGACTATGATGTACACCTGAAACTAATAGGATATTGCATGTCAGTTACACTTCAGTAAAAGAAGAATGATTTAGAATCTCATTGATCTGTTAGCTTATTTCCCCAAGTGACTTTGCCCCCTTGATCCAGGAAAAAAAGTCACCAAAGACACCTTTAACTTTGACAGATGTTCATCTGACATCCCCATATTGAAGATTTTAATGTTCAAGGAAAATAGTGGAATGGGAAGGATGCTAGTTAGGCCTTTCAGAAGAGGCTTAGGGAGCTCATGGGAGGAGGGATAATATTAAGACACCCTTTTCTATTCTCGTAAGACTTCCTGTCTCACATCACCCATGGAATATTAACTGAGCATAAGACATGGGATCTAGGATCAGACATAGACTCCATCCCACTGAAAATGTGCTCTAACAGGCATATACTCCGACCCACTTCAGGATTATCAGTGCTGACACCAAAAGAGTAGGAATAGAAATCAAACGACCTTTCATACGGCCTTATTATGTATGTTCAAATATTAATTAATAGGTTAGCATCTCAGCTAATATCTCATCCTTATTCAATAAACTCCTTATGTTGACTCCTGCCTATATGAGGAAGAATTTCCTTTTATCTATTCGTTCTGAATCTACACTTGTGAGAACTATGTGTACTGTTCTCATTTCTGGTGTTGCTGGTTTAATTAGGCCAAGGGTGGGGATATACTGGAAGAAACGTGGTTGATGCTCTGCTAAAGGTGGTCATGGTGAGAACACCATGTCTATGATACTGTCTACTGTTGTTTCCAAAGTTGCTAGTCTTTGGGGTGCTGAGTTTATCAGAGAATTGGAGCAAATGTCCCCCTCCTGATGTTGTGATTTTTTGGTTACCATCGTCCAGCTAGTACTACTGATAATGAATTCCTTGTTCCTGCTCAGCATTTCCTTCCTAATGATGCCACTATTTTGCTGGAGTTTTGTTGTTGTTGTTGTTGTTTAGTAGCTATACATTGATCAACATCTTTTGGAAATGATTTTTAAATCCATTGTTTATTTTTTTAATTTTTTTTATTATGTTCAGTTAGCCACTGTATAGTATATAATTAGTCCTTGATGCAGTGTTTAATGATTCATTAGTTAAGTATAACACCCTGTGTTCATTGCAGCATGTTTGCAACCTTTTTCATATGTATTAGGGGAAAATGTTCTTCCCATTTGAGATTTATAGATAAAGTGCTATTTAAAAGACTGGGCTCCATTGTAAGAACTTGGACATTAAGAATAGTTTTATCATGATTTTATACTTGTTGCCTAAAGTAGTACCTAAAACTTAGTAGATACATAATGCAAATTCTCTAAATTTAAATTGAACAAAAGAAATGACTATAGCTTTCTGTGGTCATGAACGAGTCATCTGATAAGAGATGGAAAGATTAGATTTTGGAAAAGATGCTGACACATGGTAGTGAAAGATGAGGTCACTCACGCCTTCAGCGAATGGTTCATTATTTCATTCATTTAATAGTTATTTACTGAATTCTGGTTATGTTGCAGGCATAGTGCTAAGTTGAAGGAAGCTAGGATATGGTTTGAAACTCTTTTGGGGGCAATCAGAATTACTTAAAAAATTATTTTTAATTCTATATGCAGTTATAGTTTATGTATAGTAATATGTATAAATATTAAGTGTACAACAAGATAATTTTTTTGAAGATTTTACTTATTTATTTGACAGACAGAGATCACAAGTAGGCAGAGAGGCAGGCAGAGAGAGAGAGAGGGGAAAGAAGGCTCCCCACGGAGCAGAGAGCCCAATGTGGGGCTCGATCCCAGGACCCTGGGATCATGACCTGAGCTGAAGGCAGAGGCTTAACCCACTGAGCCATCCAGGTGCCCCACAACAAGATAATTTTTATACTTATGTACCCATGTACCCACCACCCAGATCAAGTTATTTGTTCATCCCCCCAAAATTTCTCTCATGCCCCTTTTCCTATTACTTATACTTGCTATTGAACTAACCATATTCTAAGTTCTACTATTATATATTAGTTTACTGTTCATGCACTTTATTTAAAAGGAATCATGTAGTGCATACTTTTCTGTGTATCTGCCTTATTGTACTTATATACTTTTTTTGAGATTAATCCATACTATTGCATGTGTCATTAGTTTGTTTGTTTATTTGTTTTAATTGACTAATGTTTCATATTCCCAGAATTACTTTTTGACATTAGTTAAAATGGTATTGGATGGACTCTGGGAGATGGCAGTGGCCATGACATAGTTTTTTAATCTCTTCATATCTACACATAAAAAAAAAAATCAGAGTGACTAGGATAACAAAACTAAAAACCCATGTACAACATATATAATAAAACTAAATGAAAGGGTACCCTCACAGATGCCAAAAATTAAATAATGTTAACTAGACCATTATAGTAAGAACATAGTAAGAATACTTGGTTCATCAGAGTAAGAATTCCCGAAATGACAGTGGACACTCACTGGGAAAGCTTAGCAGGCTAGTGTAAGGAGGGGAGCCAAATCCAGAAAGGAGGTCAAGAGCCTAGAATTCATGAGTAAGGCTGATGTGCCAGAGAAGTCTGGGATGTATGTACTTCTGAAACTAACTGTCCAAATCTTCCTTGCAAGATGATCCTTCCAGGGGAAAGAAACTTCTGTGAGTAGAATCCAGACTGGTTAGGTTAGGGACAATAGGAGCCAAGAGAAAAAGTACAAAGCAGAGAAGAGGAGCAGAGCTAGCAGATCTCAGGAAGTATGCTTGTGGGGAATCCCATATGTATATTATAAGGAAAAGAAACAAAACCAAAACAGCATCCCTGTCTTTAAACAATCAAAGAAACCAGAGCAGTGTGCACACAAAATAAATGAATTGTAACTAATTATTTTAAAATATAATAAAAGAACAACACAAAATGAAAGAACAACACAAAAGTGAATTAGAAAAATTCAAAAATGATACAAATGGAGAAAAGAGAAAAGTTTGGTAAAAGATCTACCCAAGCTCAGACAATTATTTAAAATAAAATATTATTTTAGAAGTGCATACTAAATGGGAAGGAATACAAGAATGTATAGACACCACAGAAAATTCCTTAAGAGAAATAGAAGATGGAAAAGAGGGGGAAATGTTTAAATCAACAAGAAATTAAGAAGAAATAAAATAGAAAGTGATATAGAATATAGGCAATAAAGATCCAATACCTGTATAATAGGAGTGCCCCCCCCACCCTAAGAAACCAAAGCATGGAATAGAATTAATTTGAAAACTACAATTCAAGCAAACTTTTCTGAAGTAAAAGGTAAATTAAAACTATACACTGAAGAGGAACATGCTATTTTTGGGAAAATCAATCCAGTGTGGCCAAACTGGTTTAAAAAATGAAAAGAAGGGCTTCTTTGAGCATCCAGACCATGATATTGCATCATGCACAAGACAGGAAAAACAAATCAGATTGTAAGTCTTCCCAAAAGTGGTGGTTTATTACCCGAAGACAATGTAGAAATGCATTTGGGATACCAAGGACAAAAATAGCCAATGAGTTTATATCTGGGCAGTTTATACTGATCTTCAAGTGTAAGGATTGTAGCAAAATGTTATACACATGCAGGAACTCAGAGAATAGCTAAGGAATCTACCGCATGACTGCAGAGACATTGGCATAAGTACTGACATCTAACGGGAGCAATCAACATGTGTGATGATAAAATTAGGTGTGCATACCTCTGCATTTCATCTGGAAACAGAAGGTTTGAGTACAAAGGAACGTTCCAAGCAAATCTGAAATATAAGGTTAAGTATAATCAAGGATAAACCAATAGTGCGCAACTAATTCAGGTACTTTAGGATCAGAGACAAATTTGTCATGGATGTCTCCACCCCTGAAGGAAAGCAGTGACTGTAAGATGAGGCTCTGAATGCTATTATGGATGAGTAGTCATAGGTCAGTGTCCATGAACGATTGGCTGCACTGACTTTTCTAAGGATCCATTCACCGAATACCTGCAAAGAATTCCCAGAAGACCCATAACAACAGAGAACAGCACAGAGATACCCTCTGGAAACAACCACCTTAGGCAACTTTCCTTTAGAAGAGTATTTCTAGAAGTGGATATTACCCTGTTCTAAAAATAAGTCATCTGCATAACCCTGAAAAGAGCAGTTATAGGTGTCCTGTGGTTGAGTCTATCACACTGGTTTGGCGCACAAGGTAATATGTTGAAAATGCTGTCAGGAGAACTGTGAGGGGTTTCTGAGCTGGAACTCGTTACAAACACTCGTTACATACATACATACATACATACATACATACATACATACATACATGGTCCTCCTATGGGTGCCTACCTATAATCCGAATGCCTGGGGCACGCACATGACATTTTGAAGTATGCTGCCTGGCTTTTCCTATAAAAAGCCACACTCTTCCATTGCAGCAGTACTTACAATTTGTTAAGCACAGCTGACTCACAGCCACACCTGGAACGGAGTAGGATTGAAGGTCTGCCTCAAGCAACGTATTCCAGTTCTTTGTCTACAATAGCTGTATGCCTTATACACCCTGTTTCTACAGGAATGACTCTTTCGGGCATTTGGAAACCCTGAAGTGCCTTGTTGCATGTCCTTGGTCCCCAAATCCAAGGATTGTTATTGTTGCCAGATTGTATTGCTTGCAGAAAGATAGGACACAGTCTTTGAAACTAATGGGCTAAATTTTGCTGAATAACATTTTCCTTGTTTTATTTATCCCCAATAAGGATAATTTTGAGATATTCTAAAAATAATTGTATTGGATACAACTTTCCTTTTGGAATTGAACTGAAATAACCATGTCAGAAGCCAACAAGCAGATGGTAAACTTTCCATTTCTGCTGATTTGGGCTAGATTTTTCTTAAAGCTGAAGAGGGGTTTCATGCCTTAAGATCTCAGTGCCTTCCAAGTACCTTTCGACTATTACAGATTTGGGTCATTCGCCGAAGACGCACGTTTATTTCTAACTTACATAATCTCAGTGTTGTCTCTCTGCTTAATTATTGTAAATGATTGACACCAGAAATGCTGAAATGTGTATCTGAAATTATAGAGCGCTCTTAAATTCTGGTGTTAATGAGCCCGGCATCATTTCTGATTTCTTATTGTTATTGGACTTTGTTTCTGTTTCAAGGTGTTGGGCCCCTATAAGCTCTTCTTTTCCCCCCTTGGATAATTCTGGAGCACGTACTGCTTATAGAGGAAGCTAATGGTCTTGCAGGTCAATATTCCTGTGGCTTCAGTTTGTGGTTCCTGGCAGACCAGAAGTAGTTCATGACTTCCTCCATGATTTCTGCTTTCCTCTCTAGTGTTGTCTTTTCTTCTCAGGGTTACTGCTCCTTCTCAAAACTCTACTTCCGTGATTCGACAACATTTACTTAGCATTCATTCTGTGTTGGGCATTTTGTTAGACAAATTCACTTTCTCAACTTAATCTTTATAGTGACTGGCTCGTATATGGTAGGAATATTTGTCCCTCCTTTTTGTAAAGATGAGGAAGACTGGAGTGACTTGGGAGTGACTTGCCTAAGGCCACAGAAAGTAAGTTGCGGAGTTAGAACTTGAGTATTCAGGTTTTGATACCAAAACATCTAGCTGTGAATTTTAAAAGCAGCATTTACTAGCCAGTCACTTAAACTTGTTGGACTGAGTTCCTAGAATAGTTACAGGTTTACAACAAAATTGAAAGGAAGGTACAGAGATTTCCTGTATACTCCTTGCCCACACACATGCAGAGCCTCCCTCATTATCAACATCACTCATCAGAGTAATACCTCTTTTTTTTAACCAATGATGCACCCACATTGACAAATCATAAAAAGTCCATAATTTATCGTAGGGGTTGTTGTTGGTGTTGTACATTCTTTGGATTTGGATAGATGTATGCTGACATGTGTCCATCATTATAATGTCATATAGAGTATTTTCACTACCCTAAAATCCTTTATGCTCTGAGTTCCTTGTTTATTGAAAATGAGGATCGTCCCTACTTCATAGAGTTGTGAGAAAAGGTAATGTATGTGTGGCACAGAACAAATCTTTAATAACTGGTAGTAGTTGTTAATTTTTAAGAACTCTTGTATTATAATTTTAAGTGGTTCTTATTCAATATACTACGGAGACAGGGGTTTAAGACCTGGAGATAGAGGTTTGGGTATGAATCCTGAGAATTAATTAATTATTTGACTCCTCAGTGTCAGAGTTTCATTATCTACAAAATCTTCATTATCTACAACCTTCATTATCTACAAAATTATCTACTGTCTAGTTTATGAGATTGTATGGATTGAATAAAATAATGCCAATTGAATTTTTTTTTAAATGTACCAGGGCCTCACGTAAGTACTTGATAAATGCCAGTTGCTACTCTCCTATCAGTGTCAGCCTATTCTCAGAAAAAGATCAGGCAAATTCTTATAACTAAGAAGAAAGTTGATGAGAAGTCTCAATACAACATTCCACCCTGATAACTTATTTGACTCAGGTTTTACCATCTGGTGGTGAATTTTATGAACCAGCAGCACAACCTGGGAAAAGAAAACATCTGTCTATTAAAGTAGATAGTGGTCCAAATGTGTTTATCCTTTCAAATTTTGTAGAAAAATGCATCCTGCTGATAAAATTTTGTGTCTGATCCTCTAGTTTAAGTCCAGTCCAGAGGCTGATAGAATCTCAGGTGGGAAGGACATTAACATTGATCTTGTTTGGTTTTCTTACCGTGAATTCCAGGTAAGCTGTCATACCTTCTCCCTGCAAACTGATTACTGCTGGGAACAAGCTCAGTTCTGCTCCTCCTCTGAAACCCTCCCCGCTGTCAGAAGGACTCTGCTTTCTCTGTACTCCTGATTCACCTACTATCTTGAGGCAAGTCTGGAGGGCTCTGTGTCATTTCTTGTGTTGAAGTTTAATTTCAATCTTTAAGTTTTCAAGAATCTATGACTCGCCTTCCGACTGGAATATCAACTCCCCAAGGACATGATTCATGTGTTATATTCCTTTGGACTAATTAACAACCCTGTGTTTCATGCTGTGCAGTAAGGGTGCAAAAATAATTGTCAAATAAGCTTTTGAGGCCCTCAATCCTAGACGGGAAAGGCATTTCAAACCTCTCCTGTCAGCACGAAGCAATTGATAGCAGCTTCCTGGAATATGCTGTACATTTGATGACCCTACTCTAAAGTGGTCTTTGTTTAGAAAAATGGCATGGTGTGCTAGAATATTCTGGAAAAAAATGGAAAGTGGGTCTTGTGCTGGGCCTTGAGAGATAGGCAGAATTTTAATAGAAAGAGCCATAGGTGACAACGGCAATCCATATAGGGGCAAAGGCATGAAAAGTATTGATTACAGCACAAAGCACCATGCTTTGAACATGGCAGGTGTCTCACCAAAGGTGGTTGACTTACATGTTTTTGAAAAGGGACTTTCCTCTAGGTCAGATTCCAGAACAAGTCCCATGAGAGGAAGTCATCATAAAAAATATATATATATATCAAAAAGTAAAAAACCATCAAAGTAGTCAGAGAAAGACAAATACCATATTTCACTCATATGTGGTATTTAAGAAACAAAACAAATGAGCAAAGGAAGAGAGGGATGGGGCAGAGGGCAAGCCAAAAAATAGACTCTTTACTATATAGAACACACTGATGGTCACCAGAGGGGAGATGGGTGGGGGGATGGGTGAGTTAGGTGATGGGGATTAAGGAGGACACTTGTCATGATGAGCACTGGGTGATGTACGGAATTGTTGAATCACTGTATTGTACACCGGAAACTAATAACACTCTCTATGTTAACTATACTGGCATTAAAATGAAGTAAAATGAAATGAAATAAACCATTACATCTTAAAGAAAAAAGTATCAAAGTTCTGGATCAGCTGGGTATTTCCTGGCTGGGGTGTTAGGATTTAAATGATCTGGTCAGGATATATAAGGAATAGGAAAAGTGGTGGATGACTAGAGAGAGATCTCTAAGGAGGCTTTGATCTTTTCTAGGCAGTTACAGAAAATGACAGTCATCATCAGCACTAAGGGCCCCCTTTGAGTTTTGCAGAAAGATTCCTAGATCCCTCTTGGAACAGTGGTCCCTATAGTTGGGCACAATATATGTTATTATATAATTATTTGGACTTAGTTCCAACTTTCAGCTTCCTGGGTTTCTGTTGTAAAGGAGGGGATTGGTAGTGAGGGGCAATATGGGCAGGTGGTTAAAAGCATAATCCCTGCATATGAAAAACAGCTCTATAATCACAAGCAAGTTACTTAGTCCTGCTAAGCCTCATTTTTCCTCATCTATAAAATGGGAATGACACTTGTGCCTATTTTCTAGGCTTGATGTGAGAATCAAGAAAAATAAAGCACTTAAGGTATGCCAAACACTGTTTTAAGTTCTTCATGTTCATCAAGGCATTTTTGACAACCCTTAGAAGTAGTTACTGTTATTTTTTAAAATGAAATTTGTGAGGAAACTAAAACTGAAATTAAGTAATTTGCCCATCAGTACTATCCCAGACATGTGAACGTTGCCATTCCTCTGATGAAGAGTTCCTGCCTCTGGATCCATAGGATTCTTCTAAAAATTTTTTTTTATTGTTTTCTCTCACCATGAGAGCTTTCAGTATCTGTGATGACAAAGGGGAGTTTGAGCTACTCATGAACCCAGCTAGGCCGACAAGAGCCTTGGGTAAAGTCATTTTCAGTTTCTATCTCATTCCTTGAACCTGCCTACCCTTTAAGTACCAGGAATTACCTTTTTTTTCCCCTTAAAAATCTATATGATTTAACTATTAGAAGGAAATCATAGTCATAATTCTCATGAAATTGTTTTTTGAGGGGGAGATTTCTTTTGAAAAAAGTTAAGTTTTAAAAAAATCACTCAATTTCTGAATGGACTTTCTGACCCATTTGTCATCCTAGGGCAGTAATGTTTGTACAAAATTCCAAATACCTTTTCCTGTTTGTTACAATCTTACTAATATCAAAGAGTCTGAGACTGGAAGGGGAAACAAACAAACAAACAAACAAACCCACAGCATCACGGCTTTGTTGTTGAATTGTGTTTCAGTTGGTTTTCCTCATGAGCCTAACTTCTTCCTCAGGATGATAATGGGGACACGAGGGAACAAAGCGAAGCAGGAAGAGAGCTAAGGATTCACACCTATTTGTCTGATTGAACTAGCTTGAACTTCATGTCTGCAGAACCTGGGTCTTCCCCAGGCTGCCTTCTTCTCCAACCCAGCAGCTCTTGACCTTCTGTCTTCAGCTTATACCTCAAACCTAGGGTCCATCAAAAATATCTGGAGAACATAGAAAACATACATTCCTGGCTGCTGTGATTCTGATTCAGTAGGTCTAGCATGAAATCCACGAGTGTGCACATCTTGCCCAGAATTGCTTAGGTCTGGGCAGAGCAAGCTCATTCTTAAAGCTACTTATTTGTTTTTATCCCCCACCCCCTGACTGATAGACCTTCCTCACCCTCTTTACCAATCTCAATCCTGTCCATTCTTCTAAGTCCAATACTAACTTGGTCTCTGCCATAAGCCTTCCCCAGCTCCTCTTATTTCTCTCTTTCTGCCTGTCTCTTTGTCTATCTGTCCCTCTCTCTGCCTTCAAAACAAAACAAAGCAAAACTCCTTTCAGTTCAACCCCAGTCTCAGATCGCAGGCTCAGCATTCTGTGGTTTGAAGGAGGGGGAGGGAATGTGATAGTCCATGGATGGACTAACTTAGGCTGGTCTTAGGAGTGTCACACACCTGTTTCCATGCCTGCAGTCCAAGCCAAGCAGACTCCCAGACAGAATGGCCTGGATGCTACCAGGAGTACCAGTGACTCTCATCAGAGCCCCAGGACTGGATGAAACTGGGCAGGCATAGCCCTCTGTAGTCCTTGGAACTACAGAGCCCACTTCTTTGTAGGAAAAGCCCTCCTCTTCCTGTCTCAAAGTGCAGTGTTCTAAAAAGTCCAAGTGGGCTGTGAGAAGCCCTACTTAACCTGCATAGGCTGCTCATCACGGCACCATTTCCCCGAGCCCTTGGTTATTTTTACTCTCTCCAAGCTTCTTCCCATTCTTCAGGTGCTGGGCAAGGTGGCGTTCATTTGGCTTTGCTTCTGACACAAGATAAACGAGCTTGGGGCCCTGGGCGATTCACTCTGGCTGCCAGGGGGTTCCAAAATAGCAAACTATTTTTCATAACAGCAACGTGATATGAAGGGAGATGCAGCAGGTGCACTCAGATTTCCCATCGCCGTCTGGGGTGCGTGGTGGAGGGAGAGGATTCATTAAAGTTTGCGCTTATGTCCAGGAAAAAGAAGGGCCGCTCTCACAGTGGCCATTTCCCTTTGGCTGGGTCAAGGTCTCCCCTCCTGAAGGCAAATCTTGTCCTTGGGCAAGGTGAAAGTGCAGTAACACAGCAGCCCGGGCACCCCTGTAGAGCTCCATGCCTTTTTGTTTTCCCTTGCAGAAAGACAAGGTTATGGATGTGGATATCTGCTGAGTGTTTTTAAAAACACCATATTGTGTGTAAAGCGAAAGAGCAGGATTTCTTAAAAGTTGCAGATAGTTGACATTTTAGTACATTGGATGTGTGGTCATTTCAGAAAATTTAAAGGGTCAACTTTTCTTTTATTCTCCCCATTTCTAGAGATGTGAAGGGGAAAGATCAAACTGGCATGGCCTCTTTGAGTTTCACTTTTTATGCTCTTGACTCATTAGAAAAGGAACATCTGCGTTCATTGCACTGGTCGCTCTTAAAAAGTTGGTCCCTGGCCCTACATCTGATAGTCTCCTCTTATCCCCCATCATGAATTATGTACATGTTTTTAGGATGGAAACTGTAACAAAGCAAAGAGGATTTTAATTTATATTTGCATGTACTGTTTCTTTTTGACGTGTCTCCCCCTCCCCTATCAAGTTACTAGCTCTTACTGGTTAGAAATGAAAAATAAAATGGCAGTATGTGTTATAATAGTAATGATGATAATGATGACAATAATAATGGCTTTTCAAAACTGGAGTGAGACTGGAGGGACAAATTTGGTATAAAAATGTCCGGAGTCAAGGCCACAATATGCGGGAGAAAGATCATGTGTAAAAGTGACGAGCTAGTGAGCTGTAATTGGGTGCACGAGACACTGGATGCTGTCTTATAATACATCTTAATTTAAACATTTCTTTCCCCAGGGGACCACAGAGTACATGGTGCATGAATAAATGAACGCCATGACTTACTTTGGAGGCCCCAATCATAATACAATTATATGCATTGCAAATTTTCCTATGCTACTTTTAGTTTCTGGTGTGTGGTTTTTTTTTTTTTTTTGTTTCTTTTTTTTTTTTTTTTTAATTATTAAACTGCATTGCAGAAAAAGCTATACTTCAATGTGGCCACAGAAAATGAGAGGTTAGTCAAACCCGATGGCAGAATCCCTTCCATTGTGAGCTTGACCCCTTCAGAGAGTAGTGATTACATTTTATATGGAGTTAGACTAATTCCTGGCCTGGCTCAATCAGACATAGAGAGTCTGGGCATAGAAAGACAGAGCTATGACTTTCTCTTATTGTCTTGTCTTTAGAGACCATTTCTCTTCTCAAATCAGTGGTAGCTCCTGATCCTACCAGAGGAAAATAATACATTTTTCCTCCTTAAGAACAGCATTTTCTTTCCTCAGGTCACTAAGATCCATTTGCTAAATAACTCTTGAAGTCTAAAAAATTGTCTTTGAGTAGCCAGAAGAGGTGAATTCAACCTTGCAAATAGTTCTCTAAAACCATCACCCTCCTCAAAAGCCTTTTCTCTTTATATAGTCTGTGTAAGTCCTATGCACCTGGGGTAATTTGCTGTCTTGCATTTCTCTTTCCTAACTATCTCTGACCTCAGTGTCTCTATTTCTCTTTATTAAGAAAGCATAAGAGAGATGCAGGGTAGTGGAGAGGTATAGAGCACTGGCTGCAACCAAACGGACCAGGGATTGAGTTCTGTATTTTCTATTTCCTACTTATTTATCGGCTGTGTGACCATTGGCAGGTTACTTAACCTCTCTGTGCCTCAGTTTTCTCACATGTAAAAAGATGGTAATAATAGGGCCATCTCATTGGATTGCTGTTAAGGTAGAATGGGATATTGCTTATAAAGTACTCAGAGAGTGTCCACATGATCCTAATAAATATTAGCCATTATCCTATCAAAAGTATCTTACTCTAGTAAATCCACTCACCTTATGATTTTCCATACCAGCCTAATTAAGAAATTGAAATCAGGGTTGCTTGGGGGGCTCAATTGTTAAGTGTCTGCCTTTGGCTCAGGTCATGATGCCAGGGTCCTGGGATGGAGTCCCATGTTGGGCTCCCTGCTTGGCACGAAGCCTGCGTCTCCCTCTCCCACTCCCCCTGCCTCTGTTCTGTCACATAAATAAATAAAATCTTAAAAAAAAAAAAAAAGAAATTGAAAACAATCAGATATTTGGATTAACCTGATTTGGAAGCTGAATTATTCTCTTTCATTTTGTAATGTCAAGGAAAACCCAGAATTTTTTAAGCAGACATACCCTCCTCTCTATATACCCCAGTCTTGTACCCGCGGAGTGTGCTGCCTTCATACGTATGGCCACACACTCCCTCGTAAAACCATATGAATAGGGACCTGAGGAGCAATGCAAGGTTTGTGGTTGATTTGTTTTTTTTGGTCTAACAGACACATTGACTTATTTTCTCTCAATATTTAGGGTCTGGACGATTCCTCTCTTGGTAGGAAGCTCAAGCTCTAAACTCATGAGCCCCCCATGAGACTGATTATTATAAATCATTGTTGACCTCCTATCCACGTAAACCCAGAGGTCAGAACTTTAAAGACGTTGTAAAGATTGACACTGGTGCATTTGGGCTTCAGCTTTAAAGTAACCTGATAGTGCTGTGTGGGAGAGATAACCGTGGCTAATAGGCCTGGTGGAGCCTGATAGGGAACCAGGATCCTAAGGCTGGTGGGAGAGGTAGAGACTTTAGAATGAAGGTCACGGGCAAGGATGGCACACCAGTGACTCTGGCCAGCAGGTGGGGCCACAGCCCATCTCCACCAGTCAGGTGGTGTCCCCTGCATGTTTTCTATCTTTGATTTTTATTTTTTACTTTGGAACTTGATTTCTCTGTGGAAGTTATTTTACATTGCCATGTAGTTCTTTGCCTTCCCCTCCTCATTCTCATGCCATTCATTTCACAGATATTTGAGTGTGTACTGTGTGCCAGGCACTGATCCAATCCATAGAAGATTGACTGAGGCTCACGGGATCTCTGTGTTTTTATCGCTGACATAGAGATGTAATTCAGGGCTTCTTGAACATTAATGTACATGAAAATCATCTGATTATCTTGCGAAAATGCAGCTTCTGACTTTGGAAGCCTGGTTGGGGCTGGAATTCCTACAATTCTAATTAGCTTCTAGGTGATACTGGTGCTGCTGGTCGAAGACCTCTGTTTTGTGTAGCAACAATGCAAAGTACTTCTGTTCCCCCCTCCTCCCTTCAGTTACTGGCTGATTGTCCTCATTTATGTCAGTGGAGTTTCACAATATCACCAACTTGACCTTTCCTGTGATGCTGTCAGCTATATTCTGTGACCCTGACCTAGGCCAGCATTCGCTCAAATATCCAAGAAGCCCAGGGAGAAACAGGAGGGAGGGTATGATGAGGTGACCCCATGGCTTTCCATCCTGGCCAAGTTTTATGTCGTACTGTGAGTGGGGCCGCTGAGAATCATCTGCACAGGACGGCTCTTGGCTCCTGGATGATAATAATATGTTAAACACATTGCCTGATATAGCCTCTCTGGTAACCGGGGTGCCATTTACTAATTTACCGCTCTTACATGACTAATTTAACTCTAGTTACTACTCGGTCATTAGGGACTCACTTATTCACAAAGCAGAATAAGGCTAAATAAATAATACGAAGCTGGGAAAAGAGACGGAGGAAAGTAGAGAGTGGAAGTTAGCTTTTAATGCAGGCTAGAGATGGCTGGTATTCGTACAGACCCCCATTTAGAGCATAAATGCAGACTCTTCCTCTGTTTTTAAGTCCCTGTGACCCTAAATGAATAGAATCCTGTAGCGGAGAGCAGCTACCTTCTCTTCTAATAAGAATCACATCCCAATAGAATGTACATTTCCAATTACTATGCAAAAACAATGGCAGAATTACTTAAAAATGTACAGCCCCCTAAGGGCTCTCTGTGCTGTAGTTCATGTGAATCTATCATTTGCATGCAGCTATTGTGGGGAACAACTGAACCCTCCATCACAGACTATTTAATCAAGCGAGAAGCCCCTAAATTTCTCCGCAACGATTTGTGAGTTCTGGAGCTAAATATGCAATTGGTAATATATTCTGGCTGTCTGCATGCAGCCTTCCCTGTTTCATTCTGAATGGCATGGTGTTTGCGGTGACATTTAGATGATGGGTCATCTTGGATTTCTCCTGTTCGCAGCTGGAGCCTTAGTGGCATCTCCCGTTGGTAATGGCTGCGCTTTTTTCCCCCTTGTGACTGAGCCATTTACAAAGGAGAGGAAAAATTATATATTTGGGTATAGACTGTGGAAGAAAAATAAACTAACAACACAGTAGGAAAGGTGCCTAGGGTTACTTTCTGTGGATAACTGAAGATCAAGTGAAAGTAAAGGACTCAAATGATGTGTTTCCCCCACCCTGACCCACGAGTACTGTTGCCAGACTTGTTATCGGCAAGTTAGAGGAAAACCGTCTGTAAACACAGACTCCAGGATCAACTACAATCACTCATGCAATAAGATTTGAGAAACGTGGAAATATTTCTTTCTACAAATATCTACTTTTTGATCTATTGAAGGTGCTTGGAATTCTCCCTTGCTTTAATCTGTCTGTCTGTCCGACCGTCTATGTTCTTGAAGTGCCCCATCAAGATACAAATGGGTTTTCTGACTGGAACTCCCCTGCTAAGACACTGGTAGTCACAAACTTTTGGCATCAGCTTTACCAATCTGTATCTGGGCCCTGAGGTACCAGTGGGACCAGTGACCGGGGAGTGCAGGCCAGAGGCAATGCTTTCAGAACCATGGAGCCCCAAGTGCCGAAAAGAGAATGGTCCATTGCCTCTAGTATGCAATGCAAAATAGAGACAGTTGTGTACTATAAAATTAGTGTAAGAGTCAAACTCAGTTTTGATTCTTCCTATGATGCCAAAATATTGCCATAGCATAGCAATATCTCTGTTTTGCGAGTATTCTAAGCTTGTGCTAGGAGAGCAAAGCCAACTTTGCTGGTTCTGGGAGCCAGAAAAGTCCAGGAAGAGTCAAGGCATAGGAATAGAAGTATGTCAGAGTCATAGGCATGACAGAAGAGCAGAGAGAAGGAAGTAAAGTGTTTCTCCGTGAAATGTACCTATTTGGCAGTTTTGCTAAGACTAGCCTGTAGGTTGTTTTTTTTTTTTTTTCTTCCCAAGATGAAAAGAAGCCATCCTCCCTTTCCTCTTTAATCCCTCAAATCATTTTCCATTCTTTCCCCTGCTAAGTAACATCTCAACTCAGTTCTGAAGCTGACCCAGGAGAGCACTTGTCCCTCCACTGATGAATTCGGACGGTTCTTTGGGCTGATTTGGCAGGAGGTAGCATCTCCTTGCACCCTCTCTGAGGTGGAGAGAAGGAAGGACTGGGAAGATGTGAACTAGAATGATTGCTGTCCACGTTACCATCCTACCAGAAGAATGGCAGAGTCTGACCCACTTTGCTCCTGGTGTGGTGCTTTGCTTGTTTTAGATAATGACAAATGACCCATTTTCTAGAATCAGGATGGGATACTGAGAATACTTATAGTAATAGTTTACATCTGGGAGATATCATTATGTGTATTAGCTCATTTGCAACTCATAGAAGTTCTCTGAGATAAGTCTAGTCATCAGTGGCATCACCCTGATGTCATAAATTTGGAATCTGGGATCCAGAGAGGCCAGGTAGATTGCCTAGGGCAATGCAGCTAGAATATTGCAGAATGGACCCGAACATGAGTCTTCTGATATTTTCCCAATGTGTTCCACGTATGGGTCTTACTCTGTGTCCTAAATTGGAGAAATACGGGAGCTTCAAAGGCAGAACTGGTCATCTCTGTGAGACCTACCAGGCACACATACAGAACGTCTGCAGCCATCATAAGGGTAAGACACACCCAGCTTCAAGCAACTTGGGAGAAGAGCCAAAATGATTCTGAGGGAATTGGAGAGAAGAAGTTAGTAATGAGAAGAGTTTGTAATTTTCTTTTAGACTATTATATAAAGATAATGGGGATTATAGCCTGTTCAACAAGCTGTTCTGAAAAGTTGGCTTGTAGTCCATTCTTTACAGAATAATGGCCCCAATTTCATTCCTAATATCGTTAGGCTCAGAGAATCTTCCTGAAGAGAAGAAACTGCAAATGACAGCTGACCCCAGAAGCTTTCATCATGAGCCCGGGGTTCCTGCAGATATCTGGAATGATGCTGATTGTGCTCAGACACTGTTGCAAGGATTTTACAATATTAGCTCATTGACTGACCATAACAACTTTCTGAAGTAGGCATTATATTATTCTTGTTCTCATTTAAGAAGACTGATGCAAAGAGAGGTTAAGATTCACAGACATCATAAGAGTTCTCTTTTTCCTGTTAAAACTCCGCAGAATTTTGCTTAAAGCTTTGAGGTAGTGTTAGCATTGCTGTGTATGTTCTCAAACAGCCACTATTGTCACTGGCGCCTTACTATATAGCAGGCTCTGTGCTAAATGCTTTATTCAAAGATCCTATGAGGTTTATACTGGTCTCCCCCCCCCCTTTTTTTTTCTTTTTAATAGATTGGAAACGGTAGAGTAGAGAAGCCAAGTGATTTATAGGGTCATCCTGTTAGTAAGTAGCTGAGCTCAGACTAGAACCCAAGTCTCCTAGTTTCTGAAAGCCATGCTCTTAATCACACCAATAAGCTGTTTCTCAATCCCTGAGTGGATTAAAGCTACTGAGAGTAGTTCTCTAGATCCAGAAGCATATTCTAGTTCCTAAGAGCCGTAAAGGGAGTTCATATGCCTTGGAAGGGACCTGGAGAGTATCCTGATTGGATCTCTCATAGTAGAACCAGTGGTAGTTACAGAGGAAGGCGACAGTGATTTTGAGGACGGAAGCACCAAGATTGTCAATGAATTTCAATTCACTTCACCATCAGTTATTTATTGGCCACTGAGGATAAACTGTCTTTCTATTACATGTTTCAAATGATGAAGGAAAGGCGTGTGTTATCCCTGCTCTCAGGAAACCCACAATCTTACTACATCGACAAGGTGTTACATGATACATTTGATAGAATATGTTAAGTATAGAACTTAAGGCAAGCCAAGTTCTGACCACCTAAGATTTTAGCATTCACAATGCCAAATATGTGTGGGCTGGGAAAGATCGAGAAGTTGCAAGTTCTTTTTCTGAGAAGATTCCCTCACCTTCCCCCTTCTACCTCTCTGCAGTCCCTACATGAGGCACTTGTTAGTCTTTAGCACTGAGACCACCCTTGAGTTCTCCCTGTTCTTCTACTCCATTACCCCTCTTCTGAGTCCAGTTTCCTTTTCCTCTGGCCAAAACCCAGTGGCCATCTGTTTCTTCCTCTCATAGAATTTCTTCTTCCCATCTTCTCACACAACCAGTGATGTCCTCCATTCCTACTTGTCAGTGTCCAACCTGAGTCACCTCTTTTGCCTGCCTTCTCATCTCCCGTGACTCTAGAGAGTCATGAAAATGGTGGTAATGTGGTCCACTATATTACCCCTCGCTGGTCTCTGACTCCGTAAATGTATTCTCAAGCTCCTGCTGCATTGTCCACAGTGGCTGACCCAGCCCTTCTCCGGGCCTCTTAGACTCCTGTGCCTATTTCCATTCCTTGCACTCAGAGAAGATTAAAACCCATCAATCTTTACTGCTCAGGGCTATACAACTCAAGAGCTTTTAGTCTACTGCCTTTTATTACAGAATCTTTTGGTATTTTTACTCACCATCCTGTTCTCCTTCCTATGTCTGCAGAAGAAATAGCTTCATTTTCACAGAATTCAAACTCTCCAAAATAAGGAAACATCATTGGCTAGTATGAAGTATGTTTTTGAAGGAGATAGTTCTATAATTCATTCTTTCTTTCTCTTTCTTCTGCCCCTTCTGGCTCTCTTTCCTCAGTCTACAATATGCTTAGGCCTCCATTTTCTTGAAACAAAACAAACACAAAACACTTCACCTCTCATATCAAGGTGTAGGCAGACTTCTTTAAAAAAGAAGTCAAAATACATTCCTTATCAACGTCTGACTCCTCATTTTACTGCATTTGGCTTCTGCTCCAATTCCTCCATAGAAACTGCACTCAGTGGCTTCCTGATGTTAGAATTGTTAACCTTGTCTCAATTCCATCCTGCTTGACCACTGATAGGTGTTTCTTCTGAAAGCACGCCTCTTGGAGGGAGGGTTCTTCTGAATGAGCCTGACACTCAGGGCCCATGCACTGGCCCCACCATACCTTCCTAATGTCTTCTAGTAATACACTAATCCTTTTCCCACTCATCCTGTCATCCAATGCGACTAGACTCCTCACGGACCCTAAGTGGACTCAGTGTTTGATCACATCTGCCTGCTTCCTCACCAGAACCTTAAATCTGGAATTTACTACCTCCTATTCCATCTCCATGTATCAAAATCCTATCCAGCCATCATTGCCCAAGTCAAATGTTACCTGTTTTAGGTAGCTTCCTATGGTTTCCCCCACTGAGATTCTCTTTATCTTCTTCTACCCTCCCTCTTGTTCAGTGTTTATATCTCTGTGTCAACTTTGTACATTCTACCTTTTATTTTTTAATAAAGGTTTTGTTTATTAGAGAGAGAGAGCAAAATCAGGGAGGTGGGGGAGAGGGAGAAGCAGACTTCTTGCTGAGCAGGGAGCCTGATGTGGGACCCGATCCCAGGACACTGGAATCGCAACCTGGGCCGAAGTCAGGTGTTTAACCAACTGAGCCACCCAGGTGCCCTACTTTCCACCTTTTAGATATTTTCCTTTCCCTTCTAGATAGTGACTTAGGAGAGTATCTGGGTGGACAGAAGGTATCTAATTAGTTGTTATCATTGATTATTAAAAGACCTAAAATGTAGCAGATGCTCAATAAAATCTTACTGAGTTAATTGTTGAGTGTTACCCATGATCAAAAAAAAAAAAAAAAAAAAAGAAAGAAAGAAAGAAAAAAGATAAGAAAAGAGGAAAGAAGAGAAAAGAAAAAAGAAGTAAACAGTGGCACAGCTAGGTCAAGGTCCATGGTAGAGGTACCCTATAGGATTATGTATTCTTTTGGTGTTATAGAAATTATGGTGCACTTTATTCTGCTCTAGTCACAAGTGTCTTGTAAAGTCTACCATGTCTTGCATATTTGTGTTTACTGTGCTGCAAACATGGGACAAGCACTTTTGTTGCATTGGTCTGCTTATTCTTGAAATAACATCTAGGATTATCCCTCTTGTTTAGATTGACACCTCATCTATAAAATGAGCCTTAGAGTGTTCAAATAATTTGCCAGAGGTTGCACAGCTGAAAATGGGCTAGGCTTGGATTTATACTGAAGTTGAGAAAAGCTAAAATCTAACCTCTTAATGACCACACTGCACTATTTCCACACTAAAGTTGATTTTTAGATTTTTTTCAGATTTAAGGTCATTCATAAAATCCATGTTTAGTCTCAGGCAATTGAATCTAAAAGCTGTGTTCAAGTTCCAGTCCCTCACTTTATTCTTGATTTATGGTTCAGTGCTCCCCTCTGGGTTCTAGAGGCACTTGTCATTTTTGCAACACTCACGGCTTTCTTTGTTATTTTCCCAAGAAAGGAGGCTGATATTTTCATTAAAGTCATATAGAATTTCATATTCTTCATGAAAAGCTGTTGATAACACCTTTAAAATTCATCCGTGTTCTCCTTGGTCATGGTGAAGTCATATGCTGTGATATTGACCTGGTACAGTGATAACTTTGTCCCTTTCCTCGGAGGGGATAAATCCATACATGATAGATTGTAGGCCTTCAGAAATAATTACCTTACAGAGTAATATAATCTCCAATGTATATATTCATTGATAGGAGGGAAAAAGTTCTGCCTTCCCGAGGTTATTTTATTTCTTACTGTATTGTGGGGTGAAAACCATTGCCCATTTTGTAAAGGCAGTCTAGACTTGGCTAGGTTATAGAACAGAAAGCTCTTGAACAAGCTGGGAGAGTAACTGAATATTGCCTGTCATTGAGTAATTACTTAGTAATTTATAAGTGCAAAATGGCATGAGTTATCATAAGTTGCACAATATATTTGTTATCTTTGAGATAGTGTATCTATGACCAGGTGTTAAACTCAATGCTTTCTCCATGTTAATATGGAAACAGGAAGGGCTACTCTCAGAGAACTATCAAGTTAATGAAAATATTGTTTATCTTATAATTTATTTATTTATTTGTTTAGAGATCATGCATGTGCAAATGGGGTGTGGGGAAGAGGTGCAGAGGGAGAGGGAGAGAGAGAATCTTAAGCAGACTCTACACCCAGCCAGGAGTCCCACATAGGGCTCCATCTCATGACCCTGTGGTCATGAACCTGAGGTCATGACCTGAGCTAAAACCAAGAGTCAGACACTTAACTGACTGAGCCACCCAGGCACCCTAGTCTATCTTACTTTAAAGATGTAGCCCTTTAGGGGCCTCTCACAGTGCCACCATATTTAAACATGATGGAATCATTTTAGGGTTCATTGTATCCTCTCAGCCTTCATTTATTGGAAAATTTCACTTAACAGTGAGAGTGCTCTTAATATTTCTTAACCAAGAAAGCAATTTAGTGATTTTGATCTAGCAATCTAATTTTCTGGAATTATTTGCTAGCAATAACATCTCTTATACAATAGATATTGGGTGAATTAGGTGGACAATGAGTGAAACATTCTCAGATCCTTGGAGCTCTCTCAAAACATAGAGATCTATGTATTATCATTTGTAAAACTAAAACTATCTGGCTACCATGCTGACATTAGTGACCAGAAGCTTCCAGGAGGAACTCTTGAAGTATATCTACCCCTGCCTCCCTACCTCCCTCACTCGATCATTTACCAGGTATTGTTTAAGAAGCCACCTGATGTCAAGATTGTATGAGATGACTTAGACTGGCTGTCAGAGCTGGGGTACATGGTTCTGTACTCTAAAAAATTCCAAACTTAGTCCCAGAAGTAAGAGATGAACATAGCTAATGATCTGTGTATTATGAATCTAATCAAGATATAAATGACAACTATGAACCAGAGAAGTGGTCAGTAAACTCTACTCTGTGGCCCACTGCTTCCTTTTAGAAATACAGTTTTATGGGGCACAGTCACACATATTCATTTACTTCTTACCTGTATCTGCTTCTGTACTACACCACAGAATTGACTAGTTGCAGCAGAAACCACCTTGTCCACAGAATCTAAAAGATATGCTATCTTGACCTAAAAAGCATGCTGACCCCTGGTCTAGAGTTTATGGAGGAAGGTTTTGTAATAAAGCAACCTAAAAGCAAAGATAAAAGTGCTGTTATCAATGATGTCAGCTTGGTTTTACATTAGGGTGTTAAGAGAACTGGGTTCCAATCCTACTTTACCAGCTACAACTAGATGCAAGACTTTGGGTAAACTTGTCTTAGATTGTTTTAGCTATGAAATCACAAGGAAATTTTTCACGTCTAAGTATGTGTTTTAGGGAAACTCAAACTGAGCATGTACTATTATGAGCATTGCCATTAAGAAGGCTTATGTTGTAATATGACCAGAGATGAGGCATAGGCAGAAGTTAGGATTTTTTTTTAGACTGTTTCTTGGAGTCTACAGTCTCTTGTGGGTTTTCTCCCCTTCTGATTTCCCCCCCTTCACTTTTCCTTTCCTTCTCCTAATGTCCTCCATGTTATTCCTTATGTTCCACAAGTAAGTGAAAGCATATAATAATTGACTTTCTCTGCTTGACTTATTTCAGTCAGTAGAGCATGCAACTCTTGATCTCAGGGTCATGAGTTCAAGCCTCACATTGGGGGGTGGAGATTACTTTAAAAGATTAAAAAATAAAATCTAAAAAAAAAAAGAAGACTGTAGTAGCTATGTGGGGATTTTAGCTTAAAAATAGATACTGAGTGAACTGTGGTAAGCTGAGAGTATTTTCATACAGAAAAATATTTTACATACAGTCTAATAATTCAATAGCGGTGATTAAACAGAATCAACGGAGAAGCCAAACTGAGGTGGGGGAAGTTATCATTGTTCTGAAAAAAGTCAAATTACACCCACTATCCCTTTGAAGAAGGAAATTCCCTCTAATTTTGTATTTCCTCCTCCTTTGATTTGAAGTTTCTTTTAAAAACGTTTCTAACAGCTGTAGTACATGACCCTTGGAACACATCATTTATCTGGGGAATAACAATCATTTTAATATCGTTTCACCAAGGAAGCAAGACTTAAACCCACATTTTCTGATCCACTTAGTTGATAATATTCTTCTAAAAAAATGTGTGGCTGGTGAAAGGAAGATAATTTAATTTAAAGAGATTAGATATATTGCTTGAAATGCAAGTCCCCCAGAATTTGACAGCAGAACAAGACCAGTGAACAGAAAACTCATCTTGCCTCCTTGCTAATACATGCATAAGTTGGGCCGTCAATCTTTGCTCCGTGGAATAATGTCAATGTCATAGATTCTTAAAATCTGACATTCATTAAAAGCACCCAGTGTGGATATGCAGCGGGATTTTTGACAAATCAGCCAAGTGTCACCATTCTGTAAAGGATTACAGAATGATGCTTTTCGACTTTGAGTTCTTTCTTTACACTGAATGGATCTTGTCTTCATAAAGCACATGAAAGGTTGGGTTTCGCTGCCATTCCAAATGGGCTGATTTTGTTTTCTTTTCCTAACAAAACTAGGGGGAACTTCAGAGACATAGGGGAGGTGACATTTATGATTCATTTACTATGAACCAGGTACTGTGTAGATTCATTCACTCTCTCTGTCCACCTACCTACCTACCTACCTATCAACATATAAAATGTCACATAGATATGGCTGTGTGTATCACTCTAACCTATGAGTTAGCTGTTATATGAGCTTCAATGAAGAGTAAGTTTTATAAACTCTTGGTAGAAAATTTGTCAGTGACCAAGAAATGTCATGCACAAATACCCGGGTGAGGATGTTCTTCCTGCTTCTGCCTTTGAGGGGAAATGAGTAATCTAACAGTGCTAGTTGTCTCTTCAAACTTCATGCTCTCCTCAAAAACCTGTACAGAAACACCATCGCAGTATTTATTTTGAAAACAAGCCCACACCTGGCCCTGCCCCCAGTTGTGTTGTTAGATTGGAAACAATGCCGCCTGTGGCTCTCTGTACCCTCCCCTCTCATTACAGCCCATCCTTGGAACACAATCATTTTCTATGTTATCCAAAGGTGTCATTACAGCGGGCCTGCTATGTAGTTAGTGCAGCGTCAGCATATTCAGTTCAAAACTCCCTCCCACCCCCACTTCCCATCCCTGGAGAATATAACTAGGCCATAAGAATTCCTTTGGGGCTACTATATTGGGTAGGGACACTGTTGTGTGTCTGGGGGAAATGTTTTCAGTGGCTTATTATCTATAGTTTTAGGTCAAATTTGAATAAATTCGCTCCTCAATTCCAGGAAAGCAAGAGATCCACAATTTGTGATGGAACAGTAAAGTGGATTTGCATGAAGACTTTGAGAAGTCAAAAAGAACACAGGCCCTGGCAAGAAAATTGGAATTAAAGCTTTTGTTTAAATTAGAAGTTTTAAAATTAATATTGTTGAGGCAGAAGGGTATGTTCTGCTTTGTATTTTATGCTAGAACTTAATCTTCTAACAAATTGTTTAATGGGGAATTTAAGGTTTGCACATAATATTTCAGGGTCCTGAACATTCCACACAGTAATGTCCATGTTTTCCCTGTGGTTTCACCTTTGAATAAATGATGCCTTTTTTCCAGCTTCAGATATACATATTTTTTAAAAGATTTTATTTATTTATTTGACAGACAGATCACAAGTAGGCAGAGAGGCATGCAGAGAGAGAGAGGAGGAAGCAGGCTCCCTGCTGAGCAGAGAGCCCGATGTGGGGCTTGATCCCAGGACCCTGGGATCATGACCTGAGCTGAAGGCAGAGGCTTTAACCTACTGAGCCACCCAGGTGCCCCAGATATTTTTAAATTGAAAAATACAAAGGACTGTCTTCAGAGTATTCCTTTAAGGTAGGGAATGTATAGATTTTTAGCCATGCAAATAATAACTACATTTTATTGTTAGTCAGTGTAAAAACTACTCTTTATGAAGCAAGAGCTAAGACCTGGGCTCAGAATGCCTGAGCAGTTCAGATTTCAGTAGTTCTACAACTTATGAGCCATGCAAACTTGGGCAGGTTACTTGGGCTCCTTGTGTGCCTGCGTGCTGCTATGTAAAATTAGGATAATAACATCTACCTCATATGGCTGCTATGAGGATTAAATGAGTGAATTCATGTGTCAGGGAGGAAAAACTTTTCCTTTACCCTCTTAGGTTCAGTATCTGGGGACCTGTGAATTAAACTAACAAAAGGCAGATTAACAGGACAAAAGGCGCACAAGGTTTTTTAATATTTACATGCACTAAGTTCATGGAAAAGAAATAAATCTCAAAGGGGCACCTGGAGCCAGGTGTTTCTGGCTCCAGACATCCCTGGAGCCAGCTGTTTCTGCCTTCGGCTCAGGTCATGATCCCAGGGTCCTGAGATCTAGTCCCGCAATGGGCTCTCTGCTCAGCAGGGAGCCTGCTTCCCTTCCTCTCTCTGTCTTTCTCTCTGTCTACTTGTAATCTCTGTCAAATTAATAAATAAAATCTTAAAAAAAAAAAAGAGAAAGAAAACTCAAAGAAGTGGTTACACTTGGGAGCATGTATACTAACTATCTTACCCAAGGAGAAGTTTGGGCTTTGGGGGATAATGCATTGTGGGGAAGTAATGAGGAAATATATGGGGGAAATATAGGGAAATAATGGAAGATAAGACTTATTTTAGTAAATCTGTTTATGCAAACTCACCTCTATGTCAGCTCTCCATCTCTGGTGATAAGCGTTGCTCCCTTTTCCTGGTACACAGACAGGATGGATACACCTTCACAAAGGAAAATTTATGCCCCAGTTTCAGGCAGATAAGGTGAAGGCAGATTTTCGGCATCTGCTGATTCTCAGTTGCCTTTGGCTTGAAATAATCCTCATGCCAAAATGCCATATTTTGGGGTGACATAGCCTGATCTACTTCACATATAAAGTACTCAGAACAGTGCTAAGGATCTAGTAAAGCCTACAAGCTTTATAATTTTTACTAATGGTTAAAACTATCTGGCACTGTTAAAAACGTCAACTCTAACCATGAAAGGTAGATTAACCTCCGTTTTACAGATGAGAAAACCAAGGCTCAGAGAGTTGACTTTCCCAAGGCCAAATAGATCATAAATCATGGAGTTAGGAAACCAGCCGTAAGATTTGGTGTTTTAAATACCTACTGCAGAGACAGGAACAGGAAACTGTCAGTAGGTTATTGGGTTGTTCCAAGAAGGGCTTGGCACATTTTCTGAAGCAGAGCCACTGTTTCTTTAGCTGAGTAGAGCTTTAGTATTCCTGTGTAACAGAAAGCAAATCCAAGCCCTGGAGAATCATCAGCTTGATTCTAAGGAAGGAGTAGAAACTGCATAAGTACCTTACAGACAATTATCAAGTGCCCGTTGCATGCCACGAACTTCTGAGAAATGCAGATGCTGAGTATTCTCCCATGCTCCAGAGCCCTCAGGGAAAGCCTGTCTATTAAGGCTACACCAGGTCCAAGTGCAGATTGCATGTCCCTTCCCTTCTTGTAATTCACAGCCCCTGATGGGTTCCAGAAGAAAAGGATACTCAGGGGGTGCCTGGGTGGCTCAGTTGGTTAAGCCTCCAACCCTTGATTTTGGCTTAGGTCTTGATCTCAGGGTCCTGAGATTGAGCCCCGCATTGGGCTCCATGCACTGGGTATGCAGCCTGCTTAAGATTCGCTCTCTTCCTCTCCCTGTGCTCCCCACCACTTGTGCGCACTTGTGCCTCAAAATAAATAAAAATAAGTAAATAAATAAATGTAAATTAAATAAGTAAATAATTATTTATAATTTCAAAATAAATAAATAAAATGTTTTTAAAAAGAAGAAGAAAGGGATACCCAGGACAGAGGTGGACTTCCTTGGAGAGGAACTTCCTGGAGTACAGCACTTCCTCACGGGCCTCCAAAGGATGACATAAATATGAATGATAGGGAGGACATCTACATCTCTGGGCTTCTCAACCATAAGAACTTTGTCTAAGTCAGTTAGGGTACCCTCTACGACCCAGAAATAGGATTAAGTCTCACATCATACCACCCATCCCGCAAACCCCACCCCAACCCACCTAGCCACAGAACAACACCATCTAGCACCATGGGGCTGACCAGGTAGCAGAGCAGGCTCTGGCCCAAAGGTGCAGGGGAGGGCTGGCAGGAGGCCAGACTGGGGGATTGAAATGCGTGCACACTGTCCCAAGCCTTCCAGGAGCTCAAAAGACCCAGAGCAGTGAGGCAGTTGGTCTTCTGGAATGGAACCCTGGGGCCCTAAGCCAATATCTTTCAAGGTTCTAGGCAGTAGCAGCCTGAACACATCATTCCATTGCACATCCCTGGAGCCAGCTGTTTCTTTCAGCAGCTGCGAGATGTCCAAAATTCATCCTAGGTGACCATAGCCGCCTGTTCCGGAGCCTTTCCTTTAAAAAGTAGCCTCAGCTCATTACTCTTTTTCAGACCCAGCACACCTGTCAGCACTCTGCGATTGGGGGCTGCATTCTTCACCCAACCATTCCATCAGGAAATACTTCTTTTGAACACTAAGGGGGACACCTGTGGGCTAGGGCCTGGGTGAGGTAGGTGGAGCATGAAGTTTCCCAGGAAGGCAGCAGGGCGCAGTTGGAGCCCACAGAGTGCACTACTTGACTGTGGAATAAATGCAGATCCTAATTGAGACAGGGAGAGGATGGGCTGAGGTGGGGCTGAGCATGAGGGGCCCAGACAGAGCAGGAAGCAGGCATGAAGCAGCTGCAGTCGCAACCGCTCTTCCCAGAGGAAACCAGATCTCCTGGGGGATCTGGGCAGTCCTACAGGGGTGGCAGGGGAGTCCTGGAATGAGAAACATCTGGGTAAGCTCAAAATAGACCGAACTGAAGCAAGCCCCAAAGATGGAATCTAGTAAATTGTGGGCAGAATTCTGCAAGGAAGTGAAGGAATTGAGGTAGAAGTAGAGAGAGATTGAAGATAGGGGGATGGGGTGGGAGGAGGTTATATTAAAGGCAGGGGGCTGTGGGGCAGCACACCAGCTCAATAAATAGAAAGACCCAACCATCAGTCACTCTGAATTGCTGGGGGTGGTAGTAGAAAACGCTTCAGGGAGCTCACACACTAGATGGGGACTCAGGATGACCATGTCCAACCGGGGTCCTTAGCAATCCAGATTGGAGTAGTTCAGAAGAGATGGTGCTCCCTAGAAACTCAGGAAGACAGAGGGTCTGTGAAGGAGGGAGGGCTTGGTGCTGGTGACTGAGGGAATTGCTACATGACCGGGAAAATGTCATCTTGAAAGAGCGTCTGATAATTTTCTAGCCTCCATGTGTGTTCACTGAGGCAGACACTGGCCAGAATAGAGTTACTAATAATAGCTAACATTTATTGAGCACGTATAGGTCAGGCACTATGCCAAGCACTTTGCATGGATTATCTGACTTGGGTCATGGTAGAAATATTTACGGAGTGCCTACAGCATGTGTCAGGCATTGTTTTAGGCACTGGGGATTCAGCCATGAACAAAAAAAGTATGTCCCTTCCCTCTTGGAGCTTTGTAATTATTCTTCCTAATACAGGTAATAATATGATCCTCATTTTACAAAGGAAGCAGCTGAAGTAAGTACAAAGAGATTAAGTAATTTGTTCAAGATTACATGTGTAGTTATCAGTGTTTTATTAATGTAGTAATTGCCAAGTCCCCACTATATAAAGGAGACTGGGGTAGGTGCTTGGGATACGGAGGTGGATAAACTATATTTTATGCTCTGAATCAGCTTACAGATGAGTGAAGATGAACATGCAAACAATAATTATAGCTTAATATAGTAAATACAAGTTGTTGGGGAAATAAGGAGCAACAGACTTTGCCAGTAGGACAGGGAAGACTTCCTTTAAGAGACAGACAAGAATGAGTAGAATCTTACCATGTGGAAAAATGGTTGGAAGGCAAAAGGACATTTTGGACAGGGGACATAATTTGCTCCAAAAATACAGAAGGAAAGGGGTAGGGGAGGAAGCCAAACTTTGTTGATTATGTGTTTTGTACTTGTGCTTCACATATTTTAAAAATTAAATCCATAAAAAGAATATTAGTTGTATATATATATTTGAGTACATATACAACTATATATATAAATACTTATATATGTATAAGTTTAAAACAACCTACACCTAACCACACAGCCTAAGAAATAAAATGTAGCTTTTAAAAGGTAGCCTTTCAAATAAGCTAGGTGAGATTGAGTAACTTGTCTGACGTCACAGAGTCAGTAATAGTAGGGTCAGGGCTCGCTGCCTAGTCAGTATGGTCTTGAGCTGTATGATATCGCCCCTCCTCTTGAGGGTGGTGGAGCACTTAGACAGTGATGGGAGATGTGACATAGAAGCTTCCAGTGTACCAGTGGAGAGGGAAGAAAGAGAAAAAAGTCTATTCTTACTGCCATCCTCTGGGCTGAGACCCTAATGGAATAGAAACAGACAACAAACAGGAAAAAAACATATTAGTTTCAACTAGTGATAAATCCTCAGAGAAACAAAGCAATCCAGAGTTCTGGGCCTGGGACAGAATGTGACCGGGCCTAGTGCATTTCTGCTTTCACTAGGATGTCACAGTGGGCCTCTGGAAAAGAGACTTTGACCTAATTCTGAATGGTGACAAGATACTAGTGATGTTAAGACCTAAGGGAAATGTTTCAGGCAGAGCAAACAGTGAGTGCAAAGGCCCTGAGGTGGGTTCAGTTGAGGCTTTCACAAGGCCAAATCCTTTAACCCCAAGACCTTAGCCCCAGGCAGGTTCGCCTTTCTATATTGAGCTTGAATTATATAAAATAAAAGTAGAAATGTTGCCTGAGTGAAAAACTGGCCAAATGTTAAAGTCAGTACTCAAGCCAAATACCATTATCCTTGAATGAATTTTTAGGGGATAAGAATTAATCTGATGTATTATTTAAGTCATCATGCCAATTTTTTCCAGTTTTATTGAGATTGAATTGACATATAACGTGTATTAGTCTAAGGTATACAACATAATAATTTCACACATGTGTATATTGTAAAAAGATCACCACAATAAGTCTAGTTAACATCAATCGCCTCACGTAGTAACAACTTTTTTTCTTTTGATGGGAACTTAAGATCTACTCTCTTGGCAAATTTCAAATATACAATACAGTATTGTTAACTATAGTCACCATGCTGTGCATTGTAGCTCTGCAACGTATTTATCTTTTAACAGGAGTTTGTACCTTTTGACCCTCTTCACCTATTTTCTCCACTGCCCAACCCTAGCCTCTGTTTTCATAAATTCGGGTTTTTAGATCCCACACGTAAGTGAGATTGTATAGCATCTGTCTTTCTCTGTCTGACTTATTTCACATAGTGTAATGCCCTCAAGGTCTGTCCATATTGTTGCAAATGGCGGGATTCCCTCCCCTTTTCTCCTTCCCTTTTGTTTCCTTGTCTTGCTGTTGCAGATAATGCTGCAGTGAAAATGGGGGTGCAGATAATCTTTTTGACACAGTGATTTTGTTTCCTTTAGATGTTTACCCAGGAGTGAAATTGCTGGATCACATGGTGGGTGTATTTTTAAATTTTTGAGGAACCCCCATATTGTTTTTTATAACGATTGCACCAGTTTACTTTCTCACCAACAGAACACGAGGGTTCCACTCCCCTCCACATCTTCTCTAACACTTGTTATCTCTTTTCTTTTCGATGATGGTCATTTCAGCAGGTGTGAGGTGATAACTTATCGTGGGTTGGATGGCCATTTCCTTGAGGATAAGTGATGCTGAGCACCTTTTCATGAACCTGTGGATTATTTGGATGTCTTCTTTGGAGGAGTGTCTGTTTGGTTCTTCTGCCCATTTTAAAAATTGGATTGTTCTTTTGCTATTCAGTTGTATGAGGTGTGTGGGTTTTTTTTTAAAGATTTTTATTTATTTCTTTCTTTTAGAGGGAGAGAGAGCATGAGCAGAGGAGGAGCAGAGGGAAAGGGAGGGGAAGGAATCTCAAACAGATTCTACTCTGAGCACAGAGCCTGACGTGGGGCTCAGTCCCACAACCCTGAGATCATGACCTGAGCTAAACCGAGAGTTGGACACTCAACCGACTAAGCCACCTAGGTGCTGTGTGAGGGTTGTTTTTTAATTTTTAATTTTTAAAAATATTTTTAATATTAATTTAATTTTAGTTAATTTAATATTTTAACATTTCAGGTATTACTTTATCATATATATGATTTGCAAGTATTTTCTCCCATTCTGTAGGTTGCCTTTTCATTTCATTGATGCTTTCCTCTGCTGTGCAATGACAATTTTATTATTAAAATTTTATCAGTCAGATTTTAGAGGTTTGTCATTACAGTGCAGGAACTTCCAGTACTACACAGAAACTCACTTTAAACTGACATACTTAATAACATCACTGGACTTACATACACAACAGAATATAATTCAGGATGAAAGGTTTTCAGTAGCACATGTTCTAAAAGGAACTTTGGCTTTAGGATACATAGATTGGTCAGTTGAAAAGACTTTTCCTTTTAAATAATGAAAACGCTTTGTACTTAGTAGTGGGTGGTATAGCATCTTTTAAACAAGCTTTTTGTTTAAAGGTTTACTTCCACTGGGGGAAAACCAGGAACTGTCTTCCTCAAGTAGTCTTGCGAAGTCAGTTGTTTTGTGGAAGTTTGGTGAGGCTAAAATGTGTTTGGGTTCCTTATGCATGTTAATTTCCTCTTTTCTTCATATTTCTTTTTTTTTTTTTTAAACGGGTGACATTTATTGAGTTTCTACTGTGTTCCAGACATATACTAAGCCCCTGGCTATATTATTATTGAGGTATAACTGACATGCTGTATTATATTAGTTTCAGGGGGTCAACATAGTGATTCAGCATTTGTATACATTGTGAATTGAGCAAAACAATAGGTCTAGTTACCATCTGTTACCTGACAAAGTTAATATAATATTATTGACTATATTCCCTATGCTGTACATTACATTCCCATGACTTACTTATTTTATAGCTGGAAGTTTGTACTTCTTCCTTCCCTTTCACCCATTTATCCCCACTCTCCCAACCACCTTCCCTGCTGGCAGCCACCAATCTGTTTTCTGTATCTGTGAGTCTGGTTTTTAAAATTTCATTTATTTGTTTTGTTTTTTAGATTCCACTTATAAGTGAAATCATGTGGTATTTGTCTTTCTCCCTCTGACTTTTTTTACTCTGCATAATACTCTCAAGGTTCACCCATGTTGTTGCAAATGGCAAGATTTCATTTATTAGTAATATTCCGTTATGTATATGTACACCGCATCTTTATCCATTCATCTGTCGACGGGATGTTTAGATTGTTTCTATAACTTGGCCATTGTAAATAATTGCTGTAATGAACAAGGAGGTCCTTGTTGAATAGTGTTTTATTCTTGAATTAGTGTTTTCATTTTCTTCAGATAGATACCCATATCTATGGATCATATGGTGGATCTATTTTTAATTTTTTGTGGAAACTCCTTACTATTTCCCATAGTGGCTGTACCCACTATGGGAACATTGCATTCCCACCATATTCTTTTTATTTTTCATTTTGTCTGGACCAAAGACAATTTGACTGAAGATAACACAAAATTCTGGAGGTTTTCCTCCTCATGAAATTTTGATATGGCAAATTTGACATTCTCCTTTTAATTTGTCCTCACAAAATGTGAAGAATTCCCAAATAAGACTTTTTCTTAAAAGATTCTTGGCCTAAGTGGAATTAAATAACGACAATTTAAATATACTATTTAAAGGGTTTTTTTCTAATATAATGGACGCTAATACACCAAACAATTCTGCAAGGATTAGAAATATGATACAATTGAATCTCTATTATTCCACTTTGCATTGTTATTTAAATTTCTATATTTAAATAATTCCTTGGCTCAAAAGAATGTAAGTTAGCTAGCTAACATATTCTCTTAGCATTTATATTGTCAACTTACTTTTCTATTTATTTAACCATTTGAATGCTGAAATTGTTTTTGATTCAAAAAATTTTATACACTATTAATTGTAGCATTTTACTCTTGCAGTAATAAATATGTATCATAAACCAATTGACTAATAGTCAACTTATGAACCACATAAGGAGATTTTTCTTGTTACAGCTGGAATGCTTTCCTTATATTTGAAAATAAGAATAAAATCAAGTGACACACCTCATTCATATTGCTGATATAAATGTAATACATGTAATAATTAGAAATAATGTGTATGGTCACATGATCATTGATCATGCATCAGTTCAAGGAAGCCAGAAATGACTTTGAAATAGGCATTTGGTTATTTGGCCTTTCAAAGCTGAGGCTGAAACCAGATTTATGGCCAACTCCAAGGGTGAGGCTGGACTTCAGCATACTCCTCACTTAGTGTAGGCATGCATCTTTTTAAAAAAAAAACTTTTTATTGGAGTACAACATATGATGGAATTACTTAAATCCTAAGTGTTCACGAGGTAGATATACCCAAGTAACTGGCACCCATGTCAGGAAAAAACCAGTAGCAACATCTCAGAAGACTTCCTTTGTGTCCTCTTCCAGGAGCTATCACTGCCAGGGGAAGTGACTATCCTGCTTTTAGTACCCTTGATGCTCTGCCTGATCTTGAACTTGATGTAAATGGAATCACTCATAGGTGCTCTTTTGTCTGCCTTCCTTATCCGAACATTACCATCGTGATGCTCATCTATACTGTTGTGTGTAGTTGTAGGTTGTTTACTATTATTTCTGCTTAATATTCCCTTGTGGGGTATATCATGGTTTATTTATCCATTTTGCTGTTGACGGACACTGAGCAACTACCTAGACTCTTAGCTTTTGTCAAAGACGCATTTTAAAAGGGGGAGAAAAGGTAAAAATGCAGCTTCTGTATTTGTTATAAAATTACCTTTGAGGATCTTGTTCATTCCATCATTCCATAACCTCTGAGTCATGCCCTCATTTTAGCTATTTTCTTTCAGAGTTTAGTGCCAGGGAAAACCTTTGTCTCCCTTGAGGAATTAGTATGCCTTCTCCTGTCTTTTAGTAAGCGTGCTTATTATATCCTACTTTGTTCCAGAAAGAACTAGAGACAGCTTAATGAAATAAAGAAAACTTTACAAAATTAAAGGCGGATAAAAAAAGCTGAGGCAGAATGCGAACTCGAGTAGCTTCATTCGTGGGCTTCAGCATCAAGGCTTATTCAAGGATTGGTAGCATGAAGTCCTCTATCCTTTCTTACTAGGGCCCAAATTCAGCTCTGAGCTTCAAATCAGCTGATTCTAGGGAGAAAATAAAATCAGCCCTACCAGTCTGGGTCCGAAATATGAAAGCATGCCAGTTCCTCAGAAGAATACTTATTCTTGGTTGAGGGACATAGTTCTCTCAAGGCTTCTCTGGCAGAGCTCTGCTTCAGTGTCTGCAAGAAGCAGCAACAATGCATTCCACAGGGCTGGGTGTTTTTGACCACCTCTCACCACAGGGCAATGGCAGCAGACTAGGAGGCAACTCAGTAAAGGTATTTAAGCAATTCAAAGAAGGCCCTGGAAGGGTGTTGGGCAGAAATCCTTTGTCTACCGTCATGAGAGTCATTCACGTCCTCGCTGACTTGACCTAATCCCATGGTAGATATTGTGTATCTGGAATAAGGTAGACAAGAAATCTTTTGAGTGGTCCCCTCCCAATAAATATTTCTTCCCTCAGTAAACTTGATAGATAGAAGGTGGTAAAAGCTGGAGGTCATACTCCTCAGCAGATGTGAAGACTGGAGCCCATTAAGTATAGTGCCATTTGTTAAGAGCCAACTGAAAAGGAGGCTGAGTTGATACCCTTTAAAGAGAACTCAGAGAGAACTAAGGATCTTGGACGGAAGAGTGCTCCCCTCTTTGGCTGGGCCAGGATTCAACAAAGAAAATAATTTTGAATCTGTTCTCTCTGATGCCCACATGAGTGGCTCCTCAGAGCTGCTGAGTCCTAGTCCATGCAGCATGGTCATAACGACTATAGCCTGGACTATTTTAAGGCAGGTATAAACAATCACCCGAAGTGGCCATTTAAGATTATATTCCTCTTTGATCCTAGTATAACAGTTATATAACATGCTGTGTTTCCCCTCTTGTCCTAGCTGGCGGGAATCTCAGACAGTTTTTTTTTTGTTTTGTTTTGTTTTTTTTTGTCTCAGAGACAATTTTTAAAGCTTAATTTTTAGCTTTAATTGCAAAGCTTAATTTTTAACACGTAAGCCCAGCAGCTTTGCTTATCTTTACATTTAAAATATGTACTGCTGCTTTTTCCCTCGACTCGCCTTTCCTCTTCTCTGTTCCTATTTTATATCCTTACTGTAGATAAACCTTATTTTGAAAAAGGTCTCAAAGCCTTTCAGGGAAAAGACACGGTCTAAACAAATTTCAAGAGAACAAAGTATAAAGGGTGAGGAAAGTGATCAAGAATTGGCAAATGTCTAATGCTTGTTTCCAGTTCTTCTGCCCTGGGAATAGAGACCTGTCTGTACAAAGGCTTCTTGACAGCAGAAGGAACAAAATGCTCTCCGGAAAAAAAAGAGCCAGAGTCACTCCATCTTCCCTCCACCCCTGCTTTAAAACGAAACAATGCCTCCCAAAGGAGCTGGCAGCTGGCCCTTGGCAGGTGGTAGAAACAGCACTGCAGCTTGCACAAAAGGAGAAAACCCAAACTTTCAGCTTTGGGGAGCAATGTGATTATTCTGCCCACTACCTTCCCAAGGAGAAGGAACCGCCGCATCCACCAACCAGGCTGAGCTTCTGAAAACCATGGGCTGCTTCTCCTCCCCTCAGCGGCTTCCATTTTTGCTCCCATCACCTCAGAGTTGACAGAGATAAAGCTTCTGACCTAATGCTCTAGTATCTTGTTCATTCTAAGTGTGCTTCCTCACCTTTTCTTGATGTGCCTGCAGTGGCTGACAGCCTGAGGGGAGGGCACAGACAGAAAGTCTAGGAAGGGGAGGAAAGTGGAAGGTCAAGGTGTGCAAAAAGAAGGGCAGGTGGTGTGCTTCTTCCACATTGAGGGCCTGGAGAGGAAGTTAAAGTCGACTTGGATTGACGACGGGGTTTCTGGGTTTTGATGCTTAGAGTCTAGTAGGAGGTGAATAAATAGAACAATGTTGGCAGGACGAGAACATCTTTCACCCCTTTCTCTTTGTCTCTCACCCACCTCACCCAAACAAAGGTGGTGGAGTCAGTGAGGACATGAGGGTCACAGTTATGTCACCTAAAGGTGTATTTATTAACTGCCTACTACCTGGTCATTACTATGCGGTACTTACGGCTCACCTACTATATGGTCATTGCTGTGGTGTATTTGTTGATTGCTTACTATATGATCATTACTCTCATGCATTGATTACTATATGGCAAAGTGAAACAGGCATCATCCTTGCAGCAAGACAGATTTAAATGGGCTATTTACTAACTCAGAACTTTGGGCAATTTAGTTGACCTCCCTGAGCCTCAGTGAAAATGTGAAAAATGAAGATGCTAGTGCATACCTCATAGGGTTTCTCACATGATTACAAGGAGCTAACTCATGCAGGTTACCTGAATGCTCTTATCATCAGGATAATGGCCATGAGAGATGCTTTCGTTTCAAGAAGAATTGCATTTGTTACTGGGACGCTTATATTTAGTGATACTAAATATAAGAAAATACTTTTCAGTTTTCAAAATGTCTTATTGCCTTTCCTGGAACCATTATGGTGATCAGAGTCACTGAAGAAGAGACTGAATCATTGAATTAAAAAGCACAAGATAGCAAGAGGCAGTTCACCCTTCTTAGTTACAGGGGCAGATCAGCACCAGGAATCCATTGATTGCAGGCCTAGGATGGTGCCAGAGTGGGAAAAAAGGAAGTGGGGCTAGAAAATTCCAGTCCTCGCACTTTGTTGAGTTCTGTGACTTTGAGCAAATCACAGAAAACCATAAAAACAGTTACCACTGGCTTACCTACTCAGTGCCACACACGTAAGTGCTTGTCATATACGATCTCATTTAATCTTGTGGTGAAGAATTTCTGCTCCTCACAGAACTCGTCTAAGGGTCCAATGAGATGGCAGATGCCATTGCCCTTAGTATTAGTATTGCTACCATTTACTTTGGATGGTCACTGGTCACTGGATTGTGGCTTGCACTTTCCCTTTATGGAACTTGTCACCTATCCCTTATTGTTTGAATAACTTGCACTCTATCCTACACAACTGCCAATGGACCTTGAACCCAATCCAATTCTGTAACAATTTAACACCAAATATGAAATAGCGTTGTAGCCTTTGTCCCCCTCCTTGTGGGATTTATCTTCTTATGGGGGCTACTACAAAAGCTAATACAGAATGTTGAATATGATTATGTGACAAGAGAAATACAGGCAGTTCTAGTGGGTTTTGAAGCAAAGGGTAAGTGTCTGTGGTCTGGAGGTGTGGGGTAATCTGGAGAGCCATCAGGCATCAGAGAAGTCCTCCTAAGGAGGTAACATTTGGGAATAGACCTGTCAAAGTAATGTTTTAAATGATTTTTTGTATCCAATTATTAAATCAATACATGCACATTATTAAAAATACATAAACGCAAAAGTGTGAAAAAAATTTACCATTTGGCAACCAATCAAATACATTGTTATATTTTGAGATGTATATGTAACTGAAGATGTAACTTCTTACAGTAGTTTTTTATGTCCTCAAATATATAGCTATATTACTTAAAAGGATGTATCTACACATGCATATATATGTATATATATTATATGTATATATATATATATATATATATATATATATACACACAGATACATAATTTTATGTCCTGCTTTTATCACTTGAAATTTTAAGTGGTTTCTGTTTGTAAAGACTTTTAATAACTATGATTTTAGTAATTGCATAATAATGTCCCAAAGAACAAATATGCCAAAAATATACATAACATTTGCCATGTTTTAAAATACTCTGATTTACTATTTTTTAGCTATTATGACTGACCCAGTGATGTGTTTAGCAGAAACAATAAAGCTAAATGCCAATTATCTGGTCTGGGACTTTGACAAAGAGCTTTTAGGTATCAAAAGTTGTGACAAATGTTTTCCCCACTCTGATAATTTCTGCCTACTAAACTTCATAAATCATTTCACTCTCATTTTCAGAATCTTCCAGTAAATTTTAGTTGATCATAGTGTAAAATCCTAAATTCATTTCCTGGCATCCCAGGCTGTCCAAACCAGATCCAGCTCTGTATCTGTTTTATTTCCTGCTGTTACCTCCCCTCAAAGGTGTTTCCTGTCCTTTCACTGTCTTGTTCCCTGTTTTGATCCCCTCAGCCTTTAAGGTAAGACCCTTCATCCTTCCCTTTTCTCTGAATCTGTCCATCCCCCCTTGGCCTCACTTCCTTTCCTCTTTAATTTAGATCTCATCCGAACCAATTTCATGTGATACTGAAACTGAAACGTCAGGGCTCCTCACTTTCATAGGCCCTTTTGAAGGTGCTGTACCTGATTTTGCATTTGCAATTTTGTGTTCCTTTTCTTTAAGAAGGCCCTCAGATTGTATAAGCTACAGACGCCACAAAACCTGGATCTGCTCCTGACCCTTATAGTGGGCACCTTGTCACCCAAGAATCTCCCATTCTCATGAAAGGGGCTTTTCTTTTCTTTGCTCCAGTGCTTTTCACGTTCTCTGTTCTAGAGTTTAACATGTGAAGTTAGAGTCGTTTGGGTGGTCCTACGTTCCACAAGGGCAGCAACTGTGTCTTACTTATATTTTTGTCCATAATAAGTACATCTTTGCTGAATGCCTTGCTAATCTTTGGTATCTTGCATCAAACTTCCCCTTTCCAATGCTGCTGTTACTACTGCTAATGACTGCAAACATTTTGGAAAGTATATTAGATGTGGCACACTGTAGTTCCCCAAAATAGCTATAGTAGTATTTCTGGTGTCACATGTTCTTTTAGATCTTGCCACTCTCCATCTAGAGATGATGTCAGTTTCCCCTTCCTGTGAACCTGCGTGGGCTCCAACCACTACGGTGTGGGGGAAGTGATGCTATGTCACTTCTGACACTGGGTCAGAGGAAAGGGTACAGTTTTTCACTCTTTATACATTTACCTTTGGAACACAGGTACCAGCTGTACAGAATCATGAGCCACATGGGGGAGCAATATGTTGGTGCTCTAGCCAGTAGCTTTAGCTAAGATCTCAGCAGTATCCACTACCTTCAGATGATTCCAAGCCCTAGGCTTTGAGCTGCCAGTGGACCAGAGATGGCTGTCCCCACCAAGCACTGCCTACATTGCAGCTAGTGAGGAAAATAAATGTTGTATTAAAGCCACCATGTTCCAGGTTCATTTGTTTCTCAGAAATAGAAAAAGCATGCTGAAGCATTTAAGTGCATCACCTTGCTGAAAGCAACTGAGACCCAGAAAAGGAAATGACTTGCCCCAAATCAACTTTTCTCCAGTCTATGCCAGGTTACAAGCCATATCTCCTCTACTGGGTCTTTTGGCTTGCATAGATGCACACAGATCTTCCCTTCTTTAAACTCTCACTAGCCAGGTGTGTTCTTGACACCTGTTCCCCCACGGTAGCCTCATGATGTAGATATATCACCGTCCTTGTTTTACAGTTGAGGAAACAGATACATGAAGAGGTTGGAAATTATCTTAAGGAAACGGGTAGTGGCAGAGGTCTGTCTACTCCAAATCTCATTCTTTAGCTCTTCCTTAATTGCCTTTCTAAGGCTTTTATTTCATCTTTATAGACGGGATTTATTTGGATCACATATTTTGACTTTTATTGCAATATTGTCTTGTTTTGTCTCTTAATCATCTTTGTTTTTGTATTCCCATTGCCACATAGGACTATGCAGCCCTAGACCATAGAGGCTGCGCCCTATATTTCTCTGGGACACTTCCTAGCAGTCTGCACAGTGCTGGGCACAGAAGGGTGCTCACTGATTGAGTCCATGTAAAAAGCCATATTCAGCATCCACAAAAGGTATTTTTAGAACTACATTAAGAAAAAAAAAATCCATAGAAACACAGCAGGTAAATCTTACAACTAAATCAGTAAGGGCTTTGGGCAAGTCTTAGTGATTTCCTTTCTTTTTTCTGTCTAAAAATACCTCTTCTCCTCTGTTTAAAAATGTTCAAAACTATCATAAGCATAAGTACTTGGTTATATCTTTTTAAATAGCTTATTTTTTTTAAAAAAATCTGACTTTCTTATCAACCTCGTATTTTGTACAGTGCTAGAATCTTTTCTGTTTTGTTTTTTTAGCAGATGAGATATTTGAATGAAGGCCTCCTATTGATCTCACTTACTGCTGCAGCCTCCAGCTTCAAATTGAAATGTGATCAATATGGATTTGAGTCCGTCTGGAACATTAAATAAGACCTTGTTAGACCGATATTTTTTCTTTGGTGCTATTTAATTTGGAGGGGCAGGGAACAGGAAGGATGGGTGCACACTTGAGCTAACTGCTAGGAGTCAGTGTCTTGATACTCTTTCCAGGGTTTCCTCTGGGTAGCAGTCAGAGCTCAGGGGTGACAAGTCAAGTGGCACCATTGTGACCAATCCATGTACTCACACTCCCCTCATTCAAATGGAGGTTGTGGGTTTTGTTTTTGTTTTTTTTTTTGTTTGTTTGTTTTTGAAGACTTTATTTATTTATTTGACAAAGATCACAAGCAGGCAGAGAGGCAGAGAGAGAGGGGGTGGTGGGGAAGCAGGCTCCCTGCTGAACAGAGAGCCTGATGCAGGGCTCTATCCCGACCCTGAGATCATGACCTGAGCCGAAGGCAGAGGCTTAACCCACTGAGCCACCCAGGTGCCCCTGGAGGTTGTGTTTTTAAAAGACTCTCTCCAGCTACTAAGAATTTTAGAGGGAAAGAATGGCACTTTGAGGGCCCCATCCAGGAACAAAAAACATGGGGCCTTCCCTTAATTCACTTTCAACTCCCATTTACTAAGCAGCTACTGTGAGCCAGGCTCAGGGTTAGCAAAATGGAAAACACAGTGTGGCTAATCTCAAAGAGCTTTTAGCCTTGCGTACCATTTCAAGGCAATATTCTCTCTGAAAGATACAGGGCTAGAAAAAACTGTCCAAATGTAATCCTGTCTGACAGGACTGTTCTCATAGCAACACTACCTTATAGTTTTGCTGAATATAGGTCTTATAGCATTTCAGATTAATAACTAGTTTCTCAATATAAACTGCCTGAGGTGGGAGATCCTTAATGTCTGCACGTCCTGTAAGCTTGACATTAATTTTGAGGCCTAATTTAGGCAACTGGCATTTTAAAAAATGGAGGCAGGGAGGATAAAACAGGGCAACATAGAGGTGGGAGAGATGAGACCTCTCTTATTAGAGATCAGGAAATGGAAATACATGGGAATGAATCACTGAACTTCACAGGATCCGTGCATCATGTGAACACAGTCCCTTAGCCAACAAATATTTTTAAATGAGGGTGATGTCCTTGGCAGACACAGTGGCCCTGGGAATACACAATAAATAAGAGACAGCAGCTGCCTTCAAGGAGCTCAAGTTTAGATATTACAGCAGTGTGGAAAGAAGAAATAATAGTAGCTCATTATTCTACGGTCTTCTGAGTTCAAGCTATTTTAACTTTCTTAACTATAGAGTAAATCTTTTGGGTTCTAAGGCTTGAAGCATTAACTTCACCTTTATCTGAACAATAATATCCCTGCTCCTTTGTCCTTTTGGTTTGCTTTGCCAGGTAAATTTTGTATGGCCTTTAAGTCCTGTTTTCCCCCTCACTAGTTGAATATGTGGATTTTGACCCTCATAGGCAATTCTTTGTATCTAAATGGGGAAGTTTATTCCATTCATATTCATTTTCACTAGTTACATTTGGTTCTCTGTCACGCTGCTTTAACTTTCTGCTTTTAGTAATTTGTATCACTTGACAAATAGACATTTTTAAAAAATTATTTTTCTATCTTAAGTGATTTAGAGGATATAAAGTCTGTTTTCTTTCTATTAATGGTTTAATGGTTACCTTTACACTGTTCCAGGATGTACTTAAACCACCTTTATTTTTTATCTCTAATTAACAATGTCGAGAACAAGTTGTATAGATATAAGATCATATTTAATACACACTTGGGATGGTGAAAACGAATCTCTAATTTTTCTGAAAGAATACTGAACTTTAGTTTTCACGGGTGGTTTTCACTCAAGGGTGATTTGCATGCTCTGCCCCCCGGGGATATCAGGCAATGTCTGGAGACGCTTCTGGTTCTGAGGGGAGGGTTGCATACCTGGCATCTAGTAAGCAGAGAGCACAGATGCTGCTAAACAGCCCACAATGCACAGGACAGCCCCCACAATGAAGAATTATCTGACTCCAGACCGTCACTAGTGCTGAGGTTGGGAAATTCTAGCTTATGCTTTCGCTTGCTTACACTGGCTAAGTAAATTTTACCACCACAAATAACTTTTTTCCCCCTCTAATCTCAAGATTGAAAACAAAAAGAAAAAGAACTGCGCATATTCTATGCTCTTTTTTAAATTTCTCTTTTATAATTTGTTCTGTTGAAAACTCAACACTTTCCCTTTGAGGAAACATTCTTGTTATTTATTTACTTAGTCCCCACCCTTCTCAGGCGTGCTGCTTGGGAGTTTAGGCATTATCTGAGGGTGGCCCCTGTAAGGGATACGACTCCCTTCACAGATGCAGACTGACTCACATGAAAACACAGGTGGTGTCAGGAGATTTTTGGCCTCCTGAACTCTAGCCTTCCCTGCCTCCTGACTTTCTTATCCCCACTTGGACCTGAACCTCATGTTGGGGCAGGAGGCAGACATTCCCTAACATCAGAGGGATATGTGTATACACATAGGGTTGCCGCTCCTGGGCATCGACACTCTCCCTCAGGCAGAGCTGTTTAGGCTGTAATAATATACTAACTTCATTGTTTTTCCCTCAAGGAAAGAGGAAATATAATATGGAAGTTTAGAGCCAGATTGTTATTAAATTATTTCCAGTACACATCTTTCAATAATTGTTATTAGTGATAATTTTTTAATTAACTGTGTTTTAGTACAGTATTTCTGAATCATAGCTACACATCAGAATTACCTGGGGAACTACTTAAAAATACTTTTGGGGGGCCCATTCTAGACCAATTAAGCCCATATATCTGGGCGTAGCAACAAGGCTGTGGTGCTCTTAGAGGCTAACCAGCCAGCTGCAATGGGCGGCCAGGTTTAAGAACCCACTGGTTTAGTGGTTGTTCCCCTCAGCATCAATTTTTTTATACCAACACTCCCTCATTCTTGACTTCTCAATTTTACTCCTCACAATTCTCTTCTGTTACTGTACACAAAGATAGTATCATTGGTTGCCTTTACATATGAATGAGGATTTGACAGGTTATTGTGTTTAGATTACGATTTTTATCTTCCTACCTCCGGTTAAAACTGTGTGGACATTGGTTCTTTTTCTTTCTGAGTTGCATTTGAACAGGAGTTTTTACCTGCCTTGTTTCTTTGATATTTTCTGTGTCCCTGAAATTCAATGACTTATGAAGCTATACCTGAGTTGGTTCCTTTGAACTTCTAGTAAGCACCAGTGGGCCCCTTTGATGATGAGACACAGATTTTACTTCATCTCAGGATCATTTTCTTCGGTCTCTTCTATTTTTTTGTGCCTCTCCTGTGTACTTGGTCATATTCTTCTGGAATATCTATCCCACATATATTGTAATGGTTCCTAAACTTGTTTACATATTAAATTCACCTGGGGAACTTTTGAAACTTCCCAAGTTCCAAGTCACACTCAGTCTAATTAAATCACATTCTCTGGGAGATGGAACACAGACACTGGAAGCAGTCAGAGCTCCCAGGTGACTTCAATGCGCAGACAACTTTGGGAACCACAGATGTGTTGGGTTTCCTGGATTTGTTTTCCATGACTCTCTTTTTTCCTTCATTGTTTTTAGGTGTGCTCCCCTGTGCACCCAATGTGAGATTAAAAAATGCTCAAAGACTGCATGCCAGCCTGAATTCTTCTCCATTTGCTCTCCAGATCAGGTAATTTTATAGCTCTTCTTTCTTTATTTTTTTGGTCACAGTTCAAATCCTAAGTTACACTATTGCTTGGGTTTGTTTCTTGTCTCTATCAATACCTTCTTCAATGGCATGCCTTTTCATTTCTTATCTTGGTGCCATTACTTACATTCAGGATTCCCTTTTGCTTAAGAAATAGTAATTCTCAAACTTGGTTTGGAGTCATATGAATCCATTCCCAGAGATTTAAGTTTAGTTGTTCTGGGATTCAGAAGGCCCCAGAAATATTTAATGCTCTCCAGGTCATGCTAATATGCAACCAGGGTTGAGAACCACTGTCCTCAGGCCTCTTACTAGCCTATTTTTTGTGTGTGTGCTGATGGCAGTAGTTCTCAAATTGTGATTTGTATCAGAATCAGAGGGGTTCTTAAAACAAAATTTGAGTCTGTCTCTTCAGACAGAAGTTCAGACAGTCTCTTCAATCTGTTTCTAACCTAGTGGATCTGAGGTAAGAACCAAGAATTTGCATTTCTAACGAGTTTCCAGGTAATGCAGATGCTCTCTGGAGACCCTACTTTAAGAATCATTCAATCAGGATACAGTCAGGCCAAAATGATTGAGCTCCTTCCCTTCCCTCTCATGATCTATTGGATTTATCTAATGTGTGTATTTTGTATGCATGCATGTTAATTGGAGATTTTGGTAGTAGGACATTATTGTCATCCAGGTCTATCTGAGTCTTTTGGCGTGTTATTTGGTGAGTACTTTGTATGGCAAGTTGTAAGAAAAAGGTGAAAAGCATCAAATGGAATATGCTTACCCAATTAGACACCCTCCTATCCCAACTTTACTTTGTAATGTTTTCAGTTGCTATGATTGTGGAAAAAGAATGGAGCTAAAATGGCTGGAAATTGGGAAGGTTATTACTCTGTGGGTAAAAGCATAAACTGTACGTCTATTTGTGCAAATTTACTCCTTAGGGTTGACCCTGTAGAAATGCGCTTTCTGTTCCCGTGACACCTCTGTGTATCTACTGGTTGCCAACATCTTAAACCTTTTACAAACCAAAGGATCTTTGTCTTTTGGGAGGCCAGGGTTGCGTTGGCATGATCACACCAATTACTGACTTGATTGTACTTTTTAATTCAGCAATGGCATTTTTTGCTTCAATGAAGTATCTTCCCTCTTCGTGACTACCTATTCTAGTTTTGTAAACACAATAGCCTCTTGGAATATGCTGAGAAAGTAGCTAGAAAGTTTAAAAACTGTTTAATTTTATAGTAATTTTCTTAGGAAGACATTAGCTCTTATTTCTCAGTCTGGGTGCTCGTTTTGTGAGCTATAGAAAGTTTGTCCTTTTTTTAGTGAATTTTCTCCCTCTGCTTATACTTTTCAAAAGAGTTTTATGCTTTTCTAAAGCTAGGGTCTGACATGGGTCTTGTCAGATTCTGTGTGTACTCAGTTTCAAATCTCCTAGCCAAAGGGGGAAGTTTATTTTTCCTTTGCCAGTGTGTACTTGAAGCAGCCTGGGGGTATAGGGCAGATGCCAAATTCAGAGGCTGTGTATCAGGAGGCTATACCTCTCAGCTGAAAAATTAATGATTACTGATGACAGACAGGAATTACCTGGGTACTGCTCCATGTATTTGCCTAGTGGAGGCCCCCCGTACCAAAGGTGGGACAGAAATCACACAGCTGTGGGTTATCTGATTAGGATGGCCACTGGTGTTTTTGTGGTTGCAGGGGCAATTGTGGGAGTCCTAGGTTGCTGTCTATCTGCCTGTCTTAATTTCTAGCCATCATTCCTCCCAGTCAGTGCATATCTTCATTTTAGGTGAGCTGTTCCTTAATGGGTGGAAAAGAGTAGGAATAGATTGAAGATCGCCAACCTTTTTAGGTAAAGGGCCAGACAGTAAATATTTTAGGCTTTCAGGAGATACTGTCTTTGTCAAAGCTACTCCTATCTGCTGTTTTATTGGAAGGCAGCCTTAAACAATACATAAATAAGTAGGCATGGTTGTATTCCAGTGAAATTTAATTAGAAAAACAGCCCATGGTTTGCCGAACCTCGAAATAAACTGGTTTGCTTTCCATGCAGCCCACCTAAACTTTATCAATCAAAAAGTCTTCAAAGTTTCTTATGTCCTTTCTTTTCCCAATTTATAATTTGATACAGGATTTTCTTTATTTTTATGTTCTATTTATCATTTCAAAGATGATAATGGAAATGAGTCAGAGACATGTCCTCAAATTGCCATCTTTCCAGGAATCCCCAATGCCTATTTTTTTTTAATGTTCAATATCACATTCCATGATAAAGACCTTTAATGTTCTTTAGCTCCACATTGATATTTCGTCTCAAAAAAATGAACACCAGTATCTGAAGCCTAGTTTTTAATTTTCTTTTAAAGAATTCTCTTCTATACTTACTTAAGAGCAAAAAAAAAAACCCCACTGTTCTCTAGAGACAGCAAGGTTTGTGTGAAGCCTGAATTTCTTGGCTTGACTCCATTTTTTGCTGTTGGAGAAAGATCTTCATAGCTAGAGAAAAGTAAGTTTCTTTCCAGATTCTCCAACTTAGAAAATACCAACACTTGAACCCCATTCGGGGAACAGTGAATACTCAAAAATCTCCTCCTCAAGGTCCTATCTTCAATAAAGTTTGAACAGATGCAGTTTTGGGATCTCCCTGGGTGGAAATTCAAGCAGTAAATATAAAATAGTTGCTCTGTTCTAGACACTGGGGGTATCTCAGAGGTATGAGTTATAGTTGCTAGCTTCTAGGAATCAATTGTGAAATTAAAGGCTGAGATATTTGGCAGTTATATCTGATTGATTGTTTCATTCCTTTTCTCAGTGTACATTTATTGAGTGCTTATTATATGTCTGGTCCTATTCTAGGCTCCACAAACACAAAAATTAAGACATGGTCCTTGTATAGATATTTGTAGTCAATTGGGGAAGAGAAAGAGGCAAACCACTAATTAACGTGGAGAGTGTGAGGAGTGCTATAATGGAGCAAGTCACAAAGTATGATGAGTGGACTCAACCTTTCTGGGGGCAGGTAAAATTCAGGGCAGACTTTCAAGGAATAGATGAAGTTGAGTTTATTTGGTTAAAGGATCAAGATTGTCCAGCCAGATAGAGAAGAGTTGGCAGAATATGCAAGTCATGGAGCAGTGAAATCACACAGGGGAGCTCAGAAAACTGTATGTAGGTGGATCTTCAAAATGTCCACACTTAATGTTTGCATTCTTAAATACTCTCTGCCAACTCTGAGTGCTATAGTATGGAGTAATCGGAAACTGCTGAGATTTCACTTTTGAATTACCTGTGCAGAGAGAGGGTCTTAATTACTATGTCTTCAGCACCTAGGACAGTGCCTGGCACATAGTGGATTAGTATGTTTGTTGTTGAATCAGTGATCCTTTAAATAAATGTGAAAAAATGAAAAAATAAAACCAAGTTCTCAGGTCTCAGGTGATGATGTGGTTTTGATATTCCGTACTCAGCCTTGGTGATGCAAGTAAAGATGGTTAAGGGACCCATGTAGTCAGCTCTGTCTCATTAAATGTTATGAAAATTTTGGGGGTAACACTGTCTCCTCTGTTTCTCTCACAGCCCCTTTATGCACACACAGCCTGTCACCAAATCTATTGCACCTATCTTTGAAACAGAAGCTGAATCTAGCACTTTTCTCCTCCATCAAAGCCAAAGTCACTATCATCATAGATAACTATTACTCATTGTAATCACTACCTCCCTGGTCCCTCTGCTTCTATTTGCCAGTGAGCCTTAATGATCTCTTCACTACCAGCAGCCAAAATAGCCTTCTAAAACATACATCAGATCAGTTAGCCCTCTGTCCAGCACCCTCCAATGAATCCCCATTGAAATATGAAAACCATTTACCATGGCCTACAAGCCCTATTATAGCCATGCCCCATCTCTCTGACCTCCTCTCCTACTGCTCTCCCACCTTTCTCATAGGACTCCCAGCCATTCTAGGCTTCTTGCCATTTCTTGAACACATCAGGTATATCCCCTCTTCAGGGCCTTTGAACTTGTTTATGCCTTTGCCTGGATTGTTCGCTCACATCCATCAGTTCTCTATATCAGTGCCAACTTGTCAGGCCATCCCTGATCTCCACGTAAAATAATATAAAATAACATGTCTGGAGGTGACAAGAGTTCTAAGTGTTCATCTGTTTTACTTTTTAGTGAACTTTTCCTCACTGTTACATAAGTTTTATGGGATCATCGTTTGTTTCCCAATTATAACTATTGACCCGAAAAACAGAAAACTTTATTACAGAGTGTACTTTTAAACTTGGTGGTGGCTGGGATCTACTATGGGAATTACTTTCTACTCTGTGTGGAAAAGAGGCAGAACACAGAGCTGTGTCATAGGGTAGCTCTATTTTTAACATCTTAGGGGGATGGGGCAACTGGGTGATGGGTATTAAGGAGGGCACATGTTGTGATGAGAACTGGGTGTTATAGGAAATCGTTGAACACTTCATCAAGAACTAATGATGTACTATACGTTGGCTAATTGAAAATTTAAAAAAAGAAAAAAAGGAACACAGAGCTGTTTCAGGAGGGGCCATATGGTTCTCCCTCAGAAACTTAGGCAGGGGTTAGCTGGGACAAGGTTGAGCCTCAAAAACTATATTTTTTAGGAATGCAGGTGATATAAAATATTCTTTCTGTAAGCCTATGATAAATAATAATGGGCTAACATTTGTATGTCAGCTATGTTACCTAGGAAGTAAGTGTTCTACTCTTTCCATTTTGTAGATAAGGATCAGGTACAGAGAGGTAAAACAACTTGCTTAAAGTCTTACTCTGAACAATTAGCAGAACTGGGATTTAAACCAAGTTGGTCCAGCTCGCTACAAAGTCTGCCTGCTCAACCCCCTCACTGCTTTTCCTGTGAGGGACAAGGAACAAAGAACGTCTCCCTGGCTCCTGCCGCATCACATGGCCAAACCAGATTCAGTCTCTTGGTTGGTAAGTACTGCTTGTGGCACCATATTACAAGTTTTGTCTTAGTTTGTTTACTGAAAATAGACTCCCCACTCTTTCAGGAGTGCTGGGAGCGGACCGTGTGAAATATAATAAAATGCATTCATTCACCATACAAATCAGCCTTAAATGGGGCAGAAGGATTGAAGACCTCTCCCCGAGTGAATGATTTTGTAGATTATTGATTTGGGCAGCAGTTTATTTAAACATTAAAACCTTGAATGAAGTAACTTAGCCTGAAGAAAAATGTGTCAAGTACAGTCCTTGTTATAGCTAGTTTCTCAGCCTCTGAGGACTTTGTAAACTGTCCAGATGTATTTATTTTCTAAAAAACATTTTCTCAAGGAAAAAAGGATGGATTTGGAAAGGGAGAGTGGGATTTGTCTCTAGAAATGATAATCTGTTTGAAAAGGAAACTTTTGAAAGGGCTTTTTTTTTTTCTTTTTCCAGAAGCATTCTCTGCTTTTCGAGCCAGTCAAAAAACATTAGATGTTGTTATTCACATTCTGAAAAATGTAAAATGCTTCCCTCTCCCTTTCCTGTAGCCTGCATCCCCTTCATCTTTCTTTGTTACAATTGGTACATGGACTTGGTATTCTACCAAAGGAGCTGGAAGAGATGGAACTACTAATTAATGGGAATAATTCTGTGCCACTTTAAAACTTGGGGGGTAGGATGGGAGAGGGGTCTGTGGAACCCCCAAATAATAGTTTGAGCACCATTATACATATTTCTTTTTGATGACATTGCCACTGACTGTCCCCCCAATTGTCTTACACGTGTTAATCATGGCTTTCCAACTAGCGTGCCACTTTCTCACAACAGGGCCTTGTAAATTTGAGAAGTTGGGATCCCAGTTCCACCATTTGCCATGGCTGTGTGAATTGGGCAAGTGATATCCATAATTCTCAGTTTCCTCATCTACAAAATGGGGATAATAATGAAGGAATAAAAGAATCAATATTTATAAATTTGCTAGTACAGTGCCTCACATTTTTTTACCTGCAGGCTTATCTAAGGTCATCCTAAGCTTTCAGTGAATTATTGTGCTAGTCTATATTAACTACTTTGCTGTAAAAGTGGCGTCACTTGAAGAGAATCCCTTTCAGAATTATCAGTGCTTAATTTCCAAGAAATGGAATGAATGAGAAAGTTAGAAAGGAGGAAAACACCAAATGGATTAAGAACATAATGTCATTTATGTCATGGTGATTACTGTAGGTGTTCAGTGAACATATTTATTTATTTTTTCTTAAAGATTTTATTTATTTATTTGACAGAGAGAGATCACAAGTAGACAGAGAAGCAGGTGAGAGAGAGCGAGAGAGAGAGAGAGAGAGAGGAGGAAGCAGGCCCCCCACCGAGCAGAGAGCCTGATGTGGGACTCAATCCCAGGACCCCAAGATCATGACCTGAGCCAAAGGCAGAGGCCCAACCCACTGAGCCACCCAGGCGCCCTCAGTGAACATATTTAAATTAGAGGCTCTTTATATGTATTTTACCATCTTAATCCAGACTAGATCCTTGTTAAGAATAAAAACACAAAGCAAAAACAACCCCAAATTGGAAAGAATGAATTGCCAAGTATGTAGGTCATGAGTTCTGCTATGTCAGGAACAAGGGTTCCCTGCTGTATTTTAAGACTTTGAGATTTCAGGGGTAGGGCTAAAAGATTGGAATCATCTGAGTAAAATGCAAAACCATTCCACATACTCATTTCTCACCCACAATAAGCTGGCCCTTATCCCTGCCAAGGGATTTGTCTTTTGTCCTGGATCCCCAACCTAGAAGCTCTGATTGGCATCTGTTTCCCATCTCAGAACATTTTCCTGAGCATGTTCCCAAAGTATGAATACATCACCACTAGACCTCCTCCACCCCAAAATAGGCCCTTAAAAATTATACCGAAAAATAAACAACAAATGAAACCAGATGCCTTCATTTTTTTTTTTTAAAGCAACAGTATTTTGGAGTGAATTGAAATGTGGTGAAATATGAATAAAGTCTGTGATTTAGTTAATATTGATGTCCTGATGTTAATTTCTTAGTTTTGACAAATATATCATGGTTATATAATATGTTGACATCAGGGGAAACGGGTGAGAGAGGAACTCTTTGTACTATCTTTGCAATGTTTTGATATCTAAAATTATTTCAAATAAAATGCATATTTTAAAAATGAAATTTGAGATAATGTAATCTGTTTCTCCTACTTTAAATAGAAAGAAACTGAGTTCCAGAACTCAGAAACTATAGTGACCAAAATCCCGATTTTATGACTCCTCAGTTCTTGTTGGATTTGAAAATGTACTTAGAAACTTCCAAATGGTTAGTTTAACCAATGAGCCCCTTTATAAAAGAAGTTTTTCATTTTTGCCATTCTGTGTCTATGTTCATAGACATTGTTAAAGTCCACCTCATGGGGTCTAAAGAGTGGCTACACTAAAGGGTCTGAGGATGAGGATAAGAAATAGTGTCTCTAACACAATATCATCTGGCCTAAATTCAGCCCTGTTCTGTAGTGTGATCTTATTATGATATGCGTCCTGGAATTGGGGGTCATGTGGAATTAGAGGTCAGACCCTGAAGATAAGTGCAGGTGGGGGGGTGGGTCTCAGGAGCACAGACTTTTCAAAAGGAATACCAGCATTTTGATCCAAAGCAATGTTTCAGCCCTAGTGAGTACACCTGGGCTGCTTGAACCCAGACTGGCAAAGAAGCCCATCTCTTGGATTTGTTGAGTTGGGACTTTGATGTCTTCGATTGGCTATTCTGATTTCTTACACCTGGTCATACCCCTGCCTTAAACTCCTGCTGTGCTCCCGGGCTTTGGCATCCCACCTGCTGTCTCCTGGCTTTCAAACCCCCCGACTTTCCCACTAGTCATTGGCTTTACCTTTTCCACCTGGCCTTGACAGCTTGTGCCAGCCCTGTGCTGCAATGCTTATTGGCTCTTCCCTAGTAAATAACCATGGACAGTATGTGATCTTGTTTTGAGACCAGCCTGCATTCTCAATCAGAATCTGAGCTTCTTTAAAAGGATCATACCTCACTTATTTTCTTGAACCACATCTATCCTACTGCTGGAAAACTTTACCACAGATGGCTTGGAAGTTGATTTAGCATTGATGATCCCCTTTATCTTTTTCCATGACCCGTAGCTAGACATGAGCTCATCTTCATTCTGGTTCTAAATGAGAAGAATCCCTGTGCCAAGAAAAATGGGAAGATTAGATTTAGATGATAGTGGTTTGAAATTGAACTCTGCCAGGGACCTGGCCTCTTGGAGCTTCAGTTTCTTCATCTGCGAAAGGAGGTTATTTATTAGTAGCTCAAGATTTCAGAAGAACTACACCAAACGATAGTCCTAGCCATTTCCTCACAGAAAGTGCAATTAAATTTTCAAGTAACACCATCAGAAGCGAATGGACCTAGGAGTCCTACTGGTGCCCCTTCCTCAGTTTGAGAAAAGAACAGTTACTGAGTTCCCAGGAGATACCATATTGCTTGAGGAGATTGTGGAATTAATGAATAGAACCACATTCTTCAATTTGATCTAAGAATCTTCTAGGACAGCCTCCTCTTCCAACTTGTGTTAATTCAGCCTGAAATGTCTGGGCATTGACATTCTTGCTGTGACATATCTCTGAGCTAGAATACAAACTTTATAAAGAGCATGATGGCAATTTTGTTTGAGACTTGCATATGCATAGTCTAAAAGGAAATATGCTAGGATGTTAAACAGTGGCTATATTCTGGGATTATGGGTATTTTTATTCTTTTACATTTTTCTTTTTCTCCAATGCATATATTGCTTCTATAGTGAGAAAAAACAAATAAGTAGTATACAAGAATATTTTTGAAAATCTCAGCACTTAGTGCTGAGGAAGAAAGGAAAGTGGTAAGAAAGGAAGCAGAAGGCCTTCTGTAAGTTATGGTTTTGTTCATTCATTCTTTCAACAAATGTTCATTGACCACCTAATATCAGTCTTTGAATTCTGTCTTTGTCAGATGTAAAAGTAAGTCAGAAATAGAAAATAAAGTCAGGAAGTTGACCTCTAGTAACTCGCACTTCAGCAGAGGATGTATACAAAGCATGTAGTTTCAGAGTCTGTGCATTCAAGGCCTATGAAACCCCCACACAAGAAGCCTTGGCTTAAATAAAATAAAGGTCACCTTGGGCTTGTTAGAAAAAAAACTTCATTAAAGAGGCGACATTTGATTTGGCCATGGAGGAATAAGTAAGATTTTGATAAGCGAAGATGACAAGAAGCGATCATTGGTCTTTGTACTGGTTTCTTTTTCTCTGCCTGTAGAAAGAATGTAGAGATGGAAACTCTAAACTTCCAGTGGTGTGAAGATGGGCCTGTGGAGAGAGGAATAGAAATGATAAGCTTCTGGAGAGCAGGAATTGTACCCTCCTTGTCTTTGTATTCCCAGTGCACCAGACTGGCTATGTAGTGTCTCTGTGCATACTTAGTAAATGAACAAATAAATGACCAGTGAAGTCCTAAGCAAAGTGGTCAGTAGTAGTGCTGGAGGAGGTCATCAAGAAGACATGACAGCAGTTTGCCTCTGAGCCGGACCTGCGCCGAACCTCTTGTCCTCTCCCCTGTCCTTGGAATGTATGTTCTTCCCACCATTCCCACAGTGGGAGCTGTTGCACCACTGCCATTCTGGTGCAAGCAGCCTTCATCTCTCCCTGGAATCACTGCTGAGATCTCCTACCTGGTCTTTCTCGTTTTGTGTTTGCCGCCTACAGATTCTCCACAATATAGCACCTGGAGTGATCCTTTTTTAAAACATAAATCAGATCATGTAACTTCTTTGCTCAAAACCCTTCAGTGGATCTGTATCTCACTCAGAATAAAAACTGAAGTCCTTACAATGGCCCATAAGGTGTTACATGATCCATACACTTCCCCCTACCTGATTCTTCATCTCCGACTACCCTCCCCACTTTCTGTTCTCCAGATGCACTGGCATCCTTGACATTTCTTGAGCATGACCGGTTCTCCCTATGAAAGCCCTTTGCATTGTCTGTTTCTTCTGCTTGGAGATCTGCATGGCCATGCCCTTCGCCGTCACATTTTTTTATCAAATACCACCTTCTCTGT
>NW_019154115.1:14645225-14711064 GCF_002288905.1 Enhydra lutris kenyoni | reverse complement strand
GAAATTTGTCCCATCCTACTCTTGGAACTCCCAACTCTTCCTATCCTGCCCAGCTGTAATCAAATTTCGGCATATTCTGTACTTAATTTTTATGTCCATTGTTTACTCTGTCCCTATTCCAACGTAGCTTCCATGATAACAAAGACCTTTGTGCTTTCTTCACAGATACACACCCAAACTTCTAAAACAATGACTGGCACATGGAGGGCAACTCAACAAATACTCATTGAAGAAATCAGTGATGCCTTCCATACTCCTTCCTCTCCCCCCTGCCCCACCCACCAGCCAGTCATTGTTTTAGAAGTTTGGGTGTGTATCTGTGAAGAAAGCACAAAGGTCTTTGTTATCATGGAAGCTACGTTGGAATAGGGACAGAGTAAACAATGGACATAAAAATTAAGTACAGAATATGCCGAAATTTGTCCCATCCTACTCTTGGAACTCCCAACTCTTCCTATCCTGCCCAGCTGTAATCAAATTTCGGCATATTCTGTACTTAATTTTTATGTCCATTGTTTACTCTGTCCCTATTCCAACGTAGCTTCCATGATAACAAAGACCTTTGTGCTTTCTTCACAGATACACACCCAAACTTCTAAAACAATGACTGGCACATGGAGGGCAACTCAACAAATACTCATTGAAGAAATCAGTGATGCCTTCCATACTCCTTCCTCTCCCCCCTGCCCCACCCACCAGCCAGTCATTCATCAGATCCAGTTACTTACACCACCCCTCCTCTAGAGGGCTCACTCCACTCCAGCCACACCCATTGCTCAGGCCTGCATCATCTGTCACCTGAGCTCCTTTCCTTTACTGTCTTCAGGACCAAATCTCTCCTGAACACTTCCAATACTTTCCCTGAATTCATTTGCACAGTTACCTCTTACCATGCTGAGTTCCCAGACTTCAGTCAGATCCTCTTGCCCATATGATAACTCCTTAGCTTGACTCCTGAGGTCTTCTCAATTACCCTTCCAGTCTTACATCCCAGCATCTCTCCTCCCCTCCCAGGATCCCTTTCTACAGTTCCTCTTCCTGTCAGGTAAGCTTACCTTCAGTCATTCAATGGCATGTTACCCTTATCTTCTTCTGCTTTAGCACATGCTGTTCCCTCTCACTCAGTCTTTTTTCTGCTCTCCTGTCTGTTTTCCAGAGCCTACTTAATGCTTCGTAGTCTGGATCTGTGGTCCTTATTAAACACATTGGCCCTGCTGTGCTCAAATAGCTGCTTTCCACATCCAACAAGGAACTCTGGCCAATGGGTATATTTTAGAAGATATTGCAGGGAGCTGGGAATAAATGCTCTGCTTAAGGTGGGGGGAAATGAAAGTACCTAAAATGCTGTGAAGGATTAATTTGATCTCCTTCTTAAGGGATTTCTAACCCTCTTGGCCTAAAGATACCTCCCCATCTGACTTCCCATAATACTTTATTATCTGTGCCACACAAATGACAGTTTTTATGTATTGCCCTATGATGGCTTTTTTTTTTTTTTCTGAAACCCCAAAGACATGCATGGTCCTATGATGGCTTCTTAAACTATTCTTGTAAACAATTTAATCACGTATTGCCATTTTATTTCTCATGTGTTTATTTTTGCTTTTTTGCCCTCTGTAAGGTCAGGAACCATGGCTTACACTTCTGACTATCCCTTAGGATAACTATCAGAGCTCCTTATACAAAGCAAGTGCTTGTTAACGTTTGCAATGACAAGTAAAACTATCATTACCTCCTGGCCACCACATTGGATGCTAATGGGGGGGAAAACTGCCTGTGTTTTCAACTGTGCCATCTATACCTTTGGAAATCCCAAGTCTGAACCTTGATGGTCCCATTTTACAAATTTCCTTTGAATTAGGATTGTATAAGCAAGCCCAAATCCCACTTCAGGCTAATCTTCATGCTGGTGATTGACAATCCTCCAAGGGACTAATTTTTCAGAAACACCACATGCCTTGCTTGTGTCAAGCATTAGTCCCAGGCTCCTCTTCTCCCTGCCCTCTACCAAAGCCCAATAGGGACTTTTGAGGAGTAAAAGTAGGAGAAGGGAGTGAGGAAGAGCAGAAAAGGGCAGTGGCAGGCATGAGTCTGCTGGATGCAGGTTCAAATCTCAGTTCTACCGTTTCCTAGATGTTTGATTCAGGGCAAAGTGTTTAAGCTTTTTGAGTCTTGATTTATCCTCAGCTTTTAAGTGATGAAGAATTTGTGTCCACACTCCATTTATGAGGATTAAATATAAAGCATCTAAAATTGTGCCTGACCCATGGTAGACACCTAGTGAGTGAATGGCACCTGATACGTGCTGCTTTTTTGAGTTTCCAAAGTGTGACTACAGTCATGACAACATTTATTACTCATAATAACCCTGTGAACCAGGTAGGGTGCAATTACTGTGCCTCTTTTATAGATGAATAAAAGGAGGTCTGGAAAAGTTAACTGGCTTTCTTAGCATTACTCAGAAATGTCATGACTGAAGGTCGCAAATCCGAATCTTCTGTTTTCCAAACCTGAAACACTCTGATAGATTATGCTTGATATAAATAAAGCAATGTCTTTAAAGTACTTAGAGACTGAGTGGTAAAATATTTTTACATCAGTTGCAGGTACAGCATGGTATGTTCTGTTGTGGTTTTTTGGGGGATTTTTTTTTTTTTCCTGGAGGGAGAGAGAAGGTTGGGTGGGGGGTGGGGGCAGAGGAAGATGGAGAGAGAATCTTAAGCAGACTCCATACGCAGAGCCTGATGCAGGACTTGATCTCACCACCCTGAGATCATGACCTGAGCTGAAATCCAGAGTCACAATGCTTAACCAACTGAGCCACCCAGGTGACCCCAGCATGGTGTGTTCTTTAATTAGATCCCTGTATTTAATCAGTTCATTTTATAGAAACTCATAAATGGCTATTATCTTTGAAACAGAAGGTTTCTTTTTTCCTTTCAACACCTTATTCTGTAAGTTTTGTCACCAACCCAACATACAATAACCTAATGCATTTTTTATTTTCTTAACAAAAATGTAAGGAATTTCTTTATAAAAAGTAGCTGAAACTTTTTTTTTTTTTTTTCCTGAAGCGGGTCTCCAAGGAAGCAAAGAATTGCCAGACAATTACTTTCTTCCCCCTCCATATAGGAGGCAAAATGTAGTCTTATTAAAATCCTGAGAATGAATTCACTTAAGCTCCCCACTGCAGGATGTTTTTCTGACAAGTTCTGTCTCGAAAAAGTATGTTGTACAACTAATTAAGAAATTATTTTGACAGGGTGAATGTTTTGAAGCTCTGTGTTGTACACAACCTAATATAATCTAATTTTCTCCCAGTGAAACAAAATATGTGGATTAAAAAAAAAAAAGCTTGGTCAGATAATATCAGTAATAGGAGAGCCTCAATTTCAGCTGAGAATTCAAGAAGCAGCCAGCCAATTTGTCTAGGGAAATTTGCTCTTGGCTAAGATGGTATAAAAGGTCTTACCCCTGGGCAAACCATTTATTTTAAAAGTTTAGAAAAAAACATTTTTTTCATTGATTGAAAGATTTTTCAGAGTTACCATTTCTGTGTGAGAGGATGCAGGATGGGACGTAAATGGCTTGCTATTTAGAGGAATAGCAAATTCGGAATGTTTTAGGGTATTTACAATTAATCTCCATTCTGGGTTTTAAGCATATTCTGGGCTTGATGCATATTCCAAGAAAGATGGTAGCTAAGTCAGGAAATCTATAAATCCCTAGCTGACAAACCATCCTAATTTTTTTGTGTGTGCTTGTATATACGTATGTATGTATATGTATATATGTAGTGTGTGTATATACCTGTGTGTTTATGCAAATGACCCCAATAATCTAAAATCTTTATTTTTCCCTGTTGCTTTTGTGACTGTTTCATGGTGCTTTTAGAGTGCAGGTGAGAAGACATGTGATAAGATGAATACTTTAACAAACAAGTGCTACCTATAAAATGAATTTTTATATTAAAACTTTTATAATTTTCCTTATAAGAAATAAATTCTAGAAGTATGTATGTGTGCACGTAGGGGAGTTATCCTAAATTTTACCTAATAGTGCAAAGAGCAATGAAAATCCTCATACACAAATGAAAATAACACTCCCTGTCAAAAGCTATTAGGCTCTCAAAATTATGAATACAAAATAGGTGAGGATATTTTCATGTTTCAGAAGGAATGAGTAAACCTATTTAGACAGGCTATTCTAGGTCTTCTTCTATGTTGTATAGGACACTGATTCCTAAATACCAGTAAATCAAATGGAATGTTTGTTTGTTTTTTCAAGATCTATTTATTGGGGGCACCTAGATGGTTCAGTTGGTTAAGCATCTGCCTTTTGCTCAGATTGTGATCTCAGAGTCCTGGGATAGATCCCCATTTAGCTCCCTGCTCAGCGGGCAGTCTGCTTCTCCTTCTATCTCTGCACCTTACTCCTACTCATTCTCTCTGTCTCTCATATCTCTCAAATCCTTTTTATTTGAGAGAGAGAGAGAGAGAGAGAGAGAGAGTGACCTGGAGGGGATGGGGAAGAGGGGCAGTGGGAGAGGGAGAGAATCTTAAACAGACATCCCCCTGAGCACAGAGCCTGATGCGGGTCTTGATCCCACAACCCCAAGATTATGATCTGAGCTGAAACCAAGAGTCAGATGCTTAACTGATTGAGCTACCCAGGCACTTCTCAAATGGAATGCTTCTTATCTTTTAATTTTTTTATTCATTTTTTTAAATTGTGTTATGTTAATCACCATACAGTACATCATTAGTTTTTGGTGTAGTGCTCAATGATTCATTATTTGTGTGTACAACATGTGCCCTCCTTAATACCCATTACTGAGCTACCCCATCCCCCTACCCCTGCCCCTCCAAAACCCTCAGATTGTTTCTCAGAGTCCATAGTCTCTCATGGTTCATCTCTCTCTCAAATGGAGTGCTTTTTAAAAATACCTGTACCACAAAAAGTATCATGTCATCTGCGAAGAGAGAGAGTTTGACTTCTTCTTCGCCAATTTGAGTATCTTTTATTTCTTTTTTATCTTTTATTTCTTTTATATCTTTTATATCTTTTATTTCTGATTGCTGTTGCTAGGACTTCTAATAATGTGTTGAACAATAGTGGCAAGAGTGGGCATCCTTGTCCTCTTCCTGATCTTAAAGGAAAAGCTTTCAGCTTTTCCCCATTCAGAATGATATTTGCTGTGGCATTTTCATGGATGGTTTTTATGAATTTGAGGAATGCTCTGTCTATTCCTACACTCTGAAGAGTTTTAATCAGGAAAAGATGCTGTATTTTGTCAAATTATTTTTTTGCATCAATTGAGAGGATCATATGGTTCTTGTCTCTTCTCTTATTAATGTGTTCTGTTGCATTGACTGATTTGCGAATGTTAAACCACTCTTGCATCCCAGGAATAAATCCCACCTGATAGTGATGGATAATCCTTTTAATGTACCATTGGATCCTGTTGGCTAGAATCTTGTTGAAAATTTTGGCATCCATATTCATCAGGGATATTGGTCTGTAATTCTCCTTTTTGATGGGGTCTTTGCCTGGTTTGGGGATCAAGGTAATGCTGGCCTCAAATAATGAGTTTGGAAGTTTTCCTTCTGTTTCTATTTTCTGAAACAGCTTCAGAAGAATAAGTATTATTCCTTCTTTAAATGTTTGGTAGAATTCTTGATGGGAATCCATCAGGTCCAGGGCTCTGGTTTTTGTTAGGTTTTTGATCACTGCTTTAATTTTGTTACCGGTTATTGGTCTGTTCAGATTGTCAATTTCTTCCTGTTTCAGCCTTGGTAGTTCATAGGTTGCCAGGATGGCATCCATTTCTTCAGATTGCTTAATTTATTGGTATATATTTGTTCATAATAATTTCTAATCACTAGCCATCAGGGAAATTCAAATCAAAACCACATTGAGATACCACCTTACATCAGTTAGAATGGCATAAATTCATAAGGCTGGAAACAAAAAATGTTGGAGAGGATGTGGACAAAGGGGTACTCTCTTACACTGTTGGTGGGAATGCAAGTTGGTACAGCTACTTTGGAAAACACTGTGGAGATTCCTTGAAAAGTTAAAAGTAGAGCTACCCTACGACCCAGCAATTACACTACTGGGTATTTACCCCAAAGATACGGATAATAAAGAAAAGAAGGGACACGTGCACCCCAGTGTTCATAGCAGCAATGTCCACAATAGCGAAATTGTGGAAGGAGCTGAGATGCCTTTCAGCAGATGAATGGATAAAGAAGATGTGGTCCATATATATAATGGAATATTACATCAGAAAGGATGAATACCCAACATTTGTATCAACCTGGATGGAACTGGAGGAGATTATGCTAAGTGAAATAAGTCTAACAGAGAAAGACAATTATCATATGGTTTCACTTATTTGTGGAACATAAGGAATAGCATGGAGGATATTAGGAAAAGGAAGGGAAAAATGAAGGGGGAATATCAGAGGGGGAGACAAACCATAAGAGACTATGGACTCCAGGAAACAAACTGAGCGTTTCAGAGTGGAGGGTGGTGAACACTGGGTATTATATGCAAACAATGAATCATGGAACACTACATCAAAAACTAATGAAGTAGTGTATGGTGACTAACATAACATAAAAAATAATAAATAATGAATAGTGCCCCCTCCCCCAAATTAAGTGGAAGCTTCCATTGGAAAAAAAATTAAAAAGACCCATACCTTAGCCACAGGCCAAACCAGCTGAGTCAGAGCTTTTCTTTTAAAAGCTCCTTTTTTTATCATGCTTGGGAAAGGGGGATAAAGAACTCTCAAAGCCCTTCTACCTTAGGATTACCAGATTTAGTTCCATCTAGCTACCCCAAATCAAACCAACCCAATCCCAGGATGCCCAGTTAAATCTGAATATGAGGTAAACAATGAATAATTTTTTAATGTAATTATGTCTCATCCAATATTTGGAGCATACTTGTCGTTAAAAAAAAATTGCTTATTTGAAATTCAAATTTACCTAGATGTCTTGTATTTTTTTTCTACTTACATGATTCAGTAATGATTCCTTTCTACATTATTCTTGCTATTATTATTATTATTATTATTATTATATAATTTTGATAGTGCTTTACAGCATTCAAAATATTTTCATAACCCTATGGCAGGGCTAGGCATGGTGAACCAATATACCTTTTCACTGGAGAATATGTGTGCACTTAATGATGGTGTCTCCATTGACAGAATGTTCTCCGAAAACATAGTTACATTTCTCATGATGAGATCCTGTTTAATTTCATTCGGTAGACTAAGTATTTTCACATAACTATCTCACATCCAACCCTAAGAGGTTGGTAGGGCAGCACTTAGTACATCCAATTCCATATAAAAAACAGCTACGGTGAGGTTCAGTGACTTCTCCAAAGTGACCCAGTTTGATCATGACAGAGTGAAACCCTAACCCATCTCTACAGACTCCAACTCTAGTGCATGCTTATTGGGTTACACAATTCCTAAAGAAAAATTGTAAACCCATCATGTCGAAGTAAGCCTCTGCATTCTCGGATTTTACTTTATGTAGGAGCATAAACTCTAACTTATATTTGAACAGACTTAAAAGAACAGACCAAAAAGTTTAAAGTAAACAGACTTTAAAAGGGGCAAATGATAACAGGCTGATGTAAAGGGGGGTAAATAAGTAACTATATTTATAGAGAATTAATAAAAATCATTGGAAACTTCCAAGTTTCTTGTAAACAGCTGCCATTAATGAAGCCTTGAAATATTCTTTGTAATTTTATGTTGATCACTAAATGTATTCTATTCTTATGACTTCCATATTTGGGAAAAAAGCATTTGCATAACACAGTATATCCAGTTCCTTGGTGTCTGTAAACTTGTAAATAATTTCATGAATTAGAATGGCTCAAGAAAAGAGCCTAGTTTATAACTGAAAATTTAATAGGGCATAGATATTTATGTAATCTATTACTATATATTTGCTCAGTAATATATTCCCTATATGTTTTATGGGATATGAATCTGATCTCTCAGTCTAAATTGAGGTTAGTAAATCTATCATAACAAGGATACTAGATTGTTATTAGAAGAACATGAAGCCTTTTACTCTTAAGTTTAATACTTAATGGTTGTTGGGTTTTTTTTTTAAGTTGCTAAAAACAGGAGCCCTGTTAAGTAGGTAAAGAACCCTCTTCCAAGGCTATTCTCCATTTCCCATCACCAGCCACTGTTCTTCTATTAGTTTCTTTCTCTGCTGCTTTTAGCTCATGCTCAATAAATGATACCTGTATTTTCATGTTAAATGCTATGTTCTTTTTTAATTTTATTTTTTTCCCTGTTTTATGGAGTGTTATGAAAAACTGCTCACTTTAAGGAATTGACAGGTCCATTAACAGAGAGCTTTATGTCTGAGAGTCCAAGCAGTTAGGCCTTCTGGATATTCAGGAAGTGGAGGGTGTCAGACCAGTCATTTTTATTGCAGCCTAAAATGATGGCTGCAAGGAGATGGGCTCACATTATCACTTTATATAAATCACCCAGCCTGTCTTTCATTTCTTGCCTTCCCTTAGAAATTGGAAAGCTCAGAGCTTCTACACTTCAAACAGGAAAAGAACAGAAAGCTTAGGAGACTGGGTCCAGCCTAAGGTTCCTTCAGCCCAGCCTGTTTCTCAGGGTACCAAGGGACCTATAGGAAGACGTGCATGTCCCCTCTAATTGTTTGCAAAGGGTATGTGTGTCTCTTAAGCGATCAGGGATTTTGTGACCTGACAAACCTGGTTTATAAATCTCGACCTTGCCATTAACTAACTGGGTGACCACAGACAGGTTTATATGACCCATTTTTTTTTCATCTTTAACATGGGGACAGTAATGACTCTTTCTAGTTACTTTCTAGTTACTTCTGATAGAAAAGGTCAAGGTGGCTGGGATCCTGTGTTCCCCATCAGCTGTAAGAGTTTGTTGACGAACTGTAGAAGGGGCATTCCAGGAAAATTCACTTTGTTTATGACCGTAGCTGTAAGTGGAGTTATACCCTGATGAGCTGAAAGCTTCGACAGCCATTGCTCCTCTGTCCAAGGACCCAGAAAAAAATGTAGCCTCCTGAGCTCCTTTACCCCCTTACCTGGGTCTTACTCCTCTGATGGCAAGAAAAGGTATGAAGGGATGCCTAGGTGGTGTGCTAGGTTAAGCATCTGATTCTTGGCTCTTGGTTTTGACTCAGGTTGTGATCTCAGGGTCATGGGATTGAGTCCAGCATAGGGCTTCACACTCAGTGCAGATTCTACTTTAGACTTTTTTCTCCCTCTCACTGCCCCTCCTACTTTTATTCTCTCTCTAAATTAAGTTCATAAATCTTTAAAAAAGAAAAAAGATAAAAGCATCCCCCTCCCCACAAGTTAGAGCAACACCAGTCTAACCTGCCTCCCTAACTCCAGATCCCTCTCCTGAAATCCACCTGGTCTGGAGGTATGCCAAAGGGGGAGCAGCCCCAGGCCCATCTGGTGATACCAATCATATGGATCAAGGCCTCCCACTCAGAACATTCAAGAGGCTTAGAGATGCCAAAAGAACCAGGAGAGGAAAAAGTTAAGAGAACAAGCCACGTGGTTGAAAACTCTTTGCCCAACTACTGTGACCCAATCCGTGTTCTCCTTCCCATGGTGTACAGCAGAGTCCTCAACCTCAGCACTGAGGACATACGGAGTTGGATAATTTTTTGTTGTGAATGGCAGATAAGGGCACTGTAGGATGTTTTGCAGCATCTACCTCTGATGTAGCCTCTACCTATAGCAGTAGCACTCGCACTCCCAACTGTGACAAGGAAAATGTCTCTAGACCCCAGGGAGCAAAATTATCCCTGGTTGAGAACCCTACTGGATTAGAGAGAGCAGCAGATCTGGAAATCTCTCTGGAGGTTGGAATAAGTCACTGATCCCTATAAAGCAAGATTAAAGACAAGAAGGAAAGGACCTTACACAGGGGCTGGGATGTAGAAGGGGCTCCATAAATTTAGCTTCCTTTCATTCCTCTCTCCCTGGAGTGGTTACTGTGGTGTGCCACCAGATCCCCACTTAAGGACCAAGGCACTCATTCTCCCAACTCCAGGAAACACTGGCTGCTGCCAGCTCACAGCTGAGTGTCTCTGTAGGGACTGCTCTCCATTGAAGGTCCTGTCTCACTCAAGTTATGTCCCCTTCTGGGGAATAGCCAGTACCTAGTGAATGGTCATTGCAGGGATGTCAGTCCTGGACCCCTTGCCTGGATCAGGAGTGTCCCTGAAGGGCCATCTCTGCTTCATAGCTCCTTATGGGATCGTGGGATCACTTGAGACTTGTGACTTCACTGTTTGTACATTGTTTGTACATCTCTCCGGCCCAGCCTACATCCCTCGCTCCTTACTGTGAGCTTTCCCTAGTCAACTTTCTGCCTGTAAATCTCTGCCACAGAGTTGCTTTCCCAGAGAACGCAGCCTAAAACACACTCCTTTTGTTCCAGGCTTTATGGGAATCTGTCATTTTTTAAATGAGATAATGCAAATCAAATCCTTCCTTAGTATTGTGACTGTGCAATAAATATTAGCTATTGGTATTATTTATGAATTTATCCATCCCATTATTTAAATTATCTATATCTTAGACTTCATCAGTCTCTGTGGGTCATGTGTTTCTGAGGCAGTTGTCCCTACAAATAAACTGTATATCCTTTTCCCCCACTATTATACCATTTGAGATTCATGGAGGCTAATTCATTCTCACAGGGGTTCTGGTGACCATATCTACTCATACTGATGTTCTCCTAATTTTATAAATTTTGATCAGAGGTGGTAATCCCCTTTTAAAGGTCACCAGTAAGCACATTGAGACAGAATCCTGAGGGGCTACAGCAGGCTGGGAGGGAGGGTTTCAGACTCGATCCCCACTCCAGTTTATAGACCTTTTGGTCTGTATTGCTTCCACACTGTACTGCACTTGTGAACAATAGGCTTTTTCACTTGCTGGGACAAAAGTTCTGGAGGGCTCATCTTTGCATCTCTTTCCTCCTCTCCAACACCATTCCCAACCTCTCACATCACAGGCCTTCAGTAGCTGGGGACCCAGGTGTGGTTGAAGGAGGATGAGTTGGCTTAGAAGGCAGAGAAGTGTTGTTCAGCTGAGGGGCAAACACAAAGCTTCTCTTGTTAGAGAACATGAACTACAAGCTTCTCAGTGAGGGACCAGAAGGCATGAGACCATAGCATAAACACAAAACCCTTCCAGAATATGATCACGGACATCAGTTTGTGGAACATCTGTGCTTACTATGTGTGCTTGCTATATTCAGGAGGCTTTTCTCTGATCTGTCTTTTCTAATGGTTTTCTGATGTCCCACTAAGAAAGGACAGACATTAGCTCCATTTTTCGTGGAGACACAGACCAATTATTCCAACTGAAAGGGCAGAACTCAAACATAGTTCTGTGCAATTTCAGAGACTTCTCTAAATGACCTGTCTAAAACCTCTCACATGATCTGACCAGAACCTTTTCTATGAAAACTTACGGAACAGAATGCAAAATCTTGTGAAATTTTAAGACAAATTGATGAGAGTGCCAAAAAAGAGAAATCATACTGATGGGGGCGAGGGGAGGCAAATCACGATCAGTTACCTATTTTGGACTCCAATTCCACCAGCTTTTCACAGGAAAATCCATTTTCTCCATCTTGTTTTTTTTGAAGAGTAATTTGCCCTATATATACTTCCCAGCCTCTCTTTTCTGTTTTCCCATGCCCCCAGGGGCTTAGAGTGGATCTGTCTGATTAGTAAATGTGGAAGGGGTAACCAAGCTAGCTCAGTTCAGCAACACCTCCATTCTTTGCCTTGCAAATGCCCCCTACCTTTTTAGAGACCAGGTCTCTAAACTATAGGAGGTCCTATAGTTTTCCATACAGAGTCTTTTTCCTGGGCAGGCTCTCCTGTCATGACCAGGTTGCTAAGAAGCCTTCTTAGCTCAGGGTGCAGTTAGCTGGTCCACTGGACTCTCACCTAAGCTATATTCTCTTGCTTAGCATCTGTGAGGAGACAGTGATGTTCGGCTTCCATCTTGATCACTCTTCTGTTTCTCAAATTGCTCACAGCCTGGCTGAAAAAGGAGGTCGTTTTATTGCAGACTCCCTTGCAGTCTTCAACATTTCTGATTGCTAGCAGTATTTGGGGGGGAAGCTGGAGATGTGTAGGTATGTGCACTGAACTTGCTTTTCCTTTGCTTGACCCTAGCCTGGGAGTTCCTCCTAAGCGGAAAGTCCGTTTCTGATTTCTCTCTCATAATCTTCCTCTTGCTAGGGTCCACAGCGAGGAGCTAAGTGAGAATTTATTATCTACCTATCTTAAATTTCTTGTGTGTAGAAAAATGGGCCCTTCTCATGAAAATCTGCTCTTCAGAGACAATCTGGTTGTATCAAAAATGATATTAATAAAGATGACATATGAAATTGACCATTTTCATAGGGCACCCGTGGTAAGTTTTTGTTGTAACTGACAAACCAGGTGCAGAATATTCCATGTATAATTTAGACCCCTTCCCTGTGGGCTGCTCTGCTGGTTTTGTATATAACCTCAGTTATTATTGCCATTAAGAAAAGATATTTTAGGGACAAACTCATTTTTTGAATAGATTGTTATCTCAAATTAAAAAAGATTACGGGAACTGGCAATCAATGCAGCCATCTAATTGCTATTCCTCCAATTAAAAATTAATATACAGAAAGAGCTGCCTGGAACCAATTGGTCTTAGGATAATTCTGATATGAGAGAAAAAAATAACCATTTAAAAGCAGCGGGCCTGGGTTGGTGCAGGCAGGGTTTGTGGCTCCTCATTTCCTTTGCATTCAGGCTGCAGGGACCAGCGTGTTCCTGACCTTGTGCCTGTAGCTGCCACACCCAGGGCTGACTGGAAACAAAGGAGCGCTGAGCTCCTGTCTCATTGTTCCTCCTCTGTTAAAGATTTATGTATAAAATCACTTATTTGGTGATGTACTTCAGAATAGATGGCAGGTGTCATTTTTGTACAGTGCATGTCATTTTATCGAAGCTGTGGAAAACGCGTGTGATGGTGCTTGTGCTAAAAATGTTCCTCTGTTCTTTAAGGATGTCAGTGATGCCATCCCAGCTTGTTCTTTTCTGCAGAAGTTCATTTGCTGAGCAGTGTTCAGATAGATGGGGACCAAGGAATATGAAATCAAAGGAAGCCTCTTGTGTCTTGAAGACAGGACATCCTTCTGCTTGGTTCAAAATAAGCCTCTTTAATCTGAAAGAGTCCTATTTTGCATTTTGAGTGTAACAGGGACTTAGTTTTAATTGGAAACAAATCATCATACATAGGTGTGTGTAAATATATATATATATATATATATATATATATGTATGAATGGACAGAAGTACATATGTATATGTGTATTAAATACAGTAGAGGGGGAAGGTTCATCAGGTCTCATCAGCTCTCAGGAAGGAGGTGGGTTTTAGTGAGAAAGAAGCAGCCCTTTATTGATTAGAGGAGGGGCTGTGGGTGGAACCGCTGGGAATCCACACCTATGATCCTGGAATGTTACTGGAGGTCCTCCCACTTCAGGAAAGATACAATAGAGCTGGAGAAGGTACCCAGAAAGAGCCTGAGAGTGATTCAAGGGACAGGCAGCTGATTGAAAAAGATGAAACTGTGGTGTGAAAAGTCTGAGGCAGGGAAGGAACGTGTCAACTGCCTGCAGATGCATGAAGGGATTGAACCCGGTGGGTGAGAACATGCCCAGTAGAGCCCAGCCGGATACACCTAGGAATCATCTGTGAAAGCTGTGAAGGGTGACTGGGGAGTCTGAATGAAGAACTGAGGTCTCTGAGAGGAGGCTGAAAGGTAGGCTTAGACCCAAGAAAAGGAATGTTAGAATACAGGCCTCAAGCTTGTGGTGATCATCAGCCCCGGAGGGGGTAAAATTCCATACAAATGTATGATGAATTGTATCATGGGATGTCGAGGAAGACCAGGGAGTTCTCCCTAAATTCCTTGCTCTCTGGTTCCTCCGTCTTTGCTCTGAGCCTACTCAGCAGCCCTCTTGGTCTTCAGTAGCTAAGCCTGAGCCTGGGGAAACTTCCCAGACACCTTGTCTTGCTCTTACCTAGCCCTCAAGGCCTTTCATTTATGACTGCTGAATATACCTCTCTAGTCAGCCATGGTTTTTACTCCTCATTGCCACTGCCTCCCTAATGTTCAGACCCTAACAGAGATCAGTTAAATCAGAAAATAGGGGGATAAGGTGGGACCCCTTAAGCATTGGTGTTTGCTAAAAATTTAGCCTGCCTCAACCAACCGATTTTCTCTCCCCACACATCCCTCAGATTCTTTACCTCTTTTCCTTTGATCATATAATTTCTTCTTGCGGAACCCCCACATTTTGGACCTGGTTCCAGTGCCACCTTCTCCAAAAATTTTCCAGTCTCTACTCCAGCACTTTGGAAGAAATGATTCCTTTTCAGACTCTGAATACTTCCTTCTACCTCTGTTATGGTACTTATTACTTTGGACCTAGAATTCTAGATGTGAATGTTCAATATCATTTCTCTTTGAAGAACTTAAGTTCCTTGGAGTTTTTTGGTAGCCCGTAGTGCTGGAAAGTAAAGGACTTTCAACATGGCAAATTCCTGGTTCTAATATCTTTATAGGTACCTGATCCATTAGTCTTCATAACCATCCTGGAATATGGGTACTTTTATTAGCATCATCACCCCTATTTTTTCAGATAAAAAAACTGACAGAAGTTAAGCCAAGATTATAGCTAGTATGTGGCTGAGTCAAGATGAGAACCCAGGGAGCCTGGCGTGTGTTCTTAACAGCTATGCTCTGCTGTCTTCCAAGTCCATGAGTAAAGGAGTAAGGGTAGGTGGATTAGTGCAGCGTGCATTTTAGCAGGATCTTCCTGACCAGCAAGGTATCTGTGCAAAGCAATGATTCCGGGTTAACAACAGAACTGAGCTGGGGCCCTCATCAGTGCTCACAGTTCTGTGCCTCCAGGGAACTTACCTGAACCTCTCTCTGTCCCCTTCTCTCCTGGACTCAGACCTTGGCTTTTCCCTTCCGAAGAAGGTACCATGTAAGCACAAGGGGCAGCCCTCTCCCATGTGGCCTGCCATGGAGTAGAAAAGCTCACATCAAGTGTGGGTATGTTGGGGTTGGTGTAGGAGGTTTCTACACCTGCCTCTGTGGTTGTATTGTTTTGTTTTTGTTTATGTTTTAGGATTGATTTATTTGAGAGAGAAAGAGAGTGTGGGGGCAGGAGGGGCAGAGGTAGAGAGAGAATCTTGAGGAGACTCCCCACTGAGCGCAGTGCCCCACCCAGGGCTGGATCTTAGGAACCTGAGATCATGACATGAGATGAAATCAAGAGCCAGACCCTTTTTTCTTTTTTTTTTTTAATATTTTATTTATTTATTTGACACACAGAGAGAGAGGTCACAAGTAGGCAGAGAAGCAGGCAGAGAGAGGGGGGCGGGAAGCAGGCTCCCTGCTGAGCAGAGAGCCCAACATGGGGCTAGATCCCAGGACCCTGAGATCATGACCTGAGCCAAAGGCAGAGGCTAACCAACTGAGCCACCCAGGCACCCCAGGTTCTTTTTTTTTTTTTTTTCTTAATTGAGGATGGGTGTTGGCACTTCTATGCTCCTGGACTCAAATGTTTCATATTTTATCATCCTATAGGAGAACTTTACAGATGTATGGGAGTATTTCTCAAGAAAATGAGGTGTTCACAGGGCCAAATAAGGAGTAAGGGGGTTGAAGGGCAGGGCGGGGAGGCAGTGGCAGTACTTGACTCTTCCCTCTTCTCTGTAGAAGGGAGAAGTGGTAGGCAACAGTCATCAAAGGAGGTGACCATGACTCTGTGGCCCAGACTAGCCAAGTTGAGAATGCCTCTGCCTCTCAGGCTACAAATGTGAAATTAGCCAGCTGCAAGATTTTACAGGCAGCTACTTCCCTTGAAAGGACAGAAAGATAATTTAAATTTTATGTTTTCAAAGGAAGTATAAACATGGCCACTCATCCCACAAATAATATCTAGTCAGTTGCTCCCTCCTTTGTCTGTTCATTGATACATTGAACATCTGTGTATTGGAGACCAACTCTGCTTGAAGCCCAGGGCTAGGCATTGGTAAAGGGGAACAGAAATTTAAAAGGCCAGCCCTGCCCTCAGGGATATGGGCTCGTATACAACTAACTATATTTAAAGAAATCACTCAAGGGGCTTCTGGGTGGCTCAGTTGGTTGGGTGTCTTCCTTCAGCTCAGGTCATCATCCTGGAGTCCCGGGACCGTCCCCCACATCAGGCTCCCTGCTCAGCGGGGAGCCTGCTTCCCAATCTGCCACTCATCCTGCTCCTGTTCTCTCTCACTCATGCTGTTTCTCAAATAAAATCTTTTAAAAAATTAAAAGAAATTAAAAGGAAAATAAATCACTCCATAGGCTGTAGACATAAGTATACAGGATAAAATGAATTCCTCATTTTTATGAAGTTTGATTAAACATAGTATTTAAAATTAGATAATCACTAAAATCACACAAACATTTAAGGTACACACACACACACACACACACACACACACACACACATACACACACACATTTTGCCTTCCCCTCCAGCATCTTTAATTTTCTATGCCTGATCCCTTAGAGTAGAGCCATTTTCTGCATGTTTATTTTTTGTTTGTTTGTTTTTTTCTAGCTTTGACAGTCTGTATCTTCCTCTCTTTTCCTTTGGGCAAATTATTCTCCCCCTTATCAGGACTTACTGAATTAGGACTTAATATGTGTCTAATAGAGGAGAGTGCCTGGGTTCTCTCTGCTCTACCCTTAATGCCAGCAACACCACTAACAGCCTTGTCTAGTAGCCTTTTTGCAGATCAGTGGAGTGGTCATTAGAAAGGCAAGCAGAATGAGCCAAGTAGAGTGAGCTGATAGGCATCCCCCAGAAGAACACTGGACATGTAGTCTATCAGAGATGTGTCCTAGGCTAGCTACGTGGTCTGCACATCCACTAGGGTCGAGAGAGCACAGGCCTGAGGCTAGACCAACCTGGCTTTGAATACTGCCTACTAGTTATGTAATTCTGGGAGAGATATTGACCCTTCTGAGCCTCTGTTTTCTCCTCTGTAAAATAGAGTTGAAAATACCCATGTAATGTAACATTATAGTGAAAACCGAGTTGAAGAATAGGAGAATTAATACAAATACGAAAAATGGGTGTATAATGTATGTATGATGCCTACATAATGCTCACTAGATGGTGGCTAATATGATTAGCTGTTATTACACAGCCTCTGTGAGCTTTTATAGGATATTAATGAGAGGCTCTAAGGATGAAGTAAGTAGGCGGAGCAGCTGGATTCTGTCAATGTGGATCACATTCCTTCCCTTCAACTTCCTCGTTGAGGCCAATTCTAGAAACCCTGAGGCCTGGCCTGGTGGGGGTACTTGGTTCAGGTCACAGGTGCTCCTGCTATCATTTGCTCCTAAGAACTGGCAACTGGTTAAGGATGTCAGAAGACAAGGAGCCCACTTGTCACTACATGTTCACCATCTGCCTGTTTTTTCTGAATACCTCCAGATGAACTCCGATCCATACCCTGGTTACTGAGAGTTGCTTCTGTACTTTATCGTGCTGAATACTGCAGTGGGGAACCACAGCCTAAGTCATAGCCTGATCTTTTTCTGTCATTTGGTTTCATTAAAAATTGGAGACCCTGGGCACCTGGGTGGCTCAGTGGGCTAAAGCCTCTGCCTTCGGCTCAGGTCATGATTCCGGAGTTCTGGGATCAAGTCCCACATTGGGCTCTCTGCTCGGTAGGGAGCCTGCTTCCTCCTCTCTCTGCCTCTCTGCCTACTTGTGATCTCTGTCTGTCAGGTGCTAATTATAATAAAAAAAAAATTGGAGACCCATACTGCCCACATTGAGACATGGTTCCCCTGATGGACTGAGAGGTTCTCCTTTGGCCTTTAGTCCGTATCTATCCTAAAAAGCCCATGATGTGCACTTTCCATATACTCCAATCCACTTACTGAACAAAAGCTGAAATACATGGAAAATTATTTGTACTTGTGCTACAGATGTAGAAATTCCTGGAATCTAATGGAACATTCTGTTCCACTAACAGGATTCCAGAATGGCATTAGGAGGACATCAAATCATTTGAGTTACTTGCTGGGACTTTTGGAAGTTAAGCAATCTTTAGCTAACCCCTGTTTTATATTTTATCTTCAAAGTCCACATCATAATACTTGGGAACATTGAGAGTGGAACTTCCTTCTCCCAAGCCAGATTGTGTTTTGGATAATTTTATACTGCCTGATGAAATTACTGCTGATACTGCCTCTGGACAGGAAAGAGACTTGAATTTCTCTGAATGAAAAACTAAGTTCTAATCCTAACACTTCTTGTTACCCCACAGTCTGTGTCGAGACTCTAGTGACTTAAGTGGGACATTCTGTGTCAGACCAACCTTGAAACTCCTCATCTTCACTCCATTGGTATAAAAGAGAAAAACCCGTACCTACTAGGAGGTTGGGGGGGTAGTAGTAGGACTTCATAATGGCGAAGCTTCAGCACGCAATAAGTCACTAACTAAGCCAGCAGCAAACTTAAAGGGTTGGGCTGCAAAGCCAAAAACTAATGTCATCCAGAAGAGCAAGATAAATTAAAAGGCAAATTGCTTGCCTGCTCCTTTTTCCTCTTCCAGTATCTGTCTCAGACTGACCCTTGAGGTTGGTGGATAATAAATCTTTCAAGCTTGCTTCCCATTTCCAAGAGTTTTTAGATTATGGTTGACTCCTACCAGAATATTTTGGCAGTGAGAAGGTACATGACATGGAACAAGACAGGAGTGCTATCTGGGCCTCCATTTTGAGCCATGTCCCTGCTATATCCAACTTGCTTAAGAGACCTCATTGCCACTCTAGTCTCATAGCTAGTTCTGCCATCTCTCTCTCTCTCTCTCTTTAAATTTTTATTTATTTATTTTAGAGAAAGAGAGTATAAACTGGGGGAGAGGGAGAGAGAGAATCTCAAGCAGACTCCGCACTGAATGTGGAGCCTGACACAGGGCTCAACCTCAAGACCCTGAGATCATGACCAGAGCCAAAATCAAGAGTTGAACACTAAAGCGACTGAGCCACCTAGGCACCCACTAGTCCTGCTATCTTAGCACTCATAGTCTCATGAGACTGTGTTGGAATCTCTAAACAGAGAAGTTGGCATTCTGCAGTGCTATTGTGGTGATCATCTATCTTCTTTTCCCAGCTGGCTTTGCCACGTGACAGGCAAAAATGTTCATATTACCCAGTACCATCCACCTGGGACTACGGAATTATTCAAGGTGGTTAATGCCACCTTGAGAATATAAAGATATTCTCTGTGGTCAAAAGGCCTCCTGTCCTCAGAAGAGCACCCAAGTTCCTGAATGTCTTTTTCAGATGTGCTCTGACATTCATACAGAAAATGTTTGGTGAGCTCTTCTAGGGAGCCCAGTACCAAGATATGTGTCAAAACCGGGAGCTCTTACCCCTGAGGAGCTTGTGATGGAATTTTAAATTTTGCCTCAGGCTTGGGTTTCAGTTATAGGCAAACTGGAAAGGAGTGAATGAAATAATAAGAATCCTGAACTAGGAACTCAGTCTTCCCTGAGCCACTCTCTAGACTCTGACCAGGGACTAGTAACTTGACTAAGCAGCCCTGGATCTCCTGTTTCTTCACTGGGAGACAAGGATGTGTTTTTCTGGTATTAACAGTGTTTGCTCTATGTTCATACTCATCGAATGTGTGACAAACCCAAACCCAGATTTGTCTTGCATTTTTTATAATGATATAATGTTAATATATAGTTTTCTTTTTCTTTACTCACTTTTTGGGGAGAGATCTGTGCTTCAAACCTCCTGCTGTTTGAGAAGGAGTGTTTATGTTTCCTGATTCTCCTGGTATCATTCAGTCCTGTGCTTTTCAGGCTATACTCCATCAGCTAAAGGGTGGGCTCCTTCATGTAGACCAACTCTGCTTCTGTTTTATATTTTGGGCCTCAGCTGAGATTTTGTTCATGGAAAGAGTTTCTTAATCAACTAATGAGAGTTTGAAAATGACTAATATGAACCCATTGCTCTTGTTCTTGGCACCTGTGCCTGGAATACTAGTAGCATTCTTCAGGGTCTTCTGTGCTTCTCACCTTCTCCTTGGGTGATTTTTCACTCTAGAGGTTTTTGAGAACCACTTCCAGATATCTCCACCTAGACTGAAAACTCATTTTCTCACTCAGAAAACTGAAAGATCATCTTCCCCACCTCCACCCTTTATCTTTCAAACCTATTCTGTCTCCTGTATTCTCCACCTCTTCGGTTGGCACCATCAACCACATAGCTTTCTAATTTAGAAACTTGGGGCTTATCCTAGCTTCTGCCTCTCCTAAGCCCTTACTACCAATCAGACACCAAGGGTTGTTGGTTCAGTCTCTTCGCTTTCTCCCTAATGGATCCTCTTCCTGCTGTTCCCTCAGCCATGGCTTTAGTTCGGACTTTGACATTCCTTTTGCCGACCACACCCTCTCTAGAGCAGAAATATGATTATGTCTGTGCTTGTGTAGAGCCCTTGCCTGGTGCCCCCATTACCTACTAGTGTGGTATGAAATCCTTGGCACATTGGACAAAGTTCTTAGTGATCTGGCCTCCTCTTGTTTCTTTTGTATTCCTTTTCTACTTTGCACTTGACTCTCCTGTAATATCTAAGTTCTGGAGGTCCCCGAGATGCATCATGCTGCCAGCACTACTTGCACTTCCCGCTTGCTATTTCTTCAGCCTGGAGTCCCCTTCCACCTTTGTTTACTTGGGGGAATTACTGTTCATTCTTCAAATGGCAGGCTTGGTAGACAGCTTCACAGACAGCAGCATTTATTTCTTTCCCCAAACACTGTTCCTTTGCTGTGTCACTAATCAAGAAGTATAACAATTTATTTGTATGCCTGCACCTTCTTCTAGACCACAACCTCCTTAAAACAGGACGGGGCCTTTGTCTTTTGAAAACAGTGCCTGGCGCAACATCTGAGACATAGTTGATATGCAGCTAAGCTGAATTCTCAATGAAGGTAGCTGAGTGCCAAATTACCAAATTATAGGGTTCCTTAGTGATAAAGAGGTAACTCACTTATTTTATCCTAAGTTGTCAAAACAGTCATATGTTTTAAAACATCCAGTCATTATTCTGCCTAGAGAGGAATAAAGCAAATGGGAAACCAAAACTATGAAGACAAGCATTTTGCATTAGGTGCAAATTAAAACACCTAGGTAAATAGTAAAAGAGTCACAGTGGGAGATTTTAGTGTGAGTTCCTCAGGAAATATTTGCAGCTAATACTTTTAATTGATATTTTCCTGGAGCTGCGAATGTTCCACTGTGCAGCTGATTTGTCCCATTTATTTTTACCTTTCAGCCGGCTAAATCTTTGCATAGATTACCAGAGCTGGTTCCATTTTAATTCCAGTTGCTCCTGGTGTGCTACCAAAGTAAAGCAGTTGGGGGCCCATTGGGATTTCATAGCTGTTTGATTCAAAAATTTATTCTAGTGAAACCTCTTTAAACTATGGTGTTTAAAACCTCATGGATAATCAAATGAGATGAAGAGATGGTCCCCTCTGGGAAAACATACTTCAATTTGTAAAATTTTTGCCTCAGATGTCTTAGGAGGAAAGGGGATGTTTTCTGAGAAACCCACTAACAGCGTGACATGATTTGTATTAGAGGTAAAGCCTCAAGGTCTGGGTCAGCATCAAGGTGTTTGAATACTCCTGGCTCCTGGAGCTGTACAGGTTTCTGTCTGAGGTCACCACCCCAATCTCCACCCCCGCCCCTCCCCCCTGCCAACTGCCCACCCCCCAACCAATACCCATGCCAAAGAGATTGTCTTCCTTGAGTTGTATAAAGAAGGAAGCTTAGCTAAGATCCAAGTTTTTCCAGTAAAGGCAGCTCATTTCTTCTGTAGGTGAATGCCCCAGAGGCTGACTTACAGTGAGCGAGCCATGAGCTGCCTAACCCTCCCTAGGCTTCTCTAAATTTTTTTAAAAAATTAATTTGGGCTAAACAAAGGACAATTTCTTTTTTTTTTTTTTTTTAGATTTTTATTTTATTTTATTTGACAGATAGAGATCACAAGTAGGCAGAGAGGCAGGCAGAGAGAGAGAGGAGGAAGCAGGCTCCCTGCCGAGCAGAGAGCCTGATGCGGGGCTCGATCCCAGAATCCTGGGATCATGACCTGAGCCCGAAGGCAGAGGCTTTAATCCACTGAGCCACCCAGGTGCCCCAACAATGGACAATTTCTTAATCTTATGTAAAGTGCAGCTAAAGCTCTTCCTCAGGAGGTTTTGCATTGTTTTTGTTTTTGTTTGTTTGTTGTAGGGTTTTTTGTTTTTGTTTGTTTTGTTTTTTGTTTTTTTTAATCTATGTAAGGCAAACTGAGTAGGAACAGTGGGCTTGCTGTGTAATGCAACCTGAACGTAAGTCCCTGAGGACATCTTCCAGTCAGTTTGTAGGGCATGGTATATAGAAGTTGTGAAGCCCCTCTGCTGTTTAGAAAGCTTGTCAAGATCTCTGCTATACTCCATTCAAGGCCACATCTCCGGAGAGCCTGCCAGTGGTCACTTTGAAAGAGGCCTGGCTGCAGCTCCTTAGGGAAACAATGCTTCTCTGCACTGGTGTATTGTTGGATTTTGTCTTTTTGACTTCTTAAGTCAAAGTCACTGGGTTATGATGTACCTAGAATGAAATTGACTTTATTGGGGGACAGTTCTATGACTGTTGATTGCGTTAAGAGTTCCATATTCACCACAACAGTCAAAATCTAGAATATTTCTGTCACCTCAGAAAGTTCTCTTGAATATCTGTGTTGTCAGTCCTCTTGCTTTCTTAGCCCTTGGCCACCACTGAGCTATTCCTTGTTCCGGTAGTTTTGCTACTTCAGAACGTCTTGTAAATGCAATCACAGAATATTGAGACCTTTGAGCGTCGCTGCTTTAACTTTGCAAAACACTGAGATTTGTCTGCTTATTGTGTGTATCAGCAGTTTGTTCCTTTTTATTGCTGGGTAGTATTTTATTATGTGGATGTTCTGCAATTGGTTTATCCATTTACCCCAGTTGATGAACATTTGGATTGCTTCCAGCTTTGAATGATTATAAATAAAGTTGCCTTACACATTTGCATGGAGGTTTTTATGTGGGCATAAGTTTTCATTTCTCTTGAGTGATACCTAGGTGCAGAATTATTAGTCCTATGTTAAGTATATGTTTAACTTTATGATAAAACTACCAAACTGCTTTCCAAGTGACTGTATACTTTCACACATCCAGTAGCAAGGTGTAAGAGTCTCTTTAGGTCTGCATCCTGACCAAAAGTTGGTATTAGCCTTTTTTTTCTTAAATTTGGACCATCAGAATGGTGTGTAGTGCTGTCTCATGGTTTTAATTTCCATATCCCCAGGGACAAATGATGTCAGTATCTTTCTATTTGGTTATTTGCCATCCATAACTCTGTCTTGGTGAACTATCTGTTCAAATCTTTTGTCCATTTTTAAATTGGGTCATTTGTTTTCTGGATTTTGGGTTTTAAGTACTCTTTATATATTATGAATAAAAGTCCTTCATCAGATATATTGATTAGTGTGTTGCAAAGATCTTCTCCTAGTCTGTAGGCTTTTTTTTTTTTTTTTTTAAATTTTCCTAAGAAGTGGTTTTGGAACAGCAGACATTTTGAATTTTGATAAAGTCCAATTTGTTAATCTTTCATTTATGGTTTTTCATGGCTAAATCATAAAAATAATTGGAAAAAAGCAATAGAAAAAGGAATTCAGTAATTAGGGAGGAACAAGAGAAAGCAATGTGTACCTTTAGTCTTTACCTGGATTTCCACTCTCAGTCACCTTCACTATTAAAGTTTCTGTCTTCTTTTCCCCTTACCACTGTCTCAACCACCCACATCTTGTTCTCATCCCTCCTGTGTGAACAGCTACCAGCATCCTGTCTTTTTTTTTTTTAATATTTTATCTATTTATTTGACAGAGACAGAGATCACAAGCAGGCAGAGAGGCAGGCAGAGAAAGAGAGAGGAGGAAGCAGGCTCTCCGCTGAGCAGAGAGCCCAATGTGGGGCTCGATCCCAGGACCCTGGGATCATGACCCGAGCCGAAGGCAGAGGCTTTAACCCACTGAGCTACCCAGGTGCCTCCCAGCATCCTGTTTTAATGCAGTTCACCAAGATCTGAGATGAACATGCCCTCTGCAGTCTAACTGGACAGACACTTTGCCTTCTAAATGTTTAAGCCACATTGAAAATGCATCTCCTCTTCCAGTGTGCCCCCAAATGAGGAAAGTAATGTCTAGATCCGTATGCACTTCTAAAGGTACTCCATGTAATTTTAATATGTGCCACAGGCATTTCTTGATTATTATATTTCATGTAAATGCTTCTGCCTGATTTTTATAATCTTTTTATTTTATTTTTTAAATAATAAATTCAGTTAGGCAATATCTAGTACGTCATTAGTTTTTGATGTAGTGTTCAATGATTCATTAGTTGGATATATAACACCCAGTGCTCATTACATCACATGCCCTCCTTAATGCTCCTCACCCTGTTACCACATCCTGCACTTGCCTCCCCTTCCACAACCCTCATTTTGTTTCCCGGAGTCAAGAGTCTCTCATGGTTTGTCTCCTTCTCTGATTTCTTCCCATTCGGGTTTCTCTCCCCTCCCTTATGATCCTCTGCATTATTTCTTATGTTCCACTTATGAATGAAACCATATGATTAGTGTCTTTCTCTGCTTGACTTACTTAGCATAATCCCCTCTAGTTCCATCCATGTTGATGTAAATGGTAGATATTCATCCTTTCTGATGGCCTGGTAATATTCCATTGTATATAGGAATCATATCTTCTTTATCCTTTCATCTATTGAAGGACATCTTGGCTCCTTCCACAGTTTGGCTCTTGTGGACATTGCTGCTATGAACATTGGGGTGCATGTGGCCCTTCTTTTCACTACATCTGTATCTTTGGGGGTAAATACCTAGTAGGGCAGTTGCTGGGTTGTAGGGTAGCTCTCTTTTTAACTTCTCGAGGAACCTCCATACTGTTTTCCAGAGTGGCTGTACCAGCTTTTAAAATCAGTTCTGCCTATTTATCCAACTTTGCTTGCCACGGCTCCACCCCAGTGCAAATCTCTCCTCCAGCCACATTACTTGCCTTACTATCCTTGGACACACCACATTCTTCCTTGTTCCTTCAGCAGAGGCTGTTTCTTGTGCTTGGAATGGTTTTCTCTGCCTGTATCTTGTCAGCCTGGAGAACTACTACTCTTCTTTGGGGACCCCATGAAGTCTCTTGCTCCACTGGCCAGACCGTCACCCAGGTCCTCGCTGGTCTTCCTCCATCCTCTGTGCTCCCATCATACTTTGTCTATGCCTCTGAGAGCACTTTCTCTTCTGTGGTAATTGCTAATCAATAGACCTTCTTGCTCCCTCTAGACCACAGATTCCTTGAGGACAGGAACCTCAGCTGGTTTATCTTTGGGCTTCAAGCTTTAGGCAAACTCCTTGCTACATTGTAGGGGCTCAGTCCATCTATGTTAAATGAGAAATTCCACCTTACTTTTTCTCTGGTTGGTTCTCTCCTTGAAATGTTTCCTTGATCTTCTTTCTACCAACTCAGATCTCACCTGTCTTTTCAGGTCTAGTTAGGAGTCAGTCTCTTCCAAGAAGTCTTCGCTGCCCACTCCAGATTCCCTTCAACTGTCTAAGCTCTTACGAGGCTCTCAGTGTGCATCTCTTCCTCTGTCTCTCAGTCACTATGCTGCCTCCTACTATTGTTCCTCTTTAAACTGTAGTTGTTCTGCTTCCATAGCCTGCTTATGGGGTAATGGAGTGCAGGGGCTTTGCCCTAAGCTTCTTTGTGTCTAAAAATATCTGGTATAATGTCAACTTTTCCCACCGCTGGCTGAAACATGTCTCAGACCTTCAGAATCAACCCTGACCTCATCTGTGCCACCTTGTGTACAATGTAGACTTCTGTTATGGGCTTCCGATGCTCCATTGAATCTAATGCTGTACCCATCTGTCTTCCCAAGTTTCACTGTCCACTCCAAAACAGAGACCAAAGCAGTTTTTAGAGTCAAACAATCCCAGAGACCAAATTCCAGCTCTGCAACTTACTAGTTGAATGACTTTTAATTAGTAAGGATCATCAATACCAGCTGCACTAACAGCCCCAGTCTCCGTGCCTCCACACGCTAAGGCTTATTTCTCTTTTAAGGTCAGTCCATGTGTCCATTATGTCAGACTGTGTGTACATGGCAGGAGTTTCTGCTGCCCACAGTCATTCAAGAGCTCAGGGTCCTTCTGTCCTGTGATTCCCACACCTTTAGCATGAATGATCATTACTAAATAGAAGAGCCAAGTGTGGAGGATAATGAAGGAATTTATTGCCTGGACTGGAAGTAGCATATATTACTTCCATTCATATTTCTATGGATGGAATTCAGCCACGTGGCCCGAATCTAACAGGAAGGGAACTCAGAAATGTATTCTTCCTATGTTTCCAGGAGAAAAATGAGGTAGGTTTATGTTATGTATATACCGTCCTATCTGTCATGGACGTGGAAGGAGTTCCATGACTTCTCTCAGGTTCCTTTCCCTCATTGACAATGTGGAATTATATCAGTTAGGACTAGGTTTGGTTATATCTATATCTATATCTATATCTATCCCGAAATTATACTGCTTAGCCAGTTTTTCTTTCCTTGTGTGTAAAAAGATATTCAGAGTAGATAGCCCAGGAATGGTACAGTAGTTCCATAAAATGGTACGGGACACTGAATCCTTATAGCTCTGTGCTTGATTGTGCCTAGGATGTAGCCATTATCCTCATGGTTCAAAATGGAAGCTGGAGCTCCAGCTATCACATGCATGTTCTAAGAAGCAGGATAGATGAAGGAGGCAAGAAAGGGACATGTCCGCTCTCTTTAAGGAAGCTTTCTGGAAGACTTGTGACCCTTCTGCTTATATTTCACTGGCCAGGTTTAGTTATAGAGCCACACTTATATGTGAGAGTGTCTAGGAAATACATTTAACTTAGCAAAAATATATGCAGTTCAAAATCAAGTTTCTGTTTCTAAAAGGCAGGGCAGAATGGATATGGAGATAGGCAGCTAGCATTCTTTGTCTCAAAGATGAGGATATTTTCTTATTGGATTGTTTTAAGGGTCAATGAGATAGAGTATGAAAATCGTGCCCAACTAATGGTACTTATTGTAATTATAAGCATAGTTACTGTTATTTGCATGCTCAGCATGCAATCAATACATATTTGAAATAAATGTCAATAAGCAAATAAGCATTGTCCTGAATTTAATTGCTTCATTATTCCATTATCTATTTCTCATCATTAAGTATTCATTCTTTTAGATATTGAAGACTCCTGTTCTTCTAAAGAGGTGCTTATTAGTCGAAATCTGATAAGGATTATTTTTTCATAATACCTTGTTGAACCCAGGGTCACCTGTGCTTATGACAGTAGGCGAGAGGGTTTAGGATGAAGCATGAGAGAGGGGAACCAGTATGGGGCTAAGATTTTGTAAACCTGACTTTCAGACCTAGCTCTGTTACTAACCAACAGTACAGCCTTGGGAGATTCCCTTATCTCTGGAATTCTGTCCCCATCAGCTTTAAAGTGCCTAACAGTATAACACACATGGGAGCTGGACACCAGCTTAGGACGTAGGACACCTGGCTTCCACTCCTGACTTCACCTCTAATAAACTATATGAACTTGGGCAGGCCGCTTGCCTGCCCTTCCTGGTCTTCCACTTTCTCAGCTCTAAAATGAGGGATTGGTTGAGATGGTCTTTCCAAGTACTTGTAGCTCAACTATCTGATCTTGCGATGTAACACCCTATTGCCCTCACCACACATCTGCCCTGCCCGCAGATGCTGCAGAATAAATGCTGGTGGTTTTCTATTGGCTGAAATAATTTTTGCTGGCTCTGTGTGCCTCTTAAAAGACAGCAAACTGGTCCTTGGCCCTGACACACTTGGCCAGTCTCTGGTCTCTGGTTTCTTTCATTAGCAACAACCTGAGTCTTGAAACACTTGCTCTGGCCTGTTTCACATGGTACATCTTCCCAAATGTAAAATCTTCCATGGCCTGCTTGGGTTCATGTTGTAGGCCTGAGCAGGTTAAATAACTTTCTTGAAACTTAGCTTTGCAATTATAAAAGGGGTATTCTGGGGCCCCTAGGTGGCTCAGTGGGTTAAAGCCTCTGCCTTCGGCTCAGGTCATGATCCCAGGGTCCTGGGATAGAGCCCTGCATCAGGCTCCCTGTTCAGCGGGGAGCCTGCTCCCCCACCCCCCGCCTGCCTCTCTGTCTACTTGTGATCTCTCTCTGTCAAATAAATAAATAAATAATCTTTAAAAGGGGTATTCTGATATATACCATAGAGTACTTGTGGTGATTACTAAAAATGAGGACAAACTCCTGGTACTTATAAGTCCTTCATAAAAGTATTCTATCCCCACTGTTTGGGGCCTCCCTTTACCCTCCAAAGCTGTGAAAGGCAATCGGATGGTTGGACATTTGGTCACTAGATAAATATGAGCTAGTCTCCAAATTCCAGTTCTTGAAGCAAAACTGAAGCAGAGGGTGAGGGTGAGCAGAATCCTATGGTAGAAGAACAGATGGATCTCAAATCCCCCAAGTCCCAGGGTGTATATGGCTGTGAGACTAAGACCCCTGAACTGCCCAGCACTGTGCTCAAAGCTGTGCTCCCAGAGTGACACATGCTCACAGGTGTGCCCCAAGAGTATTCCCAGGCCTCTCTCTCCTTTGGGAAAACCCATCACAAGCTGATTAAAACTAACTTGTGACATTTTACTAGTATAAACTTTTCAGAGGTTTATTTCACTATATCTCTTTATTTCACTATAAATTGGCCCCATGAATGCCCATCTCTAGGGGCTGATAAGAAGTTTAAGCAACATCAACAGCAACATCAAAAATAAAATTAACAATGGCATTAGTTAACTCTTAAAACATCCCTTCAAAAAGGAGGTAGAATGCTGAAAGTCCCCACCAACTTAATTGTTTGCTGTTGCAATTAATTGGGTAATTTATAAAATTTATTTTTCCCTTCTGGCCAGCAGAGCCTTTCTATAGAGGAATGTAATAGGTGTGATTTGGGTTTTAAAACCAAAAAGGGAGATCAAGCTCACATTTTTACTCACTTTTTACTCACTTTTATGAGTAAAAGCCTCTCTAAATCTTAGAAGGATCCCTGCTCAGCCCTGAGCTAGGTTAGGTCATCCTGGGGATATGTATCCCTGTATTAGCAGGAGATCAGGGAGAGAGAAAGCCATGGAAGTGGAGGTTGACCTTCCTAAAGGCCACCCTGAGTAAGAAGCCTGAGTATTGCTTTTCAGGCTCATAGGGAATGCTATGCTAGAAGCTTATAACTTTCTTCCATTTGAAAGCTGAGAGGGTGGCAGGCTGAATGGGGCTGTCCATCTGTCCCCTGTGCTATGCACACTTGGAGACATTTTTTTTTTTCCTGAAGTAAAAAATCTTAAGCCCACAAACAATGGGACATCTGCCAGCATTCTGGGGCAATGGGACAAACCATCCAGGAAATCCAAGTGATCTTTTTTTTTTTTTTTTTAAAGATTTTATTTATTTATTTGACAGAGAGAGAGAGAGATCACAAGTAGGCAGAGAGGCAGGCAGAGAGAGGGGGGAGCAGGCTCCCCGCTGAGCAGAGAGCCTGATATGGGGCTCGATCCCAGGACCCTGAGATCATGACCTGAGTTGAAGGCAGAGGCTTAACCCACTGAGCCACCCAGGTGCCCCCCAAGTGATCTTTTTTTAAGGAGTGTTTCAGGTATTTCTGATGATTTAGGGCAAGGGCTCAGAATTTGGCACCCTTTTATGGTGCCCTACAGCTTATGAATGTGCCCTAGGCTACCTGGTAACCTGAGCTTTGGGAACTCCCCCACGGTGGGGACCTCCTGTCATGTCTGTCAGTAGGTCAAGTACTTGCAGTTGTTGCGCCCTCTGCTGCTGCTACCATTGGACATGATGCCTGGCTAGGGCACAAGGAAGGCTCCTCGTCTCCTGGATTTCTGCTTGATTTACCCTCCAGGCAGGCCAACTTACATGAGATTTTTTTTTTTTTTTTGCGTATCAACAATGATCAGGTTTTAAATTAAAGTAGGCAGAGGAACAAGAAACACTGTCTTCTCTTTGCCCTACTAGACCTCAGCCCCTTTAGGTCATGGCCATGTCTTATGTGAGTTGAGAGGTTCTGGTGCCTAGCAGAATGCCTGCCAGTAATATTTACTGACACAAGGTCATGTTTAGCAGAAGGATAAAGTGGAAGACCATCTTCTTGTTTGAAACCCGCCTGACTTTATTGCCAAAAATAGACTTATCTTTCTGCTTCCTCTTGCCACATTTGGAAGTACATAAATATACAGAGCACCTGGGCATGCCCTCCCGGGGGTGGTTAGTAGTCCGGGAGCTCCCTTGTGCACTTCAGTTCTTACAGTTATGAGTCTATGCAACTTCTAATGGGACAGACAGTCATGTGTGACAGTTTCTGGAATTGCAGATATAATTCAGAGATTCATTAACTTGGACTGGATACTGCACCAGGTGCTGTTGGACAACGAAGATGAACAAAGAGATTCTTTGTTCCTGAGTTGCTCACAGTCCAGAGTGAGAGGCAGTCACTTAAACAAATGAGTATAATAAAGTGCGAAAAAAGACCCAGTAGAGGGATTTCAGAGTGCCCCGGGAGTGCAGGAAAGAGATTGGCAGAGGGCAGAGAGAGCTTTTTAAAAGAAGTAAAATGTGAGCTGGCTCCTCGAAGATGACTATGAGTTGGCTAGAAAAGAGGGAATGTCATTGCAGGCTCTGGGACCAACATGTCCCAGTTCAGTTCCCAGGAACATCAGGGCCACCGTGGTTTGGAGAGCAGTAAAACATGCTTACTGGAGGACACGGGGAGCAGCGGCCATGGATGGGGCAGGGAGGTGGGCTCAGGCCATGAAGGTGGACCTGGTCTGCAAACTGACAACATTTGGGTTTTACCCCATTCATTTGTTCATTCATTTACCCAGCAAATATTTGTTGAGAGCTTATCATGTGCCAGGCACCGTGCTAAATGTTGAGGCTGCACACGAGCAAAACCCACTAAGACCTTATCCTCATGGCACCACTGTGCTAGTGGAGGGACAGACAGCCGGGAAGGGAACACACAAGTGAAGAAGGTTATAGCACACTCAGAGAAGTGCTGTGCGGGAACTAAAGAGGGTTATGGAAAAGAAACAATTGATGATTTCTTTAGAAATGAGCTTTTTAGGGGGCAGGGTGACATTTAAACTGTCTCCTAAGTCAGTCATTCAGCCAGGATAGATTGGGGGGGGGTGGTAATTAGCAAAGAGGAGCATTTAGGAGGCTGGGGTAGTCAACTGGGAAAGGCTCAGAGATGGGGGAAGAATAAGTGAGATATTTAGTAAGAGATTCTATAAGCCTCAATGCACAGGGTAAAGGAAAAGGAGACATTATTTTTTTTTTTTTTTAACAGATGTAGGGGGCAGTTTGAATGTGAAACTCAGGTGAGGGAAGGAAGTTGGAGAGTCCACAGCACCTAAGTCCTAAGAGATGCCCATCGGGTGGGACCATACCTTATATCCCACTGATACGGTACCTTCCTCTTGTCTCCTCCTTGCTGGTGACACCTCTGTGTTACCAACAGCAGTAGCAGTGCTTTGGTTTCCATGAAGTCTTGGCCCCCAGCCCCTCAGACACCGGTGGACAGATCAAAAGGGATTCGATAGCCCCAGTTTCTCCCAGTTGGCTTCAGAGTTGCCAGGCAGGTGTGGCTATGGAAATGACCGAGCACAGGTCAGCACAACACAGTGTGGTAGGTACGAGTGAGTCGACCAGGAGGGAATCGCAGAGCTTCAGAGCCCACGGAAGAGCTTCAGAGCCCAGGGAACTGTGGTTTGCGTGCTTGGATTTGCATTTCTTTAATTGTAGTTCCCTCCCAGAGACCCAGACTCTCACAGCTTATTTGAGCCTGGAGGGATCATCTGGCACTGAGAAGGGTCAGCATCAGCACCATCTAACAGATGTTGCAAACTGAGGTCTAAAGAATTCCGGTGATGTTTCTTGCATTGATCAGCTAGTGCCTTGTGTGTGTGTACTGGAAAACTGGTCTTCTGACTCCTGGCGCAGTGTTCTTGCAATGATGCCATGTCTAAAATTGGTGGAGGGATAGAACCCAGGCAGGGATGAGCTTCCTAAAGTGGGCTTAGAGTCCTAGACTGCCACAGCTGTCAAAGGTCCTTGAAATCATCTAGAACAGCTCCTCCACAGCAGGTGGGAACACTGAGATCTGGAGACAGGATTGACTTTCCCAAGTTATATAGCCAACCACTAAGGACTTAGACGCAGGTATGCTCTCTCTGTGGTTCCGCAGCAGGTCTGCACAGCTGAATAACATGAGAGTGGAGAGAAAGCCCTCGTGCTTGGTCCTCACTCCAGAGGTTCCATTGTGGTCCGGCTCTGGGAGAACCTAGTCATGGTTTGTCTTTTGTAAAATTGTCACCCGCTGATTGCAATGTGTAAGCGGGGCTGAGAACCACGGTCTATTCCAGTGACTGTCTCAAAATTTACAGCCCACGCTCACTGAGAAAATATGGACAGAGATTGCAATAGTCTTGAATTTGTGGAGGGTACCGCAAATGTCAAGGTTCTTCCCGCAGTTGCAGACCCACTTAGTTTACTGTCTGGTTTCTGGAGGCTGGGGCAGTTTCCAAAGACCATCATCAACAATAATAAATGCAAGCATCTGTGGCTTAGGTGAAAGAACTGAGGAAATACGTGGATGCACCATAAATTTCTTATTAAGGAAAAGTTACCAAGTCCTCATTCTCCCCCAAACATCGTCTAGTCTCATTTACTCTACTTTCAAAATAAGGCTCATGAAACCCATCTTTCCTTCTCTCCTCCCTCCCTTGTAGAGCTTTTAACACAAGCAGGACAGTGACTCCCTCAGGCTTTTGAGTTTTATTCAGGAAGCACAGGTGACTTAACCCCATGTGCTAGTCCTATTCACCTCTCCTCTGCCTGCTTACAGCCAGCATATTCTTCAGTGAATCTTGTCAGCTCAGGGCTCTGAATTCAGCCCCTGGCAAATGTTAGTTGTCTGTGGTTTCTAAGGCTACCTCTCTTTAGTCCTGTAGAGCCTATCCCACCTCAACCCACCTCTTGAAGTTCTTGTTGCAGTCACTTCATGCTAAGCCAATATGACTTTAGAATCTTACTGTTCTCCAATAGCATGATCCCTTCTCTTTCTGCCACAGGATCTTTGCACATACTGTCCTCTCAGCCCAAAAAGCACTTAGCACAGACCTCATTTACCATTTATTTGTGTGATTATTTGTTTAATGTCTGTCTCTCCCCATTATGTGGCACGATTTCTCAGGGCAGGTAATACAGCTGTTTTTGTCTATCACTGTATTGCTGGCACATAATACAATGTCTGGCACATAGTGGATGGTAATAAATACTTACAAAATAGATGACTGAATAAATGGGTGAAGAAGTCACAGCTTGTTTGGGGGGTTTAATGGAATTAGTATACGAAAGCATCTTATAAAATACAAAATTGTTGTGGTGGTGGGGCTGCTCTGTGAAGATGCCTGCTCCTTGTTGAGAAGACACTGTAGAGAAATACTGGCTAGGATCAAGCACTAGAAGTGTTAGGGAGAAAAGAATCCAATCACTTTCTATCTGGGCCTATTCCATCCTTGTTTGTGTCCACATGGACGTACTTAAAGGCAAGAATTTGACATCAGACAGGGATGATTTCCATCCTCTTCTGCTGTGGGATCTTCTCAGTCAGTTTGTTGAGATGGTTTCCGGGGGGAATTTAAACTTTTTGAGAGCCATCAAGGATCAGGAGTTCTTTATATTGCCATTTCATTCATCTTTACAGTGGTTCTGAAGAGCAGATATTAGCCAACCTTATCGAAAATGAAGAGATGAAGCAGTTTGCTCAAGGTCTCACAGTTGATCAGTGGCTGGTGTGGAATGCAAACCAGAGTATGTCTGTTTCCAGGGTCCTTGATCTCTCTGCTGCCTGTGCGGGCTCTGTGTGGCCAGTGCACCAGTGGACCTTGGTAAAGGAAAGCCAAATCTTGGGCTATTCAGATAGGAAATCTGAAGTATGGAGAAGTTCAAGTGATTTCCTCCCAAAGTAATAGCAAAAGCTTATGGCACATTTGGGGTCTCGAACCCAGATCTTAACTCTTCCAGCCTAATGATATTTAAATTATGTTCGTCTGACATAAAAATATATTGTAACTTGCTAAAAAATGTACTGCCTGCTGGTAAGTGCTGTCAGTTGCTTCCATTTTAGTCTTTTTCCTCATCTTGTTCTACTTCATGTTACTCTAAAAGATTCTGCAGAGTCCCATTAAGCATTTTTTGACATCTGTTACTTTAAAAAAAATCTGTTTTTATTGTTTTATTAACTGTTTTTATTGAAAAAGTAATACACACATTATGTAAAAATCCAAATGATACAGTAGGGCATATGGAAAGTGAAAGTCTCTCTCTTCATTGCTGATCCCCTCCCACTATTACCACTTTCTTGGGCATCTTTCTGGAAATATTCTACATAGATGCAAATTATACATATATATAAATATTACATATATAAATAAATATGTGTGTGTGTATATAGAGAGAGAGACTGAGAGAGAGACAGGGATGGACACGCACATGTACACAGTTAGGCATACCTCTTCTAATGGCCAAAAATAATTCTATGTTTTGTAGAAGTGATAATGTGTATCATCAAACATTTCTCTCTAATACTATCCAAATTCTTATTTCAAACTCTTAATTGCCTTCTATTTATTTATATCGTTGGGATTCATTATTGGAGGTACAAGGAACTTGGCAGCACCAAGGCATTGGCAAGAAACCCTTGCTTTTCTTATAGTAGTAATTAAAACCCTGCTCCAAAATGAAATAAATCTGGTGGTTCAAATGAGTAGATATTTATTAGGCTAATAGAAGTGCCTCAATGTGGCACAAGCAGCATGGAAAGCTAGGAATCAGGAACCTGGCCCTTCCATGAACAGTGCGGTCCTTAAGAAGTCACTTCATCTCCTGGAGGTTCAGTTTCACTACCAGTGGTACAGAAAGTTGAGCTAGATAGTTGGCTACATCCTTTCCTGCTCTGCTACTTGATGGCTCTGTGAATTCTGATAAAGAAAATACCAGGCTAGAAATAGAGAACCCGGGATTTACCACATTGTGGTCATTAATTCTGTGGATTAAATAGTTCCAGTTCTTGTAGGTACATAGTAGGATTATACTCCCCCTTCCTTTGATGTCAGTCACAGCTGTGTGACTTGCTAGTGGTCCATGAAGTGTCAGTAGACATGACCTGCTTCACTCCCAGGCATAAGCTTTAGGAGCCGGTGCATGACTCTCTGTGTTCTGTTTTTCTGTCTCACTACTCATGGACTCAGGGAGAGGGAGACCCCCTGTCTGGTACCCTAGGGGAGGACAATGTAGAGCAGAGAACAAGGTGAAGCGCAGTCGGTCTAGTGCAAGCACGCAGTAAACCTCCATTGTGTGAAGCCAATGAGATGTGGGGGCTGTTTGTTATTGGTACTTCCCTCAGCTGATTTTGTGCGAATGCTGGATGTGTTTCTGAGAAGTCAGAAACTTCAGAGCAATGAAAGAAACTTCCCAGTATGCATATAGCTCATTTCGTGCATATGAAGGACTTTGCAGTGATCTTTCTGGCCATTTTGAATGCCTGGTAGAATCAGTAGTTGTCTTTCTTCCCCTCTCTCACCTTTCTTCTTTTTTTATTCATCTCTGTTCCCTTTTAATCTGTTTCCTCAACTTTTGACCCGTTTCCCTATTTTATATTCCATCTTCTGAGAGCTTGCTCTCTCCTCTCCCATTCCCTCCTGTGCCTCTCCAATCCCTACAAAGTCTTTTCTTGACACTTATCCCCTGACAATTGCTTCCCTGGGTCTGCCTTTCAGCTTCATAAAGCCCCATGTGGTCCCCACCTCCAGTTTTTTTCATGCATCTTCCTTCTTTCTTTTGGATCCTATCGAATCTGTTTTGTCTGAATTCTCTGATCAAATGGACAAACACCTTATCAAATACCTTTTGGGCCATCCTTATCCTCCATCTGCCCCTGAGATGGCAGATGACATCTTTTTTCTTCTTTGGTGCCTCACTTTGAGTGACTCTTTTGTGGGGGCTCTTCCAAATTATGGACACTCACTTTTATTTCAATTCAACTAACATTTCCTGAATCTCTACTATGAATGAATCACTGTGGTATCAGTGAGAAACCTAAAGAACTGTCTGACACTCAGGGATAGGGCCAAGGAGTAAGATACCACATGACTGTTAGGAATATTTCGGAAAAGGACAAGTGAGACCCTTGAGAGTTGTACCAGTATACATCCAGCACCATTTTGTCTTTACCTGGCCATTACCAGGTGTCAGGTGAAAGGACACTCAGAGCTAAGAAAGCATACACCTGAATCAGAGTTGTGGTCAGGAGCCATGCACAGAAACTTAGAGACGTGGATGAAGTACCAGGAAATGGGATCTTGAAGAGGTGCTGAGGGGATTGTGTGACCAAAATCTGATGGTCGAGTTCTGCTAACATGGAGATCCTGTTAAAGAGCCGGGGAGTTCTTCAAGGTCCTGCCTTAAAGGTGCCACCTGACATGATATTTCCAAACAAATAGGAAAGGTGATCATAAAAGCAACTCATCCTAATTCAGAGTGGATTGAGATACCTGCTACAGGGGCTAGGAACAATTTGTCATGAGAGTAGCGAGAGGGAAGCTTTCCTTTTGACTGGGGGAGCCATAGGGTACTCAAGTAGAGAAGGCCTCAAGAGGAGATCTGAGCTGGCCTCACCACAAAGCAAGGACAGTAATCCCTAGCAGCTAGTTATGGTGAGGAGTTACGGAGAAATACTACACAAGGTGGAGAGTCAGATATACGGAACCTGGCAGGTGTTCATAGAATTTCTTCAGCTGCAGAAGGAGGGTTAAGAGGGGAGAGGCAAAGAGTGGCTCCCATAGTCTCTGTCATTGAATCCTGAACCCTGATTTCTTTTTCCTTTGAGATTCAACTTGTCCCGGATGGATCTTAAGAATGATTCTTTTGAAGCAGACTGTAATTCTAAAATGAAGGGGGTTGTTTTGCAAAGTGGCTAAGAGTATATGTTCTGGAGTCAGATAACGTGGGTTCATTGTTGGCTTACTATTTGAATTAGGTGAACCCAGACAATATATCTTATCCATCTATTCCTCCAGGTTTTTTCATCTGTAAAATGCAAATGATTATAGTATTATAGTGAAGATTGAATGAGATGATGCTTAGTATAGGTCTGACATATGGGAAGTGTTCAATAAGTTATTTCTTACTATCACTAAATGTATTGGTAATCTGTGTTGAGTTGAGAGGATAGAAACCACTCTAGGTATTTCATACAGAAAAAGACTTAACACAAAGAATTAGGCTTTGAAAAGCTTTAGAAAGACTGGCTGCATAAATTAAAGCAAAGGGTAGCCACCAGTTTTCAGCTTTGCCACCAGAGATATGATTCTGAGAATGAGGAAGCTACTGCCACCTCCCAGGGTCAAGAAACTGCAGAAAACCACCTCGGGCAATGGTCACAGCTGGCCCTGCAACCCCTGACAGTCAGGAGAACATGGAAGCCACTGATAACTTGGAGCCAAAGCCATATGTTCACTAGCACTGCCAGAGGAAAAATGACTTCTACATCTCTTCCAACACTCATTTAAGTGCATTTCACAGGCAGAACGTAAACCATAGCAGGAACCTTGCTGACACAGGAACCTAGGAAATGCAGCTCCCAACCATCATTCCCTGAGACACTGGAAGAGCCCTGAAGGGGCTGGGAGTGAGGAAAGTGCCAACAAGTAATGCCCGGTATGCAGAGGATGTGCCTGCATCTGGAGTTCTGGCAATGGGCTGTTTCCTTTCCATACTCTGTAGTTGACACCTCCAGGGAAACTGTGGCTGTCTTCATTGAGCCTCTGAGTCTGAGCCTGCCATCAATCGGTACCCTGTCCTGGCTGCTCTTGGGTCTCTTGCTGAAGTCAGGGAATGTCCCATGTCACTCTCAGTGCCCCTGCCTGCCGCAGCCAGGTCAGTGTCTTCTTTGTGATCATGCCAAATGCATTCACAGTGTTTTGGATCCAACTACACAAACTTTGGACTGGAAAGGAGACAGTTTTAGCTCTCAGACTGCTTCAGCAACATATGATTCTCCTCCGCAAAGTGCCTCCCATATGTCCCAGCAGATTTTTCACACTTTCTTTCCTTTGAAGCAGTTTTAAGTTGACCGAGAGTTAGGGGCATGGCCTTCCTGCTTCAGGTGGGCCATCCACTGGCCATGGAACCCTGGTCAAGTTGCTTCACCTTTTTTGGGCCTTGGTTGTCCCGTGCACGTAAGAGGGGTGTTAAGTTAGATGGCCTTAGGGCTCTCTTTGAGGCATGCTATGTTATGATTAGAGGCTATGGGGTGCAGTGGTTGGAGCACAGACCAGCACATAGATGGTGCTACGGAAGCCTTGGATATTATAATTATGGTCTCTGTGTCCCTGCTTGGTCTGCTCCTACCCAACAGATCCAACACCCATTCTCTCACCTTGGTAAGGACTCTGGGGTCAGAGACCATGAGACAAACACCTCACCTTGTGCCCACCTTGTCACTGTGGACACAGGTCAGACACCGCTCATAGGCACATGCAGCCCTGCTTAGCTGGGGCACCGATGAGGGGCTGGACAAATCCGTGTTGGGACAGAGACATGTCATGGCTCATTTTCGCCTTTGAGGCCCTTTTTGTTTGGAAGACGCTTGTTGTCTAAAGGCAGCTAAATTTAGCCACATTTTGTCAGCTAGAATGTACGCTCCTGAAGAGAAGCCTAGCAAATCTCAGCCATGTCACACTTTATTAGTCATGCGAGCACTTAAAAGCATGCTTAGAAGAAGCAGCTTCCTAGGATTGGTGGTAACAGTGCTGAGAAATGCTGTGCTGACTCTTTTAGGATTTACCTCAGGAAGCAGGATGGAGGGGAAAGCATGAAATCTCCTAAACAATGAGTGACCTTTTTTTTTTTTTTCCTTTCTCGCCAGATTGACAAATGGGATATTCAAATGAAGGGAAAATGTACAAACTGGGATAGATAGTGTTCGCATGGCCTTTTTCTTAGACATACCATCCAAATTCCCCCTCCCACCTCAGTTTGAATTTAGAAATACAGTTTAGTTGCTGGCATTTAGTTAACTATTTAAGGTACAGATGGGGAGAGAAGGTAACCTTTGTTGAGTACCTACAGTGGGGTAGGTGATGTATGCTCATCATTTCCTCTGGTTCTAAAAACCATGCAATAAGGTAAGTGGTGTAACCCTCATTTGACACAAGAAAACCCAAAACTCAGAGAGATGAATACCAATGGTCAGGTTATAAATTCAGTTTGCTTACCTCCTAAGACTCTGTTCTTTCCACAACTTGGGTCAAGGTTAAGTACATCAAGGGATTCAACTTAACTATGATTTTGAGATTTAAACTCCCCTGTCTTTATATCGGCTTCCTATTTCACTGTGCAGAGTTCTTTGTCAGTGCTGTATGATTTCACTCTGCCAGGCTCAAGGGTCAGGATAGATGTTGGAGCGAAAGCTGCAGATCTCCAGCTACTAAGCCCTCTCCATGGAGTTAGGCCCAGACTGCTCTGGGAATTGGGAAACAAAAACTCCTGTCTGCAAAAGAGACCAGTGTCTGCTCTTCCATAGGGCACACAAAATGAAAAGACAACCCCCCCCCCCCGCTATCGAGGGGAAAAGGAACTCTCCCCAGCTTTTGTTCATCTGTGATTCTATGGCAGGCTGACAATTTAAACTCTCTTCTAACAAACCCTTCCTGTAAAATTTCCGGAGTTTCTAAATAAAGATAAATGCCTAATTCAATATGACTAGATGCCTCCAAGCATCCTGTAAAGAGTAATCGTTTCAGTGTCCCAACCCCACCATCTTTGCTCTTTCCTGGGAATTAAAGGCCCAATAAAAACAGCAGTCTGGATTGTCTGAGATCTTTTCTCTCATCTAGAAGACCATAATGGGATTCAGGACTCTCTGCGAACGGGCTCTCTGGATGTTAGTGATGGAAGGAGCCTTGGAGATGAGAAGTTGAAGTGAATAGACGTGAAGTGATCCATGCAAGATTTGCCTGATAGTTAGTGACAAAACCTGGGGTAAACCTGGGTCTTCTGACTTGAAGATCAATAGGTCAGAGCACAGTAATGTTGGAGAAAGAAGGCTGTACTCTTGATGCCACCTCTTAGCAAGCTCTTTGACCTCAGGAAACTCCTAACCGATCTGAGTCTCAGTTTCTTCATCTGAAACAGGATGAAGGGTTGTCGATTAATGGTAATAAAATATCCAGGTAAGTACTGCTGTACGGTGAGTGCTTGGTCAATGGTAGCTACTATTATTAAGGGGTAGAAGCACTAACCATTATAGGAGTTCAGGGAAGGACAAGGACAAGACAAACATCCTGGAGTGGTAAGGAGTGATTGTTCAGAGACGGGTGTTGAATTGGGCCTTGCCGGCCTGACAGGTAGGGCATTGATGGGGCTGTGAAATGAATACACACTTGTAGGCAAAAGAGCAAAGATACAGTTTAAGGATAGCGAGTAAACAGGTTTGGAGTATTAGGTTCAGGGAAGTGATTATTTGCTGGAGATCAAACTGCCAAAAGCAGATTGAGAAGAATTTGAATGCTGTGCTAAGAAGTTAGAGATGTAGGGAGTCAGGGACCTCTCAAGGGTTTTGACCAGAAGAATTGCTGAACTCAGTAAATCAGTCAGGTAGTGGCACAGAGGGTGAACTGGAATAGGGAGCAGCTGGAGGTTGGGAGAATTGTGGAAAGGTCCTTGTAGCAAGCCAGCGGGAGAGGAAGAATGCGAAGGAAAGTTGTGGCATCTGAAATGAATAGGAAAAGATGAGTGTGAAGGATATTTTAAAGGAAAAGTTGGCAGGAAGAATCAATACTATTGTAGGAAAGAGAATTTAATTAGCTTTGTAAAGTGAGGAGAGAATATTCATGGCTTGTTGGGTTGAGTACTATATTTTAAAGCAAAGGTGTCCCAATCCACAAGTCTAAGAGAAAAAGAACGTGATAAATGATTAAGCTAAAATGACTAAAAGACTTTAAGAAATGATAAAATGAACTCAAATGAAGATTAAATGTTCCAGATCTGCAAGTCTTGGCTCAAACAAAAACCCTTAGGGTTAACTTTCAATACACATTTTGGTGATTCTTCAAAGTCTTTTCACTAATGGCAGATCTAGTTGCTGAAAAATGATGATTGCATATTAAAATTGGTGGCAAATACAGCCTTCACTCTACCTTCCCTTATTTCTACAGGTTTCCGGAGCTAATTTGAGCCTTTCTTAGTGATCATATTTTTTTTTTTTTAACTTAATGCTCAGAGCCACCTTTCCCCAGGAGTGTTTGGCAGAAGGCTGAACCTCTGAGCTGTCGCTTGAAGAAAAGGACATAGTCAAAGAAGGCCCGGAAATATCATGTACCAGTCAGAGGTCAGTCAGGAGACAGAAACCTACCAATTACTTGAACAGAAGGAAGTTCATATAAAGATAGATAAAACATTGTTAACTAGGTAACTGAAAAGGCAGAACAAGAATACTGAGTTACCACCAGTGTAACAACTGTAGGAAGCAGTGATCACCCCTTGGGCTGATATCATTAAATACGCCAGCTGGTATTGAGAGGACTGGTTCTTACTAAATCCTAGAAGTTTATGGGAGGGGGACCAACCTGCTAAAACTTGGGCCTTTGAGGAGGGGTCTGCTGCCTGTCAGGCCCTAGACTGAGCTTAGAGGAAGAAGAGCTCCCGTGAGTCTGGAATCCAGACCTCTGAGGAGGGGTGCTAGCTGGCTGATGCTGGCATCTCCTATGCAGGGAGGCTGGTTCCGCAAATGTTGGAAAAAGAACAAAGTGGATTCAGCTGCTGCTATGAAAAGTACTTGCTCCTGCCAACTCAAAGTGCCGCTGGGGTGATGCTTACTTAGAGCAGGAACAGACAGGAAAAAACCAGGAAACAAACAGGAAGCTCCTCCCCCATTCTCCCTGTCTCCCCCCCCTCAGCGCCCCCTAGTGGCAGAGCATATCAGGGGGCCAGGTTGCAAAGCAGATGGATGTCTGCACCATCCCGGGCTGCCAGCCCTGCCAACCCAGTAAAGAGGATGGGTTTATGCCTGAAGCACAATAACTTCTTCACTGGCACATCCCACTTAATGTATCGGCCTCTTGGATGGCCCCAGTGCATATTAAAGGCTCTGAGCAGTTCTAGGGAAAAGAAATCAAGTTACCTCTGTGTAACTGAGCATTCCTCAAACCCTTTGACAGAATAGGAGTTTCCCTATTCTCCTCCCTCTTCCCCATTATAATGGAAAATATAAATGTATGAACGAATGGGGTGGATCTGGACATACTGGCATAGAAAGATGCCTATTACTAATCACTTTAGTTTTATATGAACAACAGGTTATATGTTTACATAAAATAGAGAAGAAGGCTAAAAGTGATATACTACACTTGAAAATATCCACGGTGGTTATTTTCTGCCAGAGAGCATATTCATTATGGGGTTCTCTTCACTTTCTACCTCACCTCTATAGTGTTTGAGTTTTAACATGAGTAGGAATTATTTCCTAATCAGAATAACACTTTGGGGTAAAAAAGAAAGGGAACTACCTAGAGAAGACAGTCTTCACAGTGCTATCAATGTTCCTGTTAATATGTGGCACATCTTTTTGATGAGCTGTAAAGAGGTAAGCAGTGTTTACTAACACCTACTGCATGCCACGCTCTTGGGAATGTGGCGTACATTCTCCCATTTAATCTCCTCATTGATACCATTATTTCAAATGAGGAGCAAGGGTCAGAAGTGTAATTTTCCCCAATACCTAATAAGGAGGTACTGCATACATACTACATTGTGCCACCTCATTAATCTTGTAGATGTATATTTCTTATATTTAATTTGTTCTTATATTTAATTTGTCCTTTCTCCAATATATTTTTAAAAGATTTGTTTATTTATTTTAGAGCACATGAGCAGGAGGCGGGACAGAGGGTGAGAGAGAGAGCATCCTCAAGCCGACCCCTCATCCCCACTGAGCACAGAGCCTGATGCAGGGCTCCCTCCCCCAACCCTGAGATCATGACCTGAGCCAAAATTAAGAGTTGCCTGCTTAACTGACTAAGCCACCAGGCTCCCCTTTCCCTGATATATTTTTAATGTCCGAGGACTTCTATCTTATTTTTCTAACATATCTTAATCTTTTTGAGGGATGCTGTGGGCTGAGATTTGTTCCTCCCAAATTCATACATTGAAGGACCTCAGAGTGTTAGAGTATTTGAAGATAGGGCATTTAACACATAACTGAAGTGAGGCTGTTCCAGTGGGCCTGGTGACCGGTGTCATTTAGAAGAAGAGGAAATTTGGACATATGCAGAGACACTGGGGGGTGCCTGCACACAGACTGAGGGGTAGCTCCATGAAGCTGTGGTGAGAAGGTGGCCATGTACAAGCCAAAGAGGCCTCAGAAGAAACCAAACCTGCCAGCACCCTGGTCTTGGACTTCTAGCTCCAGGACTATGAGAAATGAATTTCTGTGTTTAAGCACCGAGTTTGTAGTCTCTCGTTCGGCTGCACTCACAGACGAATAGGATTGGTTTATAGTTGTTTAAATTAGGTACCAGTGCTTTGCTTGTACTAGATCCTTTGTAAGTATCTGCTTATTTAGCATTTTGGTCTTCTCTCTTTCACTCATTTATTCAACAAATCTTATTTGAGCATCTCCCTGTGCTGTGCACTGTTTTAGATACTGGGGATAAAAGGGTGGGCAAAACAAGAAAAATTTCTGCCATCGTGAAGCTTAGATTCTACCAGGGAAGAAAGCAGAAACAAGGAAAGTAAAGAACGCTATGTTAGTGATAAAACATAGAATACGGTAAATAGTAACAAAAGTTAAGAAAAAAACAAAGCTAGGGAGAGGACATGAAATGGGAGAGGGGAGGTCCAGGGAAGACTTCATGAAGTAGGTGACATTGGACTAAAGACGTTTATCGCTGTTAGAATCAGATACCATCCAAATCAGAGGGTAGTCTTGAGTGGATTTCCAAGGTCGTTTTCCACTTCTGAGTCTTCTAAAAGTCACTAAGCATGCGCTTCCCACACTCATCCAAATCCAAATCTGCATCCTTGAGCAGCTGAGAGATCCACACATAGGTCAGTCACAGGCCTGCTTCTCCCTACAGAAAATGGGTTACTCCCAGGGCAGCTTTTCTGGATCAGAAACCCTCCCCACCCCTACTCCCCACTCCCCCACCTTCTCTTCAAATTTTTACTATGGCAATCATTAAAAAATAATAAAAAAAATAATAATAAAAAAAGGAAGAAAAAAGAGGGAGCCTGGGTGGCTCAGTTGGTTAAGTGTCTGACTTGATTTTGGCTCAGGTCATGACCTCAGGGTTCTGGGGTTGAGCCCCACATCTGGCTTCCAGGTGCAGTGTGGAGATTCCCCCCCCCCTCCCTCTGCCCCTCCTCACCATTTCTGTCTCTCCCTCTCTTAAAAAAAAAAAGCCTCAAAGTTATTCCCATCCAGTCAAAAATGGAGATGGCTTTCTTCTGTTTGCATTTCTACTAGAAAAGACCTTCCGCGTTTTCTGTTTGCTCACAGCTTCCTATTTAAACAGCAACAGAAAACAGGGAAGGGTGGTAGTTGGGGAAGAGTGGAGAGACTGAATCATTTCCAAGATTTACTGATTTGCTGGCTGACCCTGACTAAATCTCCTTAACCTCTCTTTCTTGAAGCCATCGTTTCACACAATAGCAGGGATAAAGAAATTTGCAGTTTTGATGTTGTTATCAAATGTTTAGAGCTTGTGGTTAGAAGAGACAAAAGCGGCCTGCTGTATTTGCATAGCATTTCCATTCCCTTCCTCTCTGCTCTGGTTGCTGCTGTAATCAACACTGGGACAGGCAGTTTCTCTCCTCAGCCTTCCCAGACCCCAGAGGAGACAGGCTGCCTCCGACCCCCTGCTTCTAGGGCTCTCAGGAACAGCCATTGCTCAAACCTGGCGGCTGTGAGTGAACGGGTAGGGCTGTGGCCACCTTGACCTGCAGCATCCCCGCAATTTCAGCCTCGCTATGCCTACCTGTACCTGCAGGGCAATGTTCGTGTCAGGAAAGAAGCCCAGTACACAAGGAGAATGAAATGAATTTTGTAGGCTCCACTGAGCCACCCTGGTTACCTGGGAACAAAGGGCATGAACAGGGCAGGCAGGCTCCCAGAGAGGACCTTCCCTTATGCTGCATCTCCCGGCTCTAGATTCTGAGACTGGTGGAAGCAAGTCTCCTGTGTGCATATCTGCTATATGAGATGCCAGCAGCCGTGAGGAACTCTTTCATGGGCTCCTCCAACAGACAAGTAAAGGCAGCACAAGGTGAGGAGGTTCTTGGTAATTGAGGCCTGGAGGCTACTAGCAGCATCCCGGATTCAGCCCATTCCAAGAACCTCGTCTACCTGTGCCAGATCCCCTTAGGATTCCCCCAAATGACAGATGGCTCTCCCGGATGGCCAGTCAGCACAGATGTGATCTGAGCCTTTAGATAAACAATAGCCCTTGCTGGCATAGATAGTAACCTAAATTTGTCCAATTATAAGTCCAGCAAATGCCACAGTCTTGAGAGACGCTGTGTGGAGGCCCCCATGGTCAATTTAAGGACAGAGGCACTGCACAGAATAGGTGAAATAATGTGTGGGGAAAGTCTGAGTTCTGTTGCCAGCTCCTTTACAAAGGCCTGAGTGACCTTGGCCAAGTCACTTTCCTCCTCAGGACCTCAGTGCCCTCATCCCTAATGACTATAGGCCTATGTCTTTCCCATGCATAATCCATGTGTAATGCCCAGGTCATTTTCAGTATCTGCCCTTTGAGATCCTACCTAAGCTCTTTGAACCTCACCTCCCAGTATCTGGGGGTTGAGGGTAGGAAGTGGAGAAGACTCATGGGTTTCCCCTCACCTCCACCTCTGAGCTCTTGTTTCAGGGGAATTCCCTCAATGTATTGCTCACACGCACCAATCCAGCTCTATCTAGCCTCTGATGATCTCTATATAACTCTCCACTTTTTCGTTGATAGAACATAGCAATGAATAATCCCATGAACAAATCGCTTGCACAAAGCAAACCTAAAACATTTAGGGGAATGAGGGAAACCATAGACAGCTGATCTTAGATAAACTGGTACTTGAAAGTCTATCCCAAAGTCCAGATGGGAGGGACCTCTTTCTCCCTTCCCACTCCTTGTTCACTTTCAGTTCCTGGGCAGAACAATTAATATCCTGTTCTGCCTTTGTCTTCCAGTTCTGCTTTTTCCATCCAGATCTTGTTCTGGAGGCTTTATGGTTTCACTCCCAAATAGCCCAGCAATGTACTCTCCTCAGTGTAGTTAGTTCCTTTCTAAGAGGGATTCCCATGCTAATCATTGGTGATCACACATAACACCCATTTAATCTGTCGAGATTTGTAAATCCTTAACATTTCAATCTAATAAGAATTAGTTGACCGCCTACTGTGCTTGGTACAGGGGCTGCTCCCTATGGGGTCTAAAAAACGATGTATCCAAATTGGCATGTACCCAGGTGAAAAAACAAGATGAAAACATGCAGCGTACTGATTATAATTATAAAATGGCAAAATGTATGTTGGGAGAGCTTAGGAAAAGGAAGGACTAACTTGATTCAGGGGGCTCTTCACAGATGATAGCTCTTAAAAAGGGCCCCAACAAATAGGCCACCTGCACCTGGTATTTCATTCTGGAGAAGTCAGTCACTTTCACAGGGTAAGAAGCAGAGTCATCACCCTCTGAGACACAGCCATATTCTATTCAAATACAGACCTTTTTAGGAAGTTGAGCTTCTCCAACTTTTCCAACACAGAGATGATACTGATCCTCAGCTGGTTTTCTTCTTGTGAGCATTTCCTTCCACTTGTGAGCATTTACTATAAATCAGGCACCCTTCGAGGCTCAACTCTTTACCCTCGTGGAGCTGTATTCTTGGTAGCTCAGCGTTGGGAGGCAGATTGGTGGTTATGCACTGGAATTCATCTACCATTGGGAACAGGCACCCGGAGTCTGGTTGTCTGCCCGGCTGGTAGATCAGTGGCACACATCTGTGAGAAGATGGCTGAAGGCAGAGTACAGTCTGTGAGTGCAGACACCAAAGTAAATAAAGATACAAGCCCAGGGCCTCCTAAGCAGCAAGGATATACTTTTCCATTCATTCTTTCACTGGCCATTTATAGAGTGCTCAGTTTGTGCCAGGGGATAGAAATGGGAGTAAAACCATCCCTTCTCCTTAAGTCTTTTAAAGCCTTTATGATGACTACTATGATATAAATGGGTACTGAGAGGTCCAAGAGCACAAATAGGAAGAAACAAAACTTTTAGATATAAGGGAAGATCAGAGAAGGCTCCACAGAGGAGGTGACCTTTGGAAAAGGAGTACCAAGACTCTAAGCAGAAGTAGGGGATATGGAGGCTAAATAAGCTTAAATATGTGAAAGACTCTTCCAGAAATAGAAGTTCGAAATAGCTATCATAAAATTGTTGAGATGGAGGGCAGGGTCTTTCATTAACCCATATTTGGCTTCTGTCCCATAGCAATGGGGTACTGTAAGAGCGTTTAAACCTGTGGACTCTGATGTTCTCCCTGTCCCTTAGATAGCTCTAAGTATTAGTGTGAAGGACGAACTAAATTACAGGAGGCTGGTAAACAGTGAGACAAAGCCGAAATACTTTTTTTTTTTTTTTTTTAAGAGCGAATGAGAATTTAATACTTGTAAACATCACAACGTGTAGATCTAAATGGTAAATGACCCCGTGGCACTGGGGACGGGAGAAGAGCCGTGGGTCAGCCGTTGCGGGGTCAGCAGAGGCCGGGAGCACACGCCGCAGGTGCTCCTGCGGGATGCCAGGGGCTGTGGGAGGTGGCTCATGCTCAGGGCTCCTGTCGGCCTCGGGGCAGCCCCAGGAGGGGGGTGTCTTAACTTCTTACTTTTGGGGATATGCCCAGAGAGGTCAGCACGGCAAAGTGCCCACACAGAAGTCAAGTGGCAGAGTGAGGATTCAAACCCATGCCCGCCCCCGTGCACTAATCCCTTAGGCCCAGGATGTGTTCTGCTCCTGGGGTGGGGGGAGGGGTGCAAGGCTCACACTCCCCGCCCCCCGGGTTGAGCACTAGAAGCACTGGGAGAGCTTGCTAGCAGGCCCCACCCTCTGCCCAGGATGGATGCAGCCCAGCGAGCTAGTCACCCCACCCCAAGAACGGGGAGGCTAGCGGGAAGAGCTGGTGGAAGGAGCCAAAGGGCCAGGTCACAGCGCCTCCCACCCAGAAGCCCCGAGCTTCGCGTTCCCATGTCCAGGTGTGGCCTTCCAAGCAAGATAGGCTGAGAGACTGTACTGACTGTGGTTGAAGAAACTCGGGTTGGCCTAGCCGCTGATGGACTGCTGGCTTTGTAAAAGAAGAATGCTTTAGTGTGTATGAATGCACTTTGTATATATGGAAAATTGTAGTCCATGATTAAAGAGAGACATGTATTCCTAGGATTCTCCTTGAAGGTGACCCATAAGAACTTGGGATAGTGGCTGCTAGGGAGTTGCAAGCTGGTCTGCGAGCCCCTCTGCTCTCACAGAGATTGCCTCAAGATGTATATAGTTGCTGAATAGAACGTGCCTCTTTTGCTGCCTCCTAATATGATGAAGTCTCCAAGCACAAGGGGGAAAGTGGGCCATTCCGCACAGAAGTGATTATAAAAACTGACTTCTATGTTGATCGTAGATTCTCCGACATGCCTCCCACCCCATAGTGTGAGAGAAGAAAAAGTGTGACAGGTCTCACCCTGGAGGCAAAGGCACAGCACTTGCCGGGAACTTCTGCCAACCTGGCAATCTGGTGCAACGGCCAAAGGTGTCCTCCAGAAACATGGAGCCGAAGGACATCGTGACTGGCTCTTTCCTTTCACCTCTGAAAGCTGCTATTCAACAGTTAGCTCTGTTTTCGCTCCTCTAAATATTTCCCTGAATCTATATACTGAGGTGTGAGATTGTTTTGCAGGGGAGTCTAAATTTTGCAGCTGGATTTTGGGAGGCCATAGAGAAGGAATCCAATAAACTCCCTCCTCCTAAGCTAACAAACACCAATTAAACAACTATGCTTGCACCTGGAACAGCAGAAATTGCTTTAAAATCCTCAATCTGTAGCCCGTAATTGCCAGATCATATATAGAAATGTGGGATTTGGGAGTCATTATGGGTGATAGTGAAACGGCCCATTTATTGCCCTTTCTTGGCTAGAATGTCTCTTGAATGAGTTGTTTTCTACTTATGGGCTTCAGCTATGTAATGCCAAACATCTGATCAGTAGAGGCAAAATTTCAGCCCATTATTTGCTGAACAATATGAAAATGAAATAACATGAAGATCATAGGGGGAAGGATAGTGTTAGTACAGGGGAGGAATGAGGGGGGTGATCTGTCTAAACATTCCAAGCATTTAGATCGGGTCCAGTTTTCATTTAATTGAAAAGATCTTTCTCAATGATGTGTTAGGGACACAACTCTTGAGTGTCAGAGTGACTCTTAAGTCTGGTTTTGTGAAAATTCAGTGTTGCCCTCCCTTCTGAGTAAAGCAGTTATTTTGATCTTTCATCTTGGGATTTCTGAATATTTGGAATGTTATTCTGGTGGTGGTGTGCTAGGCCCAAAATGAGTTCAATGGAAAGTGAGGAAACAAAGACATGGGTTCTTACCATTCACAATCCAAGGAGAAGGCTGATTGGCTATGAGTGTTCTCCAAAATTCCTCTACATCCTGGAGGTTTATGGTAAATAACGAAGACCTTAGGTGAGCGATGTTAGGAGACAGGAGACCAAGCACCATGGTATCTGCATTATCTATCCCTCTTTTGTCGGCTTCCAAACAGTAGGTGTCCCAAGGTCAAGTGGTTTTGTTTACTTATTATGCTAATATTTAGTTGAGCCCTTACCATTTATCAGATAATACTTCACATTCATTCTCTTTTTTTTTTTTTTTAAAGCATTAAGTGCTTGGACCTGCGATATTTCCTTGAGGGCGTTCCATTTTTTTTTTTTTATTCATTTGACAGAGAGAGAGAGAGGGAGAGATCACAAGTAGGCAGAGAGGCAGGCAGAGAGAGAGGGAAGCAGGCTCGCCGCTGAGCAGAGAGCCCGATGCGGGGCTCGATCCTAGGACCCTGAGATCATGACCTGAGCCGAAGGCAGAGGCTTAACCCACTGAGCCACCCAGGTGCCCCCACATTCATTCTCTTAACTCAGCCCTACAATGAGGTAGATAGTATTATTATTCTCATCTTACAGGTGAGTAAACTGAAACTCAGAAGGATCAAATAATTCTCAAGGACACACAGCTCCTTTGAGTTGAACGAAGAAGGATTGGAAAGCAGAGAGTGTTGCTCCGAACCCTTTTGCCTAATCATTAAACTGAGTGGTCTCCCAATTAAAGACCCAGCTCCTCCTAAAGCCCCTTGTAACAACCCTATCCACAGTGCAATCTCTGTCCCCTGGATTTCTTTTTAAGTTGCTATCTGCAGCACCTGTGTGGAAACTTTCTCTTGTTGAATTAGGTATTATGTAATTTCAACAGTTTTTCTTGTTGGCTTTAATTACTATTTAATTATTGTGCTTTGTGAATTTTCTTCTAAAATATATTTTAAATCATGGTAAACTGCAGGCCATGTCTTCAATATCTTTACACTTGTGTAGCCCTCCAAGTAGCATGGGGACCTGGGGCTGACACACAGAGGGCAGGCCTTCCTTAGTGACAGGCAGCATGGTCATTGGCCGTAGTGAAACCATGTGGTCGTGCTGAAGCTAAGCTCCCATGGAGACTGGGGTTCCTCAAGTCCTTTCCTCGGCTTGGGGAGTGTGGAAATGGGCGTTCCACTCAGAAATGATGAGCTCCGAGTTAGGGGTGAGATTTTACCCACTCCTTCACCATAGCTGGAACCCTGGACACGTTTGGAAGGCTAGAGGCATTTTTCTGACTTGAATGTTGGCATTTTAGTAAGACCTCCTTCCCTGGAGTGTTAAGTGGGGCCCGAGAAGTGGGTAGGCAGCCAGAGTACAAGTGTCTAAGACTTCTTTTCTGGAGATAACACAGAAAATGCAAGCAAAACTTGCAAAGTGGTTTCTATGTTCTTGGAGTTGTCATTTTTGTCACTTTATTTGGCTGTGAAGCTGATTTTCACACAGGCCTGGTGGTTGTTAAAGTAAACACAAGTATAGTATTAATATCCCCTGCATATATTTGGGTAAAATTGACATCCAGTTGAAGTCAGGAACTGGTTTGCTTACTCATGGTTCTTGGAAACTGTACACATACTGATTTAATACTTATGTTCCCCACATATACTTCCTGACTAACAGTATCTTCTCCTCAACTTTAACAAAATTTTACAAATTTAAGCATACAAAATATGCTTAAAATATCAAGTGAGTATTTTGCAGCCACTATACTTTGAGAATCTGCCAGGCCTACACTCAGAACATGATTCTGAAATATTTTGCTTTGAAGCTTTGGGAATTCATTCATTCCTTTGGATTCATAGGTTATTGACTGCTATTAAGTAGACATATATTTCTTCTATTAGTCACCCCTATTTTGCAAGAAACCTCATTGCATGATTGAATTGACCTCAGCCTCTTATCAGCTCTAGCATATTTTAGGAATGAGGTGATGCCTCAGCCAACGTGATATTCGGGAGTAATTGGTCTAGCTAGGAAAAGGCTTCCTCTGATCTGGGACTCTTATTGGCATTCAGATTGCTTTGGTGGCCCCCCAGTTTGACTTCCTCGACTGTGGCTAGTGGTATTTTATTTTTTTCTATAGAGATGAGCTAAGGATACTTCTGTTGTCTACTTCCTTATCACCCCCAGTTTCGCATAGTGCATTAAGTATTCAGTCCAAAGCTATATAAACCCAGTCCTTGACTTCAGGGAGTCTACAATCCATTTGGGAGAGAATAATTAAAGACCTAATAATGTAAACTAACTAAAAATTCTAGGTAAAGTAGACCTGCCAAAGATCATGGAGTAATTGGCAAAAGAATAATAATTAGAGGAATCAAAGGTGGGGCAATCACCATCAACTGAGGCATCAGAATTTTGCTAAGCAGCAAGAGAAACTTAGCCAGCATTTATTAAGCACTTGCTGTATGCCAAGCTCCACGCTATTCATTCTCTTGCATTTAGTCTTCAAGTAGAATTCAAATCATTTCATTAAAAATAAAATTCAGTAGTATTTTTACTAGGAAAACATTGAGCCTAATCTGGAATGCTTCTCAAATTATGATATCCAACCCCCCCTTTCTAGAACTATTGTATGTTTCTCCATATATTGAACTCATCTTTTATATCACCAAGTACATGACTTTTCATGTAGATCACAATTCTCAAAAGGTTGTTTCTAGGTGTTTTGTATGTTTAGCATTATTACGTATGGATTTTTCTCACCATATAGTCTAAGTAGATATTGCTTAAAAGTCTATTTTTCTACATCCATCTTATGTCTGACCACTATCCTGAACTCTTAATTCTAAGAGGGCTGGTCCTGGGGAAATGTTTTGATTGTCTTAAATGTTCTATGTTTAATAAAAAACTATCTGAAAATAACAAATTTATCGCACTTATCTATAGTTACACATCTCACATCTGATTCATGACTCTTGTATTACCTAGATCTTTCAGAACAATAGTCAACAATTTGGTGATATTTTATATTCTTCTGTTTTTTCTAATTTTACAAGGAGTGTCTCTCATTTAGATATTTTGACATTTTGGTATATGTTAGAATCACCTGGGAGAAGACCCCCAGGCATGTGTATTTGAGGTGTAGGGGAGGAGAATCTCCACAAGTAAATTTGAAAGTACATCAGTTTCACTCCAGTCCCTACTATGACTTATAATCATTATCATGGAATTTGGTATACCGATTTTACTAGAACATTTTTTGAATATGACTAAATTCCAAGTGCTATACTATGGACTTAATATGAACCACTTTAATTATGCTCGCACCAACCCTATCAGGTAAGAAATTATTGTGCCCATTTTATAGACAGAACTGAGGCAGAAAGACTAAATAATTTGCTGAAAGTCTCACAGGCAGAAAATGGTAGAGCCAGAATTTAAACCCAAGTCAGAATTATTTCAGAGCACATTACTCAACATTTTATATAGCTAGGTGCAGTGATCAATGATCATATTAAGGACCTTTTTCTCCCCCTGTCTTTTGAAATATACTTTAAAAAAAATTTTTTTTTAAGATATTTATTTATTTATTTGACAGAGAGAGAGATCACAAATAGGCAGAGAGGCAGGCAGAGGGAGAGGGGGAAGCAGGTTCCCTGTTGAGCAGAGAGCTGGATGCGGGGCTCGATCCCAGGACCCTGAGATCATGACCTGAGCGGAAGGCAGAGGCTTAACCCACTGAGCCACCCAGGCGCTTCTCTTTTGAAATATACTTTTAAAATTTTGCTTACTCCTTGTTCAGTGCCTATTGTGAGGTGGCTTTTCTCCTTCACCCTATAGATGTTTTTCATTACAGTAGTAGTTTTTCTAATACTAAATCAGTGCTTCATTCCTAGGGTAGTTTTCTAATTGTAGAACACAATTCTTTTAGATGCTATTGAATTTAATCGAGTAGTATTTTATCTAGTATTTTTCTGTCTACGTTGATTAGTGTCATTGATCTATAGGTAGGGTGTTCGTGTGTGTGTGCGTGTGTGTGTGTGTGTGTCTATGTATTCATCAAGTTTGTGTTTCAGGGTCATGCTTCCTTCATTAAAAACCAAAACTAGCTTTTCAGCTTTTCCTGTGCTCTGGAACAAATTAGGTGGCAGCAGAATGATGTGATATAGTTCCTGCAGCATTTGAAGGAATTTACCGATAAAGCCTTCTGGCCTCTTGACATGGTTTGTAGATAATTCTTTAATAACTTATAACATTTCTTCCATGGTGATTGATCTGTTGGAAAGCATTCCTTACAGGTGAAAAAGGTGTCATTGTTATTTTCTGCAACCTGCTCGTTATTGAAAACTTAGAAAACACAAAAAGTAGAGAGAAGCAAAAAAATAATCACCAGAGTCTCATACCCCAGATTCACTGCATTATCATTAAATGGGTTTCCTTCCATGTTTTTCAAACTCACAATTTTTTAATTTATGATGCACACAAAATTTTGTATCCTGCTCTTCTCAATTACGGTGATAGCATAAACATTTTACTTTTATTATAAAGATTGTGTGAAGTTACTAAATAATATTTTGTCACTTTCAAGGTGCTCTCTCCTGAATTAAGTTCTGCACATTTGGTTAATGGTTGCATTCCAACTCAGCTAGCTGTAGAACAAAGAAACAAAGGAAAGATAATATACAAATGAATTGTCATTAAAAATGATGTAGAACATTAAAAACCATGTTCCTTGGCAGTGAGTGCAAGAGAAAGCCAGGGCAGATTTCTATGCCCTCCAGTTTAAGTCATTTTCAATCTTAAATACTCAGTTCATTGATAACTGTAGCATTCTATACTAGAAAACAGAAATAAGCAGAGTGGGGAATGACTCCATTGATGTAGGGGAATGAGGGAAGAGGATTCCTGGATGAAGGGACAGCTTTAATATGTTTTTAAAGGATGAATAGAAATTTCTAGGACAGTAGCAAATAGAAATGTCAAAGATGCAGAGGTATGGAATAGGAAGGTGTGTTGGGGGAATTATAAGTAGTGTCTGAAACACCAAGAGTGAAGGACAGGTGGCAGAATGTAGGCCCAGAGAGGTGGGGGCAGCTGAGATCAATGAGCAGCAATGTTCAATAGCCAGTGATCTGGAAGCCAAGGGCATTTAGACCCTCTAATTTAGCTGTGCCTATCGATACCCTTCCGGCCTACAAGTGCTGTCAAATTGCCAAGTTTTAAAAAATACTTTTTACATAGATGCTGTTTTAATCCTGATTTCATCAAACTTTGATTTATTAGGTAATTATTTTCTGCTTAGTTGGCAATAATTGGAGTCTTCGTTTGTGTTCTCCCAGAGGCAGACCCTGAGACAAAGCTTTGAATACAAGTAATTTATTTGTGAAATGAGCCCTACCTAAGAAGTATGAGTAGCAGAGTGGGGAAGGGATAAAGGGAAGGAAAGGCAGTCAGTATAATTACTGTTGTGAGAAACTGGAGATTCATTCCACCTGGGAACTCCAGGAGTATAAAACATGCCCCCAAGAGTTATCCCACCTATGGGGCAAGGGAGCTGGGATATGTATACACCATCTCCGGCTGATCATTGATCAAGGATTTCTGGGGGACAGTAGGTGTTAATTCCTTGCATATCTGGCCTGCTATGGATGCAAGCAGAGTGGCTCTGGAGGCCAGTGAAAGACCTCAGGTAAAGAGATGCTGATGGAAGTTAGGCCAGTATGCACTGCAGTAAGACTTCAAGGGGGTATGGGTGGGATGCTGACAACCTCTGCTACAGCTGGGCATTTTGTACTCTAGACAGAATAACATGAGATATTTATCTTTAAAGCTGCTTTGTATCTATCCATAGGCACTTATTTCTTTTGACAGATACCATAGAATCTTCAAAATCACAAAGTCCAGCAACTGTTACTGCACAAACCTTTTAGATTCCATGCTTACAAATTATTCATGGAGCCCCACTTGGAACTCCCAATGACTCAGCACTCCCTTCCTTCCTCTCAAGACAGCCCATTGAATCTCCTCAATCTTTTGTGTTTTAAAATGCATCTCCTAATAGTCTGCAAAGACCTGTCTCCTTTCCATTGGCTCTTGGCTGCATGCTGGGAAAATCTAATTTCTCATTTACATGGGGGTTCTCCATCCCTGGCTGTATGTTAAAATCACCAAGGCGACTCTTAAAATGTACAAATTTAGGGAGGGAAAGTTCCCTCCAGGGCACCTGAATAAAAATCTCTTGGCAGTGGGACTGAAGAGTCCATAGATTTATGCCAGAACATTCTTACAGAGTCAGTCTAGCCTTCGTCTTTGGGGTAGAGTTGGGGATCACTGCTCTATATATCATCTTTTAGTAAACTGTCACAGCCGTCACAGCCATCTCAAGAGTTCCCCTCTCCATGGAAGAGCTTCCTATTCCCTACAAACATCCCTAATATGACATGGCTTAGAGTCCCTTCAACATTCTCTCCTCTCTTCTGACTATCATTGTATCTATTTTTACATTAAAATGTGCCACCAAGAAAAGAATATAATTGTGATCTGAGAGTGTAGAGCACAGCAGAATTATCCCCTCTTGTCTTCTGAACACTGTAATTTAATTAATACAGCCTCAGGTCACATTAAAACTTTTTGAGGCCAATTAAACTATGGAATCATGATGCACTCAGCATTGACTGAAGCTCTCTAAATCTGCCTTCTTTACCTTGGAAGTTGGATTTTTAGTTTAATTTGGTTTTGACTCAAGGGCAGTACTCCATTGTTTTCCCTTTTCTTCAGTGGGTTTTTTTTTTTCCCTTTTTATAAAATAGGCATTAAGAAACGGAGTCAATGAGATATGGTGATCAATTATATATTTAGGTGTGATTAAAATAAAGGGTGGGTCAAGGAAGCCTCCAAGGATTCTAGCTTTAGAAGTTACGTGAAGCCTCTATTAAGAATTTTGGAGGTGAAGCAGTTGAAGGGTGGAATAGAGATGATAAGTTTGGCTACAGCCACGTTGGTTTTTGGTGCATCAGGCAGAGGTGTCTAGTCGAGGGATATGGAAGTCAGAATGTAAGTTAGAGGCATAAGTTTGGAGCCCATAGGTTTCTAGGTGGTATTTAGAGCTGTAGAACTCACTCTCTCTTAATATAGGTTATTATTCATATTTTATTATTCATGTTTTAGTTATAATATAGTATTGAAAAAATAAAAGACTGCAGTATGGTTCTAAAGACCTTCCTTCCAGCTGCCATCGATTATCCAGAACATACTTTTCTCTATTAAACCTATTTGAACACCATAAGAAGTCTTGTCAAATTTCTAAATGAAATTCAGATATATTATCTCTCTCTCATTTCCCTGATGCCCCTGATTAGTAACCAGGTAGAAGGAATGAGGTCTGACTTCAGGAACAAGCCATTAGGAAATTATGTTTCTGTTTGCAATTCTAGTCACAAAGTTACTTGTTCATTGTGTAAGTAATGCTTTTTTGGCTTGATCAGAGGTCTTTGCACATGAATTACATTCCAAGCCTGGCTCTCTTTAAGTTTTTGTAAAGTGTTTAAAAACGTTTGGCAAATCAAACATAGTTTTGATTAATGATGAACATTCTTTCTCCAAGAAGAAACTTTTAGGAAAAACAAAACAAAACAAAACAAAACAAAACAATGAATTAATTCAGAAAATAAAAGTAAGCCAAAATGATCTTAACAGAAGTGCAAACTGTTTCTCAGCAGTCAGGTCTCAGGCTGTGAAATGGTTAAAACAAAAAGTATTTTGGGGTTTCATTGGAGAAATGGTCCCTGGGATTAAATTCTCCTTTGACTTGACTTCAAACAAAACAGAGCAAAAGGATGGGGTTCTTTGTGCTCTTGGAAAGTATGTGATCACTTCCTTATTATGAATTGCTTTTAAATTATTCCCTTTGCTCCTGTTTACCTCATTATTCTTTGAGCACAAATCTTACCCTCAAATAATTTATGCGTAAAGGAATCTGATAGAGGAACAGAACAGGCTCACCAAGTGTCTCCTGCTCATTACAAGTGAATAAATAAATAGGAATACCAAACAATCATTCTCATCAAAAGAATGTGGTAGGGTTTTTTTTCCTAGACATCTCTAATAATTACTGAGGGATTAGGGGAATCTATCCACTGTGAAACTTAGCAGAGGCTTATAAAATCAGCACAGTCAAATTTCTTGGATTCAGCCTTGGTGGCATTATTTTCTGCCATAATAAGCCTCCTCATGATGAATCAGAAATTTTATGCTATTAGGAGCCCAATTCTCTGTGGATGTAGTGTGGGGTTAGGGGTGTGTTTTATTGGGGGAAGAGGGAAGGGGTGGTTGTAGTAAAGCCCTTTTTTTTTTTATGATGCAAGTCAGGGAATTGATATCATCTCTTGCCTCAGATTATCTGCTAATGCATACTTACCCTGAGTTAATCATGAACAGAGGAATAAACCTCATTGGCCCACATGGATGTTGTATATACAATTTTGTTCTCATTAGCACACCACAGCAACCAAGTATTCTCACCTCTTCCTTCTTGTCTCTCACCTTCCTCTTCTATGAAATCTAAGAGTCAAATGCCCAGTCCAGTGTCACACTTTCTTACCATGCGTAATTCGTTCACTTCAGGTTTCTTAGATTGGAAATGGTACCCTCCTGACTGTTCTTTGGCATCCAGGGGCTCATACTAATAGTGAGTTTATGGAGGGCCAGGGATGCTGAATTTCATCCTAGCCTAAAAAGAAATGAATCCCCTCTAAAGTTTAACCCCACTGTGATAGGTGCTGTGCCCTTCTGCCCATATTCCCTTCTGCCCATATTCCCCTGGGCAGAATAAAGGACTTCTCCAAGTGCTAGGATTGCTCAAAGAAGGCAGCCATCAGCTGTCAGCTTTTTTTGGGCATTGTCTTTTCATGAAAACTGCTTTGCCAAAGGTCATACCTCTCTGCATGGCAGCCCACATTCAATTCGATGACTGACATAATGGTGTAAAGGCCCAGCCCCCTGTCCCAACTCAGGACAACTTCAGAGGACCATGCCAGCTCTGGAGCTCCCTGTTAGGTCCCCTGGAGCTTGCACTGGGACTTCGTCATAGCTGGCATCTCCCTCTGCCCAGTCTAGACTTCTTCCACTCCCTTCCACAGGTGCTTTTCCCAGGAACTTTCCCTGATAACCCTGCATGCTAATTTCCATCTCAGACTCTGTTTCCAGGGGACCCACTCTACTTTGATGTGTGGAAATTAGCTGTATCTTATGTTATTTCATTGGTTTGTTCCCAAAAGGGTTTAATTCAAGTCAAGAAGAAGTCTGAGTAAGCACAATTCAGTGACTACTGGGGCTACTTGGGACTGGGTTTTTGGCTGATAATATATATGACGAGACATCAGAATGGTTGAGGGAGGTGAGGAAGGCTTTTACAGTAGAGTTTCCCCAGCCCGCTTTCTTAATGGGACTCTCCAGTAGTAAGACCTGGATATTCTGAAGTACAGTCTTATTTCACTGTCATGGCTTTAGGACATCCTGGCATCCTGCTTTATGATAGCGAACTCAAAGTACCAAGCCCCCAAACTGGCTTTTCCGTTGCCCTAACCGAAATGTGACAGTTATTAATAAGTTCAAAATGGATCACTTGTGTTTTCTTCTTGGCCCTAAGAGAAATGGATATCTGGGAAAGTTTCCAGGGTGTTTTAAGGTCTGCCCTCTACCAGATATTCAGGTCTAGCCAACAACTGATACATGCTCCAGCCCTAGGAGCCCAAGTATCCAACTTGACTCTGTGGCACTTGCAAGAGAACGCAGTTGTTTGGCCAGTGAATGGACTGCGGAGCTCAAAACTGTGGGTCCACATTTGCCGGCCAATGTGCTCAGGGAGCCAAAGGACACACATAAGCTTTTGGAAACTTTGTGCCACCCTGGGAAGCCTTCCCAAACTTCACCAACCTGAAGGTGTCCCTAGAAGGCCACTGGAGTGAATGCGTGGGCACCTTCTTAGGTGTTAAAAGCATACTCCTTCCCCTGTCAAAGTCATGTCTTTTTGGTGAAGATCAAATGCTCACGCTGATGCTCTTTTGGGAAAATCATTGAAGTTTGCAGTTGTCTTTTTAGGGCTCATCCAGGGCTCTTGCTCCACATGACTGTACCCCCCCACCCTCCAATACCACCCCCACTACTGTCACCCCTTCACCCACTCTCCCTTCTTGACCTGGTGTTCAGTTGCATAAGCTCTTTATCTTGGAAGCTATTAAATTAATCCTTTCCTAAGAAGACTCTGAAGACGTTTAGAGATAAATTCCCAATGGTGGGATTTTGGTCATTCTGGTAGGATGCGGGGAGAGATTTTTTAGCACAACATTAATTCCGTGTTTAACTTCAATTCATACAAGAAAAGGGAAGACTGCCTCCCTTCACATTTAATTCTGAAGCTATCCCAAGGAGGGCAGGAGGGTGTGCAGGAGGCTGACCTGTGACAGTCAAGAGAATTCACCTAACAGGTCTCCAGTACAGGGGTGTAGTTGAACAAGGGCCAAGCTGTGCCATTTTGAAAGCCATGGCCTAAGAGTGACAAGAGTACTAAGGCAGGTATTTCTGGGAAACAGAACTCCACTGACAGCCAGCTTTGGCAAAGACTCCCCAAAACCTTGTAGAACCTCCCTTAGCCCACATGGCATTCTGGGATGCTTCCACCCAGTCTCTCTCTCGTTTTCACCAAGGAACCGGACTTGCATGGCAGTCTGATAGCTCTCCCAAATCTCCCACCTTTGCCCCATTTTATCTCATAATCACTTTCTGTAATAAAATCATTGTATAATTAACTCCTTCTTGCTTTCTGCTTTTCTGAAACCCAGGTTAATGAACTAGGCTTCTATTTTAGCTGTCAATATTTGACTATTTACTAATCAACTCCTTCCACCACCACCATCCCCCATCTGAGAAGAGGTAGAAAAGGCCCTTTCCATTATGACAAAGGGTTATAGACTCAGGAGGCCTCAGAGAAAATTTAGGGAAAGAAATCACAACCAAATAATAATAGTAATAATAACAACAATACTACCTTTAAAGTTTAAGAACATTTCTATCCTTACTTTAATCTTTCTAACTACTCCATTAAGATAGGAGAAAAGGGAAGTATAACTACTGTTTGTTGAAGGTCTCCCTCATGCCATGCATTTGCTCCAGATTTGCATAAGAGGAATAAGAGTATCAACCCAGATGAACAGATGAGGACTTCAAGGCATGGGAAGGCAATGCTGTGAAGCCATACTTACACTGTTAGCAGGAGATGAGCCAGAATTCAAACACAGCATTGTAGGACTCAAAGTCTCTGCAGTTCCAAGCAAGTGCTCCCTTTTTGTGAGTAAAATAAGGATTTCTAATCCAGCCTTTGGACTGTAAGATAGAGAAATGGACTTAGCTGCCTATGCTGCTAAACAGGCAGTAGGGTCATTCCATGGTTGCCTTGATAAGACAACGATGACCCATTTGTGCTTTTCTAAGTGTCTCTATGCCAAACAGTTGTGAAAACAGACTCCTAGAGGCCCTAAACAAGAGCCAATGGTCTAGGTTCCCCATTGAGGAATTGCCAGGACTGATGGCAGAGCCTGGGAGAACAAGAAGGAAATGAGTAGCTGCTTTATATACAAAGAAAGTCCAAGACAAAAAAAAAAAAAAAAACAACAAAACATTTCTCAGGAATGCAAAGCAGAGCTGCATCATCACTAATAACCAGAACATCCTACAAAAGTCCTCTTGCACCATCCCTCCTGACCATTTGTGAACCACTTTCCTCTTATGTTTACCTAGATGCCAATTTGAATTTGATTTGAAAAGTTCAAGGTATGGGGAATTGGGGAAGAGGTATACAATTTTAATTGTTCCAGGCTCTACTCCACCAGGGGAATGGCTCTGCCTTCTTTAGCAAGTGGAAGGTCTCATTCAGCCCAGTGGGAAATTTGGTTCCCTGGAGAAACTGGCTTCCAGATATTTAGAGAAAGCTTAAATTGCATTATCCAGTTGAATCCAATTCAAGAATTGGTCAAGGCACTTAGGAATGACTTCTGGCTTCTTTATAGAGCCAAAAATTGTTCTGTAACGACAACAACAACAACAAAACCATGATAGAGAAGCTCTTTGGAAGGTTCTACTTTTGCTATTACTAGAGAGAGATTAGAATGAGAAGGAAATTACATCATTGTCTTTTGTATCCTGGAAAACTTCCAATTCCCAGCATATCCTACCAGTCCAGTCTCTAGACCAGGGATAGGAATGGATATCTCCCAAAGTTAAGCAAATTGAGCAATGGTCCACAATTTTATGTCTCTACATATATGTATCTATATCTCTATAAATTATATGCTACCTACAGCAATCTACACATTTAATGCAATTTATATTGCATTATCTAATTATGCAATATATAATTATATAATTATATAATGCAATTAATATTATCATTTGCTAATATTTCAGGGCACATATAACTGCAGTAAGACTTATACTTCATGAGAGTAGATATACATCTATATTTCATTTATTTTTATTTATTCACTTATTTTTTAATTAACATATAATGTGTTATTTGCCCAGGGGTACAGGTGTCTGAATCAACAGGCTTACACATTTCACAGCACTCACCATAGCAAATATCCTCCACAATGTCCATAACTCAGTCACCCTATCCCTACCACCCTACCTCCCAGCAACTCTTTGTTTCATGAGATTAAGAGCCTCTTATGGTTTGTCTCCCTCCCAATCCCATCTTCTTTCATTTTTTCCCTCCCTACCCCCATGACCCCCCAACCTGCCTCTCAAATTCCTCAGAGAGATCATATGATAATTGCCTTTCTCTGACTGACTTATTTTGCTTAGCATAATACCCTCTAGTTCCATCCACATCGTTGCAAATGGCAAGATTTCATATCTTTTGATGGCTGCATAGTATTCGATTGTGTATGTGTATATATATATACATACACACACACACTACATCTTCTTTATCCATTCATATGTTGATGGACATCTAGGTTCTTTCCATAGTTTCGCTATTGTGGACATTGCTGCTAGAAACATTCAGTTGCACATGCCCCTTCAGATCACTACATTTTTATCATTAGGGTAAATACTCAGTAGTGCTATTTCTGGGTCATAGGGTAGCTCTATTTTCAACTTTTTGAGGAACCTCCATGCTGTTCTCCAGAGTGACTGTACCCACCACAGTGCATTCCCACCAACAGTGTAGGAGGGTTCCCCTTTCTCTGCATCCTTACAGCATCTGTCATTTCCTGACTTGTTAATTTTAGCCATTCTGACTGGCATGAGGTGGTATCTCATTGTGGTTTTGATTTGTATTTCCCTGATACTGAGTCATATGGAACACTTTTTCATGTGTCTGTTGGCCATCTGGATGTCTTCTTTGCAGAAATGTCTGTTCACATCCTCTGCCCATTTCTTGATTGGATTATTTGTTCTTTGGGTGTTGAGTTTGATAAGTTCTTTATGGATTTTGGATACTAGCCCTTTATCTGACAGGTCGTTTGCAAATATCTTCTCCCATTGTGTCAGTTGTCTTTTGGTTTTGTTGATTGTTTCCTTTGCTGTGCAAAAGCTTTTGATCTTGATGAAGTCCCAATAGTTCATTTTTACCCTTGCTTCCCTTGCCTTTGGTGATATTTCTAGGATGAAGTTGCTGTGGTTGAAGTTGAAGAGGTTGCTGCTTGTGTTCTCCTCTAGAATTTTGATGGATTCCTGTCTCTCATTGAGGTCTTTCATCCATTTTGAGTCTATTTTTGTGTGGTGTAAGGAAATGGTCCAGTTTCATTCTTCTGCACATGGCTGTCCAATTTTCCCAACATCATTTGTTGAAGTGACTTTTTTTCTATTGGAGATTCTTTCCTGCTTTGTCAAAGTCTAGTTGACCATAGAGTTGAAAGTACATTGCTGGGCTCTCTATTCTGTTCCATTGATCCAAGTGTCTGTTTTTGTGCCAGTACCATACTGTCTTGATGATTACAGCTTTGTAATAGAGCTTGAAGTCTGGAATGGTGATGCCACCAACTTGCGTTTTCTTTTTCGACATTTCTCTATTTGGAGTCTTTTCTGGTTCCATATAAATTTTAGGATTATTTGTTCCATTTCTTTGAACAATATCGATGGTATTTTGATAGGGATTGCATTAAATGTGTAGATTGCTGTAGGTAGCATAGACATTTTCACAATATTTGTTCTTCCATGAGCATGGAGTGTTTTTCCATTTCTTTGTGTCTTCCTCAGTTTCTTTCCTGAGTACGTTAATAGTTTTCTGAATACAGATTGTTTGCCTCTTTGATTAGGTTTATTCTTAGGTATCTTATGGTTTTGGGTGCAGTTGTAAATGGGATCAACTCCTTAATTTCTCTTTCTTCCGTCTTGCTGTTGGTGTATAAAAATGCAACTGATTTCTGTGCTTTGATTTTATATCCTGATACTTTACTGAACTCCTATATGAGTTCTAGCAGTTTTGGAGTGGGGTCTTTTGGGTTTTCCACATACAGTATCATATCATCTGCAGAGAGTGAGAGTTTGACTTCTTTGCCGATTTGGATGCCTTTTACTTCTTTTTGTTGTCTGATTGCTGAGGCTGGAACTTTTAGTACTATGTTGAATAGCAGTGGTCATAGTGGACAGCCCTGCCATGTTCCTGACCTTAGGGGGAAAGCTCTCAGTTTATCCCCATTGAGAATGATACTTGCTGTGGGTTTTCTATAGATGTCTTTGATGATATTGAGGTATGTACCCTCTATCCCTACACCTTGAAGAGTTTTGATCAAGAAAGGATGCTGTACTTTGTCAAATGCTTTCTTGACATCTACTGAGAGTATCATATGGTTCTTGTTCTTTCTTTTATCAATGTATTGTATCACATTGATTGATTTGTGGATGTTGAACCAACCTTACAGCCCAGGAAAAAATCCCACTTGGTCATGGTGAATAATCCTTTTAATGTACTGTTGGATCCTATTGGCTAGTATTTTGGTGAGAATTTTTGCATCCATATTCATCAAGGATATTCATCTGTAATTCTCCTTTTTGATGGGGTCCTTGTCTGGTTTTGGGATTAAAGTAATGCTGGCCTCATAAAATGAGTTTGGAAGTTTTCCTTCCATTTCTGTTTTTTGAAATAATTTCAGGAGAATAGGTATTAGCTCTTCTTTAAAGGTTTAGTAGAATTGCCCTGGGAAGCTGTCTGGCCCTAGGCTCTTGTTTGTTGGGAGATTTTTGATAACTGCTTCAATCTCCTTACTGGTTATGGGTCTGTTCAGGTTTATTTTTTTTTTTCTTCTTGGTTCAGTTTTGGTAGTTAATATGTCTCTAGGAATGCATCCATTTCTTCCAGATTGTCAAATTTGCTGGCGTATAGTTGTTCATAATATGTTCTTATAATTGTTTGTATTTCTTTGGTGTTGGTTGTGATCTCTCCTCTTTCATTCATGATTTTTTTAATTTGGATCCATTCTCTTTTATTTTTGATAAGTCTGGCCAGGGGTTTATCAATCTTAATAATTCTTTCAAAGAACCAGCTCCTAGTTTTGTTGATCTGTTCTACTGTTCTTTGGTTTCTATTTCATTGATTTCTGCTCTGATCTTTATTATTTCTCTTCTCCTGCTGGGTTTAGGCTTTCTTTGCTGTTTTTTCTCCAGCTCCTTTAGGTGTAGGGTTAGCTTGTGTACTTGAGACCTTTCTTGTTTCTTGAGAAAGGCTTGTATTGCTATATACTTTCCTGAGAGGAAAGTATATAGCAATACAAGCCTTTCTCAAG
>NW_019154115.1:14460813-14645125 GCF_002288905.1 Enhydra lutris kenyoni | reverse complement strand
TACTGTTCTTTGGTTTCTATTTCATTGATTTCTGCTCTGATCTTTATTATTTCTCTTCTCCTGCTGGGTTTAGGCTTTCTTTGCTGTTTTTTCTCCAGCTCCTTTAGGTGTAGGGTTAGCTTGTGTACTTGAGACCTTTCTTGTTTCTTGAGAAAGGCTTGTATTGCTATATACTTTCCTCTCAGGACTGCCTTTGCTATATCCCAAAGATTTTGAACAGTTGTGTTTTCATTTTCATTTGTTTCTATGAATTTTTAAAATTCTTCTTTAATTTCCTGGTTGACCCATTCATTGTTCAGGAGGATGCTCTTTAGCTTCATGTATTTGAGTTCTTTCCAACTTTCCTCTTGTGGTTGAGCTCTAGCTTCAAAGCATTGTGGCCTGAAAATATGCAGGGAATGATCCCAATCTTTTGGTACCACTTGAGACCTGATTTGTGACCCAGGATGTGATCTGTTCTGGAGAATGTTCCATGTGCCTGTGAGAAGAATGTGTATTCTGTTGCTTTGGGATGGAATGTTCTAAATAAATCTGTGGTGTCCATCTGGTCCAGTGTGTCATTTAAAGCCTTTATTTCCTTGTTGATGTTTTGCTTAAATGATCTGTCCATTTCAGTGAGGTAGGTGTTAAAGTCCCCAGTATTACTGTATTATTGCTGATGTGTTTCTTTGAGTTTGTTATTAATTGGTTTGTATAATTGGCTGCTCCCATGTGAGGGGCATAGATACTTAAAATTGTCAGATCTTCTTGTTGGACAGACCCTCTAATTATGATACAGTGTCCTTCCTCATCTCATACTATAGTCTTTGGCTTAAAACTAATTAGTCTAATATAAAGACTGCCACTCCAGCTTTCTTTTGATGTCCATTAGCATGGTAAATTGTTTTCCATCCCTCACTTTCAATCTGGAGGTGTCTTTGTGTCTAAAATGAGTTTCTTGCAGACAGCATATCGATGGGTCTTGTTTTTTTATCCATTCTGATAACCCTGTGTCTTTTGATTGGGGGCATTTAGCCCATTTACATTCAGGACAACTATTAAAAGATATGAATTTAGTGCCATTGTATTGCCTGTAAGGTGACCGTTACCATATATTGTCTATGTTCCTTTCTGGTCTGTTTCTTTTAGGCTTTCTCTTTGCTTAGAGGATCCCTTTCAATATTTCCTGTGGTTTTGTTTTGGTGTTTGCAAATTCTTTTAGTTTTTGTTTGTCCTGGAAGCTTTTTTATCTCCCCTTCTATTTTCAGTGACAGCCTAGCTGGATATAGTATTTTGGGCTGCATATTTTTCTTGTTTAGTGCTCTGAATATATCATTTCTGGCCTGCCAGGTCTCTGTGGCTAGGTCTGCTGCCAATCTAATATTTCTACCATTGTATGTTTACAAACCTCTTGTCCTGAGCTGCTTTCAGGATTTTCTCTTTGTCACTGAGACTTGTAAGTTTTACTATTAGATGATGGGTTGTGGACCTATTTTTATTGATTTTGAGGGGGATTCTCTGTGCCTCCTGGATTTTGATGCTTGTTCCCTTCACCAGATTAGGGAAATTATTTGTTATAATTCACTCCAATCTACCCTTCTTCCTCTCTCTCTCTTTTTTCTTCTTCTGGGATCCCAGTTATTCTAATATTGTTTTGTCTTATGGTATCAATTACTTCTCGAATTCTCCCTTCATGGTCCAGTTGTTGTTTCTCTCTCTTTTTCTCAGCTTCTTTATTCCCCATCATTTGGTCTTCTATATAACTAATTCTCTCTTCTGCCTCATTTATCCTAGCAATAAGAGACTCCATTGTTTAATTGCACCTCATTAATAGCTTTTCTGATTTCAACTTGGTTAGATTTTAGTTCTTTAATGTCTCCAGAAAGGGCTTTTATTTCTCCAGAAAGGGATTCTCTGGTATCTTCCATGCTTTTTTTCGAGCCCAGCTAGATAGCACCTTGATAATCATCATTCTGAACTCTAGTACTGACATATTACTAATGTCTGTATTGATTAGGTCCCTAGCTATCAGTACTGCCTCTTGTTCTTTTTTTTTTTTTTTTTTGAGATGAGTTTTCCTGCCTTGTCATTTTATCCAGATAAAAATAGCTGGATGAGAGAACAAAATACTAAAGGGTAGCAACAACCCCAGAAAAATATACATTAACCAAATCAGACAAGACCCAAAACTGGTGGGAGACAAAAGGGGGAAGAAAAGAAGAATGTGTGTGTGTGTGTGTGTGTGTGTGTGTGTGTGTGTATCTATTTATATATATATATATATATATATATATATATATATATATATATGAGAATGATGAATGACTGGTGAATAGAACAGAGCCACATACTAGATTTTGGGTGTATTTTGGTCTGTTAGAAGAAACTATCTCCCAAAATTTTAAAGAAAGAAAATAAAAAAATACACACACACACAAATGAGGGTACACACTGTGATGGGATGGAATGCTGTAAAGTTGAAAATTTAAAAAGGATTCTAGAAAAGGAATTGAAAAGAAGTTGGTTGAAAAAAGAAAAGAGGAAGAGAAAAGAAGAAAGAATGTGATCAAGTTGGATACTAGAGCAAAGCCATGCACTAGATTTAGGGTATATTTTGATCTATTAGAAGAAATTGTATCCCAAAATTTTAAAGAAAAAAAAATCTATATGTATATAAAAAATAAGGTTAAATACAATGAAGGGATAAAATATGACTGTAACAATGAAAACTAAAAAAGATTTTTTAAAAGGTATTGATAAGATAAAATAGTTTAAAAACTTTAGAATGGGAAAGAGGAAAAATTTTTTAAATTTTTAAAAATTTTAAAAATGCCATTCTATCAAAATTCCACCGGTATTTTTCAAAGAGCTGGAGCAAATAATCCTAAAATTTGTATAAAATCAGAAGAAACCCTAAATTGCTAAGGAAATGTTGAAAAAGAAAAACAAAACTGGCGGCATCACATTACCTGATTACAAGCTTTACTACAAAGCTGTGATCACCAAGACAGCATGGTACTGGCATAAAAACAGACACATAGACCAATGGAATAGAGTAGAGAGCCCAGATATGAACCCTCAACTTTATGGTCAAATAATCTTCGACAAAGCAGGAAAAAATATACAGTGGAAAAAAAGACAGTCTCTTCAATAAATGGTGCTGGGAAAATTGGACAGCTATATGTAGAAGAATGAAACTCGACCATTCTCTTACACGGTACACAAAGATAAACTCGAAATGGATAAAAGACCTCAACGTGAAGCAGCAATCTATCAAAATCCTAGAGGAGAACATAGGCAGTAACCTCTTTGATATCAGCCACAGCAACTTCTTTCAAGGTATGTCTCCAAAGGCAAAGGAAACAAAAGCGAAATGAACTTTTGGGACTTCATCAAGATCAAAAACTGCTGCACAGCAAGGAAACAGTCAACAAAACAAAGAGGCAACCCACTGAATGGGAGAAGATATTTGAAAATGACAGTACAGACAAAAGGCTGATATCCAGGATCTATAAAGAACTTCTCAAACTCAACACACACAAAAGAGATAATCATGTCAAAAAATGGGCAAAAGACATGAACAGACACTTCTCCAGTGAAGACATACAAATGGCTATCAGACACATGAGAAAACGTTCATCATCACTAGCTATCAGGGAGATTCAAATTAAAACCACATTGAGATACCACCTTACACCACTTAGAATGGCCAAAATTAGCAAGACAGGAAACAACGTGTGTTGGAGAGGATGTGGAGAAAGGGGAACCCTCTTACACTGGTGGTGGGAATGCAAGTTGGTGCAGCCACTTTGGAGAACAGTGTGGAGATTCCTTAAGAAATTAAAAATAAAGCTTCTCTATGACCCTGCAATTACACTACTGGGTATTTACTCCAAAGATACAGATGTAGTGAAAAGAAGGGCCATCTGTACCCCAATGTTCATAGCAGCAGTGGCCACGGTTGCCAAACTGTGGAAAGACCCAAGATGCCCTTCAGCAGACTAATGGATAAGGAAGATGTGGTCCATATACACTATGGAGTATTATGCCTTCATCAGAAAGGATGAATACCTAACTTTTGTATCAACATAGAGGGGACTGGAAGAGATTATGCTGAGTGAAATAAGTCAAGCAGAGAGAGTCAATTATCATGTGTTTTCACTTATTTGTGGAGCATAACAAATAACATGGAGGACATGGGGAGATGGAGAGGAGAAGGGAGTTGAGGGAATTTGGAGGGGGAGATGAACCATGGGAGACTATGGACCCTGAAAAACAATCTGAGGGTTTTGAAGGGGCAGGGGGTGGGAGGTTGGGGGAGCCTCATGGTGGGTATTATGGAGGGCACATATTGCATGGAGCACTGGGTGTGGTGCATAAACAATTTTGTTACACTGAAAAGATATTAAATTAAAAAAAAAACATAAAACTATAGAATAAGAAAAAAACAAAATTAAAAAAGTTAACTTTGATAGACTAAAGGATCATGGGGGAAAAGCCATGAATTCTATGTGTTGCTTTCCCCTAGCTCTGGAGTTCTGCGTTCTCATTGATCAGTGAACTTGGTCTTGTCTGGCTGTTTTTGCTGATCTTCTGGGGAGTGCCTGTCACAGCAGTTTTCAAATGTCTTTGCCCGAGGTGGAATTGTACCGCCCTTGCCAGGGGCCAGAATAAGCAATCTGCTCAGGTTCGCTCTAGGGAGCTTTTTGTTCCCTGAAAGCTTACTGTATAGCTTTGGAGGAGGAGAATGAAAATGGTGGCCTCCCAATCTCTGGCCAAGAGAAGCTGAGAGCTCAGGGCCCCATCCCTCAGTGTGCTTTCAGAGAAAAGCAGTCAATCCCTCCCCTCTCCCTGGTCTCCAGCTGCACTCTGTGTTCACCCACCCTGTCACTGAGCATTTCTGTCTCTGGAGCACGGCCCTGTTTGGAGTCTCCAAACCCAGCCGATTCCTGCCACCTGCTCCCACTCTGTTCCTCATGGAGGAGGAAGGTGATTCTCCCTAGATCTGCTGCTTATTGTGTTCCTGCCTGCGGAGCAGGGACCTGACTGTGCCTTGGATCACGGTTTAAGGTAATCCTGAGCTGAGACTCATTCCTTGGCTCCGTCTCTGCAGCCAGCTTCCCTGCTTCAATACCTGGCAGCTCTCCCACACTCAGACACCCCTGGTCTTTCTGAGACCCCACAGGTCCTGAGACCACACTGTCCCCACAAGGGTTCCACCCCCCACTTATCCTCTGGAGCGATGTCCCTCAGTGGAGCAGACTACTAAAAGTTCTAGTTTTTTGCTCCACTGCTCTACCGCTTGCTGGGAGTTAGCCCTCCCCCTGCGGTCTGTCTTCCCGTATGTTGCCTCTGATTCACTTCTCCACACGTCCTACCTTCTGGAAAGTTGTCGATTTCCTATTCCTAGAATTGCTGTTATTCTTTTCTTCGATCTCCTGTTGAGTTTGTAGCTGTTCAGAATCGTTTGATAACTATCTAGCTGAACTCCTGGGACCTGATGATATTTACGTCTCCTACTCCTCTGCCATCTTGCTCCTCCCTCCATCCATCTATATTTCAGGACAGTCTTTTATCATTTCTTATTTTTTAGCTGACCGTATTCTAATTAGATCATCATTGTTTATATCTTATGAAAGGCCTTGTTCCTTCTTGACTAGAAGTATAAGTTCAGATATTTTCTTATTTTCATTTGTATTTCATTAATACATAATACTTTGTGTGAGACAGTTCTTTAAGGTCCTCTCACTTTTTTGCATGTCTTGAGAGAAGAAGCTCTGACAGCTTTCATTCTGCGCCATCTTTCCAGGGATGGTTATATAGCAAACAGCCTTGAAACATAAAAATAGTGGCTTCCACTGGAGTGGAGAGCAAGTTTGTTTTCTGTCCAGTATTATAAAGATGATTTCTTCTCTGGGGCAAGGTTCAGTCTGGTTTTCTAGTGGCTCCATTATAAAATATTTGGGTTTCCCTGACTCAGACATTTTTAGCTGTGGTACAAACACGCTGAACATGCAGCATCCATGCATGCTGTCCCTGTGGGCCTCGTAGGCCTCAGGGGCAGGGCAGGCCAGGACAAACATGGGGTTCCTCCTGCCTGTTGTGCCAGGAGTACTAAAGTCCTTTGTCTCTGACCTGGGAGCCTTGTGTCTTCTGACAGCATCCATGAAATATGGCAGACCAGCTTGTTAGCTTGCAAGTGAGTTAAAAGCTCAGACCCTCCACAATTATTACAATAGCCTTAATACTATTGAAGTAAAGCACAAGGTTTTTTTAGTCATTTGTCTATTTTATGAGGGTTAATTTGGTTTAAACTACTGTTGATTCTTGAACAACACAGGTTTGAACTACACAGGTCTACATATATGCAGATACTTTGGTAAATACAGTACTGTATTGTAAATGTATTTTATCTTCCTTTTGATTTTAATTACATTTTCTTTTCAATTAGCAATAATCGTGCCTTGGATAAACCTCATTGGCTACGATACTGCCACTGCGCAAAGCTTACATTTTCTTTTCTATACCTTATTTTATTGTGAGAATACAACATATAAACATGTACAAGATATGTGTTAATTGAGTATGTTATCAGTTAGGCTTCCAGTCAATAGTGGGTTGGTTATTACTAATTAAATATTCAGGGAGTCAAAAGTTATAGCAAATTTTCGACTGTGTAGGGGGTTGGCTCTCCTAACATCTATGTTGCTCAAGGGTCAACTGTATATAAAATTGGCAGACTCACCCAATTATACACACCCTAACTCATCTCAACACTGACACAAAGATTAATGCTAGGCCCCTGCTATCCACTTGGCCTTGTTCTGACAAGCCCAGTTATTCCTTAGGCTTGTCTTCCAACTTGGACCCTTTGACACATAGACTGAGGGAAGTTATAGGTTGACTCATATATGAATGAAGGTAATATGTTTCCTTTGTAGATAAAATACAAGTATCAAAAGAAATCATAATGTCTTCTTTTAATGCTTCCAAAGGATGACCTCAAGACCTCCTTTGGAGACCAATGCCTGTGAATGTGCTTTCCTCACCATTACATGACTACCCCATAATACCTATTGAGCACTTTCGATAGACCAGTCACTGAGCTAAGTATTTCATTTATTTATTTTTAAGATTTTATTTATTTATCTAACAGAGAAAGACACAGTGAGAGAGGGAACACAAACAAGGGGAGTAGGAGAGGGAGAAGCAGGCTTCCTGCTGAGCAAGGATCCTGTTGCTGGGCTCAATCCTAGGACCCTGGGATCATGACCTGAGTTAAAGGTAGCTGCTTAATGACTGAGCCACTTAGTTGCCCCTAAGCTAAGCATTTTAAATGAACTGTTTCATTTGCTTAATTTTCTATCTGAGCACTATCATGTCTATTTTACATGTGTGTTACCTATGGCTTTTAAATTTCACATAAACTTTTCATAGAACGAAGTGGTTAAGAGCCTTTGCATCCTCAGCCTGAACTCCAGTACTGTTTCTCTATTTCACAGCAAGTTTGAAGGCTAAGATCACTGACTGCCTAGTTCTTATCCAACCAGGTCCTCTGCAGGCCCATGCCTTCCTTGTTCCAATGGCTTAGAACAGGGTCTAGTCTTCGTTAAATGACTTGTGATGATTATGAGTAAAACTTGATTAGTTTCTATTTAATGAATTCTTTCTTGTTCTGAAATAATATTAGAAGACTACATTTAGGTCTCCTCTTTGTATTTTGAATACGCAGATTGAAATTTTTACCTTATACATTTTGGGGGGAAAGAGGGTAGGCAGATTTGGGGTGAGAGAGATTCATGTAGGAAACAAAAGGAAAGAATGGCTTTCCAAATGACTCTGTCATACTCAGGGACATATGTAGGATCAAATATATACATGCAAGGGAAACAATTAATTCTACTGGTTCCAGGGTTACGATATGATAAATTATCCTCCCCAAACAGAGACTCCAGCAAGTCAGATATGTCGGATCTGAGCACTTGAACACGTCACACTTCACACCTGCTGGTCTTTAAAAAGATTGATTATCCTGACATGTTCTGAGAAGACCACCACCATGCTCCAGCAGTATTTTCTGTCTTCTAAAAAACAATATTTCAATTTAATAGAACACAAGGAAACTTTCAAAAACTGCCAGGCTAACTCCACCTCTGCAGTTTTAGTGGGAAGGTCATCCAAGCTTCCAGAAGTAGTAAGAGTGCTGGAGTTTGTGGACATGGGAAAATGGGGAGATGAGGAGGAAGGCTGAAAGAGGGAGGAGGGGAAGCTACACTTTTCAAGAGGAGTTTAAACCGGTGTGGCAATTTGCTCTACAACTTAACCATAAAACACTGATCAGGTGCCCCATTTGTACTCTATGGAAATCTTTATGGGACTTACTAAATTTCTATCTGTTGGAGGCTGCAAAGGCACGTGGCAGGAAGTTTCTGAGGGTGGATGATGGTTGGGGGAGGTGGATGGGCAAGAGGCAGGACATGGGCTGGGCAGTGGCAATCAGATTTCTTTGGGTGAGAGTCTTTCTTTCATGTCATTGTAAAGCTCTGTGACATTTCATTCACTGGCCGCTGCATATTTCTGGGCCTTTGGTGGAAGAGGAAACAGAACATGGAAAAAGATATCAAGATAAATAAGGCAATTTACCTGTAATCTTGGGGAGTATATGTCAACAGTTTTTCTTGGCCATTGATTAGGAAATTTTGAAATTAATGAATAGAATATCTAGGAATTTTGAAATTTTTTTATCCTTAGAATAAAGTATTTTTTAAATTTTTTTAATCCCTGGTTATATATCAAAAAGTTCCAGTCTTAAATTGGAGACAAGCATAATGAGATAATAAGACTGGCATCTAGCCCATCCTTCTCATTTTACAGAAGAAGAAATTTAGGCTCAGAGACATGAAGGGAACTATCTGAGGTCACACAGCATGCCAGAATTGAAACTAAATCTGGTACCCAGGGGCCAGGATGAACCATTAGCTCTTCTTCCAGAATGCAGAATTTCCTGGAAGGATCAGAAATAATTCTTTAATATCTCACTCCACAAATGAGTTTTCCCCTTGGCAGGAGAAAGGCGGACACTGAAAACTTGTGGGTTCTAAAGAGCCAGAGGGCATGGACACGGTCAGCAAGAACCCTAAAGACAAACTATTATTTAGTATCATTGTCCAGAAGCATGCCACCCACAAAGTTATTTTCTCAAAATCCTGCTGTCATTATGTCACTCTCCTTTTCCAAAATCCTCTATAGGCTCTGTCATCATTTACAGAATAAAAACCAAACTTTTTATTTACGTGGAAAACATCTCCAGCTTGGGGTGCCCAGGTGGCCCCGTAGGTTATGCATCTGACTCTTGATTTCAGTTCTGGTTATGATCCCAAGTCATAAGATTGAGCCCCACATAGGGCTTGTGCTGAGAGCTGAGCACTGGGCACGGAGCCTGCCTAAGATTCTCTCTCCCACTCCACCTGCCCCTCCATCCCCATGCACATGCATGCACTCTCTCTTTCTCTCTAAAAAACAAAAATGCAACAACTCCAGCTTTCACAAACACTCCTCTCCTGTAATGACTCCATACCTGGTCAGGTACCTCCTTGGTATACTGCACTGAAGACATGGGAGACACAGTGTAAGATCCTTTTCCTCATAGGGTTCCTATTCAATAGGGGAGATAGTGATCAACAGAGAAAGGAATGGACAAAATAATTATGACGTATGAGGATAGCAAACAGGTGAAGTGTCAAAGAGTAGTTGGTGGTGGTGAGGGAGGGAAGGGGAAAGAGATTTCCTAACTACTTTATCTGGAAATGACATTTGACTTGAGATCTGATGGTATTGATGAGCAAGCCCCATGAAGAGCTGAGAAAAGAATCATCTAGAGAGAGGGCATTGCAGTTGCCCCAGCTGAATGTCTAGCTAGTACTTACCTGCCTTCATTTCTTTGTTAATGCCATGTCTTCTGTGGAAATGCCTTTCCCCCATTGGCCTATACTAACCAATCCCACCTGAAACAAAACCAAATAGTGGTTATGAGTGTAGATTCTGAATTAGATGTGGGTTTGGTTCTCTCTTCACCTAGAAGCTGTATGGCCTTGGGCAAGTCACTTCACCTTTATGAGCCTCGATTTCCTTATCTTTAAAGTAGAGATGGTAATAAAACCTATGTTAGAGGATTAATATGAAAATTAAGACAAATATTTCATATAAAACACTTAACATAGTAAAACTACAAAAATCAGTAAATGTTTGTTATTATCTACTCTTGAAGACCCAGCTCAAATCATATCTTCTCGGTAAACTTTGTGGAAAACAGCAGCCCAAAGTAGTATTTGTTTCATTGGGCTTCTTATGTTTCCAGACCTAAATTCCCCCTCATCCCTGTGATGTTTTGTAGCAGTATTCTCTTAATTCTTTTGTGTATCTCTTTTATTCATTCCCTAGTAAATTCTGTGATCACGGTATATCTTCATGTGGCCGAGGGGGAGGAATAATGGAGAGGCGGTGCTTATACAGGTGAGTATGTTAGGATAAATGGGTTGTAGTTCTACTGTTACCCTCTTGATTGTGGTGGCTCACCTCCAAGACAGCACACAATGATCGGCTTCTGGTATTCATCCCTTATATAAGCTTCCCCACTTCAGTGCAGGTGAGACTTTTGACTTGCTTCTGTTCCAGAGAATATGGAAAAGATGTTGTGATGTTGCTTTCATGATTAGGTTGTATAAGAGTGTGACTTCCATCTTCCTAGAAGACTCTGCCTTTGATAAAGCAAGTGACCACATTTTGGAGAGGCCAGTGTGCAAAGAACTGAGGGTGTCCTCTGGCCAACAGTATGCAAAGAACTAAATCCTGCTAACAAGCAAGTAGGAGAACTTGGAAGTGGGCCTTTCCCTAAGCAGTCCTTCAGATGAGATGCAGCCCTAGGTGACACCTTGACTTCAGCTGTGGGAGACCCTAGAACAGAGGACCCAAATAAGTTGTACCTATGTTTCTGATTCACAGAAATTATGGAGTAATAAATGTGTGTTGTTCTGAGCCCTTGTGCTAATTTGGAATGACATTGTAGTAAATTGTTAGCAATAGATAACAGATACTCTTGTTTACTTGGAAAGATAACTTCATCTCCCTGAACTGGAGTTTCCTTATTAGAGATCTTGTTTGTGTCAGGTCCTAGAGTGGGGACGAGGTCTACAGTAGCAAACAGGACAGCAGCATCCTGTCCCTGGAGCCACTGGTCTAGCTGCAACCCCCATGGGATATTGCATTCACCCTGCTGGTTTCCCAGGGAACTTAGCAGCTTCAGGCCTTTCCATTAGAGGGTCAAGCCAACCGCTAGATAGATAGAGACAAAACCCAGAGCCATTCTGGAAGCCCTTAAAAAGGAAAATAAAATTAAATAGTTGGGAACTTTCAACATAAGTGATGCACTTAGGCTTTTCTTGGTTTTTAAAAAATTACTGGGCTTTTCAAATGATGGCAAATGTGGGAACCATAAGAAATAAGTATATGACATGGAAAGCCATTCTGTAACAAAAGCACATTCTGTTTACCTCCAGCTCAGACTGAACCCTTCTTACTTTCTCAAGAGAGACACATGATTAGAAGTATCATTTGATGCAAGGAATACTAGGACATAATCTGGATGATGGGGTCAGTTCTGGGCTAGAAACATGTGTTTACATAAGAGGGCTTGTTTCTTTTAACTCGCCCCAAACAGACTCTGAGACAGCTGTCAGAAAGGAAGGCCCAATGTCCAGACCTCTGGATTCCTGAGCCCCCTCCTGACCTTTAAATCTTTTCCCCCAGCCTCTTCCCCTAAGGACCTTTCCTTCTACTGCACTTCCCATTGGTACCACTTTCCAGCTTACCCACAAAATTCTGAAATACACCTCTTATCTTCTTCGTTAGTACTCAGTGGCCTATGGGAAATCACTCTCTGAAAGGAGTCATGCCCCTTAAAGACAGAAAACATGTTTATTTTTTCCAAGGCTAAGTGAAGGCTTCAAAAATAAGTGGCCAGTTGACCCTCCCTGGATAGAAGCATTCAGGTACTTTCTTCTTTGAGATACACATCCCCATATGCTTGTTGCCCTTGTGAACAATGGACAGAATGTTTTCTTTAAGACTTTAAGGACTCATTTACTAGGTTCAGTATATTAGCTCAGCCACTTAGAGCTGAGTGACCTGTGGCAAATTATTTAACCTCTCTGTCTGTTTTCTAAATGGAGAAAATAATGGCACCTACCTCACATTTAGGGTGTGAAGTATTTGAGTGGTACCTGGCATAGGGTAAGCTTGGTAACTGTTAACTGTTGCTGTTAAGGTAAAAAATGAACAAACAAAATGATTTTATTTATTTATTTATTTGAGAGAGAACAGAGTCTCCAAGAGAAAGCACAAGTAAGGGGGAGGGGCAGAAGGGGAGGAAGAAGCAGGCTCCCCACTGAGCAGGGAGCTCAGTGATGTGGGGCTCCATCCCAGGACCCTGGGATCATGACCTGAGCTGAAGGCAGACACTTAACTAACTGAACCACCAGGTGCCCCAAAACAGACAGTTTTCATTTCTGATTACATTGAGTTTGATCAGGACACAACTAGAAAAAAATAGAAAAATAGGCAGTATTCATCCTGAGAGCTTTTACATTTTTGGTTTGGATCCCCTTGTCTTTTCCTAGCTCTTCTCCTCTGTTCCTTTCTTGGCCAAGTTCCCTTTGGGGCAAAACCCCACCTGGGACCACCTCCCCCAAGCCTCAGATTTTGCTGTCCCACTTCCTTCCTCATCACATCTCTCCTTTCCTCTGTCCTTGTCCTTAGGCCTTTTGCTAGCATCTGATCAACTAATTTGTGCCAAAATGTTAATCACTCTTGGTTTAAATCAATCGTTCAGAGTTGTTTTTTTTTAATATCTCCACACCATGCACATGAAATACATAATAAATCTCCATTTGTAATAACATCCTTCACCTCCCCAGTGACTTCAGCTCAATGCAGGAAGAGGGGATGTAATCTGAAAGTGTCCTGACCCCCACAGTGTCTTCCCCCTGCCAAACTCTACAGCCTCTCATGATGCTAATAATCATGGCAAATACTACCTCCCAGATTCGTCTTTTGGCAGATAGCTTCAATGACTTAACTCAAGTAATATATGATAATAAAAGCTCATGGTTCTTCAATGGAGGCACATTTAAGGCCTGGAAGGGTTTGCTGGGTAGAGACTGGGAGAAGGCGTATTTGATCACTTTTCTAATCATACATGTAACTGTCCTCTCCATCCATCTCCAAAAAAACCAAGTAACTGTGGGCTCTTCACTTTGTTTTCCTCTGGCATTCAAATTAAATATGAGGCTAATTCTTTTTTTTTTTTAAAGATTTTATTTATTTATTTGACAGAGAGAGACATAGTGAGAGAGGGAACACAAGCAGGGGGAGCGGGAGAGGGAGAAGCAGGCTTCCCGCCAAGCAGAGAGCCGGATCTAGGGCTCAATCCCAGGACCCTGGGATCATGATCTGAGCTGAAGGCGACACTTAAGGACTGAGCCACCCAGGCACCCCAAGGTTAATTCTTCAAGGCCATTCTTTACTAGTATCTTCAAAGCTGGTCCCCAGAAAAGGACATCTTTGTTTAGAAGTAAGAACGATATGGAAATTCGGCTCTCTACTTATTCAAAACAATGTATTAACTGTTTAATAAGGGAAGCCTTCTTACCACCAAGGGCTCTGGCTGGCCCAGAGGGCAAGATTGGCTGGGAAAAACTAGTTGGGCTTTCTGCTTCTGTTTATTAGGCCAACCAGGCCAGAGTAACTACATTCACCCCAATACTGCTGTCCTAGTCCAGGGAGTCCTTGATGTCAACAAATCCCGTCCTCATCAGATGGCCCTAAAAATGTAAGTTTCTCCAAAAAAGATACATTTCATGCTATAGTTCCCATTTGGGTCAAGTTGGGGAAAAACATGATCACTGAGTTATATCTCACTATGAGAGATGAATGAAAATCACCAGGGCAGATCTACCTTCAAGTATTTAATTCTGTTTCCAGAAAACCAACTAAGATGTTTAGTATTTTGTTATCAGAACAAAATCTTCTAATTGATCTGGGTGATGATTGCATGAGTTTTGCTTTAAAATATTCTGTAAATGGTAAAAATTATGTGTATGTGTGTGTGTGTGTGTGTGCATATATGTATATATGTATATAGTTGGATGGTTCTGCTGGAACAGTGGTTTTCGAACGGCCATATATCAGAATCATGCTGTCTCCTGGACCAATTAAATGACACTCCCTCAGGCATTATTAGTATTTTCAAATTTCCCAGTTGATTTCAGTGTGCTCTAAAAAAGGGATCCATTGAAAACAACAAAACAAAACAAAACAAAAGATTTCACCCCCAATGAAGGCTTATCTGTAAGATCCTTTTCAGTTCTAAGATTCTCTGATTAAATAAATATTTGTTGCTTTATAAAAGGAAGGATACTGCCAGACTATCTTTTGTACCTGACAGTTGCAAAAGTATGAACAAACAAACAAAAAAATATTTTGGTTCAGAAAGCATAGTCTCTAGACTGGAAGCTTTGAGACTTGCCAAACACAAGTTCTGAGAATTTCCCAGTTTTCATCTGGGCTGGCCCTGTCTAGTCTCGTGCAGACGTTCTGAGATATACATTTGATTTCTCCAGAGAAGATGCCCTAACATGGACAAGCAAAAACTAAAAACTAGAGGCTAGTTGGAAACCAAATTCCCTGGCTAAGTGTTGAGTCCTGCCTGTTGGGTTTGTGTCAATGGAGGTCTGGGGACTCACTCTAAGCTGCTGGAGGCATCATTAATTTCAATTAGGTGGAAAGTCTTTGGAGTGGATTGCTCCAGTGACAGTCGTTTCAGGATGTCCTGCTAGCCTGCGTGTTTTGTTTTGTTTTGTTTTTTCCCAAGGATACTGCTAATGGAGTTTAAGGTCCTTTCATCTCAACAGAGGCTTTATTAAGTCTCCTCACGTCTGTGAGTACCTGTAGCTGCCCTGTTCCCTCTTAATTCATTTTCTGTGCCGCATTCAAGAGTATTTGGAATCTCCGCAAGAACAAATAAACCTCTGAACTCTGATACACGTGTAATCTGCCAAGGTCCACCCCACAACTCCAGACTGTCCCCCAGCACAGCTGAAACAATATCAAAAAGCATCAGCGTTTTCTGTAATCCATTTGCCAAAGACAATGCACCAGACGTGTCGCATTTCCTATTTCTGCTGTGCCTGGCATCGCTTTCCCTCTGGTAACTGGGGCAAGGGGTCAAGGGAGACTCTCAAGGTGACAGATTTGTTAAAGAAAAAATGCAATCACTTGAGCTCCCAGGGTTCAGCATTAACCACTCCTTACCTACTTTCCTTTCTCTTCCTTTTTTTCACTCAGTGGATGAGTGAGGACCTTGTGTACGACGGGAAGCACAACTGAAAGTTCTTACATGAGCCAGCTGTGTGACCTTGGGCCTCGGAGACTGCTTTTGTGAATAAGTAATTCCTCAGCATGCTCTAAATTTCCCTGATTCTATTCTAATAAGTGTATGAGGTAGAAACGGGGTTATGTTTATGACCACAGGCACCCTTCTGGCTCACCTACTTCTTGACAGCAAGTCTGTGGCCCTCAAGTCATGCAGATAGCTTTCCACATACTGGACAGAGGCTTTAAACAGCCTTCTCAGGGAACCAAGAGGCCAAGGACTTGGTAGATGAGTAGAACACCCTCCTCCCAGTTTCTGTGTAAACCATCAGGAACCAGAAACACTGGGGATGCTTCTCCCTTTCGTAATTACTTGGGAAGGAATGTCATAGCCTCAAGCGTAATTAACAAGCATTTTAATTCATTCTCTCTTTTTAGGCTGTTCACATACTTGCTGTTGCTAGAATGAACACACCATTATGGTGTTTTAACTTTTTTTTTTTGTTTTGTTTTAACTTTTTAAAATGAGGCCAAAGATGTTGAACTATGGCCATCCTCATAAGGAACCTTGCACTCTGAGCTTAAACACAGGTTGAAATTAAGCGTCGTGTGGCTGCCATGAAACACACACAGGCCTCTAGTGGTCCTGAGCTCCCCAAATGAGATACAAACAGCATTTAGATACACTTGTCCAAGGGAGAGCCCGCTCATTATCTGGCCAGCAGGGAAAAATTCCACAAATACACCGCCCACTGACAAGTTACACAATTAGCCATAAGACTGTGATTGGGTGTCTGTGGGCTTGCCCTCCCCCTCCCCATCCTCTTCCTCATCCCTAGGTCGGCATACTTCCCTACCTGCCACGCCAGTCATACTCCCCCTCTCTAGCTCAAATTTTAATGAAGAGAAAAGTTCTTGTATATTTGCTTGTGAAAGACACTGCATGTTATCCCATTAAGTGGAATGTGATGATCTCCTTTCTCCAAACATTTTTTACCCTCATGGATGCCTTTCCTTGACTTGAAACACACCAAGACACACACCTGTACACATGCATATATACACATTGACTTCACAGAAGTGACTAGTTCAGCTTCTCTTTTAATTTCATACTTGATGGTAATGAGTTCTTTCAAACAGAACCAGTAAAATGTGAAACTGACATTGGTTGAAATTTAGGGCATCCTGCTTTCCTATACATTATTCCTTGCTTCTAAAATATTCATAACCACTTAAAGATGATTTATAGATGCATATCTAGAATTATATCCTGATAATAAGAGCTTTACATATTTTTCTTTCTCAGAGTATAGATATGTTTGGTACCAATTGGAGACCAAAATGCAGTGAAGTATTTGTATGTGTTAATTATGTAACATAAATATACATGTAATACATATACATACATATTGGCCAGAACTTTACAATGAGAGATACCATGTAAAAAAGCAGTAAACTGTCAGGAATCTATGAATATAAATAGTTTTTAGCAATAGCATATTATCAAGGCATTCTTAACTACATTTGGCATTTTTGGAGCAAGAAAAATGCTGGGGTTTCATTAAACTGCAGTGCAAAGGAAATAGAGAATTTGGATCCTATACGGGAATGTCCTTGAAATGAATAGATTGTATAGAAAACCAGAAAGTTTGGTTCATACAAAATTCCCTCCCCCCGCCCCAGCAAAGGAAATCTCAATTCATTTTTAAGAACCCTGAAATTAACAGAAAAAAATGTAGTAAATAATTAAGAATATGTTTAAATGTCATATACAACATTATTCATGATGAAAGTGAAGTTCATAAAAAATTCATTTGTTTTCTTATTCATGTAAGAGAGGAAAATCAAATAGAGTGAAAACTATATTTTTGTGATCTATCTCAATTGTATACATTCTTATTTGATTCTGGGAAAATTATAGTTGATGTTTAGTAATTTACTGCTAGAAAAATATGGTTTTTTCCTGTGATGTATGCTAAAGATAAATAGCAAATTGAAGTTATAAATGATTCTTAGTATGAAACACCCAAGCAATATTTTTACTGTATTTTGGGTGCCAGGATATCACCCCAGGTACCTCATTGAAGCCATCCAATCTGTGCTGTTCTCAGAAAAGAAGAATGCATTTCTGGGAAATTCGCCATTTGAAATTCCAATGGTTGCTTATCCCCTTCTGAGGCTAATGGTGCCAGTTGCTAAGAAAACAGGGCCTCTTGGCTGGCCAGAGGACATAGCTCTTTCTCTGTGTTGCTGCAGGATCAGGGATCAACTTTAAGACACTCATTGTCCTGGAAAATTAGTGTATTGTGAGCCTTCTCAAACTTGGCATCCAAAAGCGTAATCCATATTGCTTGTTTTTTGATCCCAGGGAAAGCCCTGATAACAATTTTGAAGTCAGTGTGTGCTAGCTCCCAAGATGCTCATATTGTAAAGAACTTGAGGTCTGGCTGGCTTGTGGAAAGACTTAGGGGAAGAATTTCTCAAGACAGAGCCAAAGAAGAGGGGCTAACTTTTACTCATATTTCAAACACCCCAGTCTTCTTTTTCTCCTGACCACAATGATAAGGTACATTAATTCTGGGGTATGCTCTCTATCTCTTTATGTTCTGTTGGGCTCAGTGCTGAGTCCCTGATGATGATGCTGGAAATACGCTCTTAAGGAAGGGTTCCTTAGGGCACATGGATGGTTAAATGTCTGCCTTCGGCTCAGGTCATGAAACCAGCATCCTGGGATCGAGTCCCATATCGGGCTCCCTGCTCAGTGGGGAGCCTCCTTCTCCCTCTCCAACTCCCCGTACTTGTGTTCCTTCTCTTGCTATCCCTCTCTGTCATTAAAAAACAAACAAACAAACAAAAAACCCAAAACACTTAAAAAAAAAAAAAGAAAGAAAGGGTTCCTTAGTTTCTGTGCCTGCATAGCACGCTGAATTTGGCCAGAAACAATATGGCTTACTGTCTCAAGAGGAGACTCCCTTATTATGTAACAGTCAGGCTGCCACAGGTAGGAGTCAGAGCTGTAGACACCATCTTGAATAAAATTTTCTTCAGAGGGGCCTGGGTGGCTCAGTCATTAAGTATCTGCCTTTGGCTCAGGTTGTGATTCCGGGGTCCTGGAATCAAGCCCCACATCAGGCTCCCTGATCAGCGGGAAGCCTGCTTCTTCCTCTCCCTCTCCCCCTGCCCCTGCTTGTGTTCCCTCTATTGCTGTCTCTTTATCTGTCAAATAAATAAAATATTTAAATTTTTTTTCCTCCAGAACACAAGACCTAATTTCCATTTATGAAATTGATTCTTTCTCCAAGTCCTTCAGAATGTGAAACTCAAAGCCTATCTACCTAGAATTACTTGAAGCAGACACTATGCTAGCTGGAGGAAGTTTAGTGAAGGGAGAAAGTGTCTAGAGGAAGGCAGTGATTTAGAAATATCTGTGAAGAGTGAAGGAAAGCAGAGTTAACCAACATTCTCCACCTGACAATTGGTATCCACTCCCTGACTGTCAACTCTAACCTAGTCCATGACCACCACTGATGTCTCCCCTCCTGTGTCAGTGACACTTGTCTCCTTTACCCTTTCCTCCTTCATGAAATAATAAAATGTTACTATTGATAACCATTTATTATCTGTTATGTGCCAGGCCACAAATGTGTGCTACCATAATCCTTGCATAGACCATTCTCCTCTTCTTACAGATAAGAAAACAGACTGAGAGAAGTTATGAAATGTACCTAAGGCCACAGAGCTGGTAGGTGGCGTAGCCGGTTTCAAATCTAGTTGGTTTTTAATCCGGCCTGTCAGAACCCATCCCTACTATCTTACCCACTATACTACACTCGTGCCATTCTAGTAATATAGATAGAACCTTCTTTATTTTTGCTTCCTCTCTCTAGCTCTGGTCAATAGCAGAAGCTTGGGTCCCCTCCTGAACCTGAGACCCCAAATCTGAGTGTGTCTGATGCCAGAACCTCACCATCTTCCACAAAGTTTGCTTTGTCCAGTACTATAGCCTCTAGCTGAACATGGCTAGTAAGCACTTAAAATGTGGCTACTACAAATTGAGATGTGGTCTATGTATAAAATACACAGATTTTGAAGACTTGTGCTGAGACTCCTAAGAAAAAACGGATGTGAAATATCTCATTAATAGTTTTTATATTGATGTCATGTTGAAATGAAAATATTTTAAAGGTTTAAATATCAGGTTAAACAAAATACCTTATTAAAATGAATATTACCCGTTTCCTTTTACTTTTTATCATGTGACTCCCAGACAGTTTGAAATTATATATGTGGTTCTCACCGAAGTTTCTATTGGGTGGCACCACAGCAGACTGAGTTGGACAGTGTCTGCGTCAAGTATCTAGTGAGAAGCTGCTGCTGAACTGACCCAGGAACTTTACTATTTCCATTTCTCCAAGCTCTCACCTCTCTGCCTCAGTATCTTGAAAGTAATAGCTTCCCACAGAAATGTTGGTGAACCCTGGCATAACGCAGAATTTTAAGGTTTGAAGGAAACTTAGAAGTCATCTCGCCTAAACCACCAAAGCAGTACTCTTAATAACCTCTCTTTATGGCATGGACATTGTTGTAGTTTATGTCACTGTTCCAGAGATTTGCTGCCTCTCCTACTTCTCCGTCCCTTTGATGCAAAGCTTGGCCAGAGGACTTATCATGCCCCTCCCTGGGGGAGGACTCTCTATCTCCACCCTTCGTAGCACAGGAGTAGCTTGTCACTTGCTTTGGGCAATGAAATATCTATAGTCATGTCACTTCTGAGCTTTAAGAAACAACTTAAGCTTCTGGCTTTAAGAAACAACTCATGGTTTGCCATGAGTATTTTTCCTCTGACACGAGACTTCCAGTGTCCCAGGGAGGGGCTGTTCTATCAGCCCAGGCCTCCAAGGGAGGAAGATAGAGAAGAGATTCATGGCAACCATGATGGATGTGTAAGCTTAGTGACAAAGAGGCCTGAGTTGTTGCAAGCCACCGAGGTTTTGAGGGTCTTTGTTACTGTATCAAAACTTAGATATAGATGATATTCCCACTACCAAATCCTCATACAATTACATTCGAATACTTCCAGTGACAAAAATCGTTACTACCACTGTTGGCAGAACATTGCATCTTTTGATGGCCCTGACTACTAGAAAGATCTTCTTCATATGATCTTCCTTGGACAAACATTTTCTTGTGAAACAGATGGGGCTCCCTTCCAGCTGTCAGCACAAATGAGGGAGTAACAAGCCAAACCCAGAAATTGGCTGGGGTCAGACACCAGCCGAAGCAGGAGAGGTCACTACAGCTTCCTTTAAGGGGAGGAAGAAGAGGAGTGTGACCCAAGGGGACCATATTTACAGCAGGAGGGGAGAACACGAAAAGCTGAGCCCAAGAGACAGGTGAGCTCAGAGCTATGGAAGAGATGGAGAGGCAAAGCAGGAGGAAAGAGGAGGTTTCTTCATTGTTGGTCTGCTTGAAGTTGTCAGGCATGACAGGCTCACTTAGGAACACTCTGCCCCACTGTACAGGCTCTGGTAAAGTATAAGAGACTGGAACTCTGAACTTGACATTGGCACCCTCCGTCATCTGCTTACTTGTTTCACCCCTAGAATCAAAGTACAAAGTTTTCTCCTTCTGCCACAGGACAGCCCTCTCTTTATAGACAGGTCCATTTGTGGCCTGAGCAGACTAACATCGGTATTTTGTAATTCAGCTGGAAGTAGTTTAGAACTTGGATTTCAGAGTTAAGTTAGATCTGATTTAAAATCTTGACCCCTATCAGTTGATAGTGGTGTGAGTTTCAGTAATTTTTAACCTCAGTAAGCCTCATTTGTCTGTAAAACGGGAATACTCCCAATCTTGAGAGGCTGTTCTAAGTATTAAATGAAATGATAAAAAGTGCATGCTACTTTATCTGCCCTTCAATAAATGGTAGTTATGTATCTTTCTCTGGCAAAACCGAAGGAAATACTTTTAAAAAGATCCATCATAAAATGGCGTCCACACTGATAACACGTTATAACTTTAGGGACTCACTCAGAGTCTTACAAAATGCTCAATAATGATGTTGGTCCTTATATTTTAGGACAGAATCATGGGCTATTGAAATTCTGCCACATGACCCCTTAAAGGTTCATTTGAGGTAATTCCAAAAAGGGATGCATTCTTTATTTCTATTTGTGTCCTATTTTCTGTTGTATTTCCTTATCTAATTTCTCCCTTTATCGAAGTCAGTGCTGAGAATCAGCACCTTACAAGAGCATTACAACAAGAAGTGTAGGAATTCCACAGCCAATTGCATAAAAATATTTGAAAGCATGGGAGAAGGAAAAGGTGAAGAGAACACTTATCATCCACTGTGCAGTCATACAAGCATCAGAAAGGCTGCAACAGAACTGTTTTAGCCATCCAGCCAGCTCACGATATTGTCCCTGACACCCAGGGCTATCCTTCCCTAGGTCACCTTGAAAAGTTTGGGTCTGCCACCTTTTCCTCACCTTTAGATCCTAGGAAGCTCATTCATAAAGCTTAATTATGGTTTTTAAAAATTCCTACTTCAATCTGTATGTGTGGAGAGGGACAGAGAAGGAGGGACAGTGGGACAGAGGAGGGAGGGGAAGAGGGAGGAATGAAAGAATGAATGAATGGGAATATTTCTTGGTCCTCTTGAAATCACTACGTGTCATTAGAACTCACCCTCTCTTTTCTACCAGGTTTTCCCCAGTCCCGTGAGCAGGAATCCTGGGTGTCTATTCCCTTGGTCACTTCAGAAGTCCTTCTCCAACCTCTTCCAGGGTGATAACATTTTATTGAGACCCAGTGACCAGAAGTGCTTTGGGTAATGCGGCACACTTGATTTTTCCTGTCAAGCTTTAATTCCCTTGTGGGTGATATTCAGGATGCAGACCTCTCTCTGGGCCCTAGCATATTCATCTTACGACTCCAGTCTACAATAATTTGTCTACAAATTACACAAATAATATAGATATAAATAATACAAACTTGGGTCCTTTAGTTCTGTAAGTATTCTGAGGATCTTATTTTGTGAGGTTCCAAATTTCTAACCCAATTTGAAGTGTTCTAGCAATTCGCCATTTGTTAACGGAAGTTATTCCCCAATTACATTGTGCTTACTTACCTTTAGGGGGTACAGTAAAATAAAGTGCCTACATCTTTGTAAAATTAGGGTTTTTAATTCCCTTGTACCACCTTCAATTAGCCCATTTTCTGTCTTTATTCATTACAGACTTTAAACTCCGATACATATATATCATATATGTGAGATTTTGAAAATGTACTTAGGACTCTCGACTTCTTAGTCATCATAGTGGTAAATTGGATATGCCCAGTAAACCCTCTCCCAATTTTCTATTAAAATGCTTCAAAAAATGCATAAAAAGATATACACTGGTGAAAGAATTGTCAACTAAACTTGCCATGGTCAGGGATTTACATTAACTGAGTCGCTGGTGAAAATGGATTGGGAAGCCCACTCTAGAACCAAATATCACAAACCACACATCCTGCCCTAGGTACTAGAGCAAGGCAGGTACTTGCCAGGAAGCCTGTACTCACACCCACTGTCCAAGCTCACTACCCTGCCCTCGAAAGTAGGGAGGTGTGACCCAATCAAACCCTGAATTCTAAGCCCAGAGCCCTACTCTTCCTCGCCCCCATCAGTTGTTTTTCTACATACCTTCAGTCACTGTAACCCAAAGCTTACAATATGAGGTAAAATGAAATAATAACTCTTAGTTTCTAAGGAAAATATCCCAGGAGTAAAGACAGAAAAGATTTATGAATGGCGGATATTGTTTTGAACTGTGTGATTGTGTCATGTCAAAAAAGCAAACATCAAATCAAGATTCAACTGAACATACCCCCACTGGTGGAAGCCTGTCTGTGGCAAATTGAGCAAGGGCACTGCATACCAAACTGAGCTAAGAAGATGGAGCTGCCAGTCCTCAAGCTGGTAGATCTAAGGACACCATCTTTTTTGTTGATGAGACACTAGCCCTAAAGAGCATTTTCTCTCTGTATGAATGAAGAAAGGAAGATGGATGAATGGATAGATGGAAGGATAGAGGAATGGCAGGAAGGGAGAAAGGAAATGAGGGAGGGAGAGAAGGAGGAAAAAACAAGGGAGAGATGGAGGGAGGGAAGAAAAAAACCAATGGGGATAAGATATAGGTGTAGACATAGACACAGATATAAATATATGTGTGCTTATGAACTGATCATAAAACATAAAGGGAAGAAGACTTGGAGGAAGAGATTACCTTTAATATCAGAACAAGAACAGGCTGTCATAACAGAAAATAGTGAGATGAGGACAAACATGCCAAAAGGATCCAGTCAAAACAAGTACAAAGCAATACAAATTTCAAGATCAACTTAAAAATTCTTATTGGAAGACACGAAGCACAGCAGATTCGGAGGTATTCTGATACTGCACAAATAAATTGAATCAGTGATGTAGAGACAAATACAAATAAGTAAACCATCCAGAATACGTATGGAGAGTTCAAGACAAAAATCAATGAGTGAGAAGCTGTTCGAAAGGTCAGGAACTGACTTTACAATAAGAGAACTAACCATGAATGGATAAAGGAGGTATGGTCCTTATATACAATGGAATATTATGCCTCTTTCAGAAAGGATGAATACCCAACTTTTGTATCAACAGGGATGGGACTGGAGGAGATGATGCTGAGTGAAATAAGTCAAGCGGAGAGAGTCAATTATCATATGGTTTCACTTACTTGTGGAGCATAAGGAATAACACAGAGAACACGGGGAGATGGAGAGGAGAAGTGAGGTGGGGGAAATCGGAGGGGCAGACAAACCATGAGAGACTATGGACTCTGAGAAACAAACTGAGGGTTTTAGAGGGGAGGGGGCTAGGGGTTTGGGTGAGCCTGGTGGTGGGTATTATGGAGAGCACGCATTGCATGCAACACTGGGGGTGGTGCATAAACAATGAATTTTGAAACACTGAAAAACATAAAATAACATTAAAAAAATAGAACTATGAGTAATTTTGAGGATTAAACCAAAACAATAGAAACAGAAATAATAATCAGAGATATAACAGAAGGTAACTTTTCTGTGCTAAGTAATGAATTGAAAGAACATAAGTCAAATAAAAGATAAATTCATGCATTTGGTTTAGCAATGGCTTAACATCCTAACAAAGTTTCCAAATTTGGAAATAAAAAACTCACACACATCAAGGAAGTAAAAAAAAAAAGTTACCTTTAAATCAGGTTTTCCTCAAATTCCACCTCTAAACAAAACAAACAACCAGAAAATGATGGAGAAATGCCTACAGAGGTTTAAAAAGGAAATTTCGTGATACATTTATAAACATAGTACTCTCAACATTTATAAATGGAAGCAGTAGAAAGAAAATTCTAGAGCTACCTTAACAAATAAAATATACCACTTTTACAAAATGAGAAATTCATGAATTGGGAAGTTATAAGATATAATTGTGCTGGGCATTGAAACCACTGAAGTATAAGGGGAATAAGTGATCTCACTATGAGTCCATCTTTTGAAATTGTTAAACAGCTTCTTACTCTCAACTTTTCATCTCCTAAAGCAGAATCTTTGAGAGATGAAGCCTAGACATTTGTGTTTTTAAGCACCGTACACAGGATTGTGACAGTCAGATTTGAGAATATTGTAATAAATGGGCAGCATCTTTGCTTGAACTTGCCTTCTTGACCAATAGTAAAGTTACATTTGTATATATTTATTAGCTATTTTTATTGCTTCTTTTGTGAATTATCTGTGTCTTTGACAGTGTTTCTCTGAATATGTCCCTATCTTTCCTTACAGTTTTGAAATTGTTTATTGTATATTAAGAACATAAAGGGGGCATTTGGGTAGCTCAGTGGGGTAAGGCCTCTGCCTTTGGCTCGGGTCATGATCTCAGGGTCCTGGGATCGGGCCATATTGGGCTCTCTGCTCGGTGGGGAGCCTGCTTCCTCCTCCCTCTCTGCCTGCCTCTCTGCCTACTTGTGATCTCTGTCTGTCAAATAAATAAATAAAGTCTTAAAGAAAAAAAAAAAAGAACATTAAGCATTTGCCGCAAATGGTGCAGATGTTTTAACCAGTTTATCACTGCCTTTAAACTTTGTTTGAAAGTCTGAATGGCCATTCACTTTATAATCATGGATTTTGACTATTCTAGATTCTCTGGATCTGTTTGACATCTTAAATTCTTGCACATCTTTTCTAGTGTCTGGCATTCATACGTCAAGGAAAACATGCATTTCTCTCAGACAGCCATAGCATTATACATAGGGGAAATGGAATATGCAGTAGAGACTTTCAGAAGTAATTGGAACAGCAGGAAAATCTCGGCACGCATTTGGCCTTTTAAGGCCGTTCCATGTTGAAGAAACATACCAAATCCTAGTTTGAACATAGAACGAAGAAAAGCTAACCACTTTTCAGGACATAATTTCACATAGCTCACTCAATTCTGATGAACAACTTTGTTTCTAAACCCTCAGAGGAAGACCCTCTGGTCCTTTCCTCTTTGGTTTTCCCTTTACTTGCATGTTTAGAAGAGCCTCTGCTGGGGCCCCTGGGTGGCTCAGTGGGTTAAAGCCTCTGCCTTTGCCTCCGGTCATGATCCCAGGGTCCTCGGATCAAGCCCCACATCGGGCTCTCTGCTCAGCAGGGGGCCTGCTTCCTCCTCTCTCTATGCCTGCCTCTCTGCCTACTTGTGATCTCCATCTGTCTGAATAAATAAATAAATAAAATTAAAAAAAAAAAAGAAAAGAAAAGCCTTTGCCACCCAAAGGTTTTTTTTTTAAGTGATATATATTTCTTATAGTTTTATGGGTTCATTTTTCAGCTTTACTTTATAAATTCAAACTTGCAATTGGTGTTCTGTTATCTCTCCTTTTTTTCAGATGACAATATGAGAGCTCTAAAGTGATTTTAAAAGCTTGGTTCAGGGTCAGGTCTCCTGATTCGAAATCAGTTTGTTTTCAGTAACGCTAGGATGTGAACTTGATTGTCAACCATGATAGCCTCATACAACTCCTGCCATCATAGGAACGGGATTAGAAAACATGATCTGGAATGGGCCACAGACAGAGGTGGAATAATGTCTGTCTAGCTCATCAACCATCTACCCTAGCCATTTCAACAATAGTAATGGAAGATGCTCTGAGACTGCACAAGGCAATAGGGTGTCATTGGTCTTTGGGACCAAGCATGAGCCACCATCATGTGTATTCAAACTTCAGTATAAGAGCCTTTTCCAGGAGGAACCTGGGAACCTTCTAATATTTTGCATCCCATTATTTTTCTACGTATCTTTTCAAGAAACTATAGGACTAGTACTTTGTCAAAGATAAAAACAGAATTACTTCTCTATACAGTAGATACAAAAGAAATCAATCAGTCTCAGTGGTATGGGTTGAACATTTTATTCCAGTGTTTGTTTTAGCCTATTAAATGAAAAATAATTGCCACAATCTTTCAGAAATGTGCCTGGTTCAGCTTGGGGAATTACTGAGAGGCACTATAGCATTAGAGAAAGATAGGCTAGATGGTGTCACAAATTTACTTCTACCTTTCCTACGTCTCTTCACTTCCTCTAACTCTGAAACATAGGCACCCACTCAAGTCCTTTTGAATTAAGGTTAAATATTAAATATGTCAGTTTGTCAATATAGAGATTTACAGAAGGACTGAGAGAGGATTTACCTATGTTGTTTGAAAAGTAGAATTCAAGAGTCTAGTCAGTAAATCCCTACTTGGTAGAGTGGATTTTTATTGAGAAGGAAAGGGATGCCAGTGTACAGTCTTAATTAAAACTCAGTTTGGTAATTGTTATTTCTTTAGAAAGAAAATGAGAAGTGATTTAATAAAAAGATTTTGTTTTATGAACACCCATATTTTTATTGATAGCTCATTGATAAGAATACACAGTTCTTAAGTATAAACTATTCAGCTTTGCTTTCTGTATTTTTATTTTTTTGATAGGGATAAATTGCAAGCCCAATTTTCTGTGAGATTAATGTAATTTAATATATCATGGCCAGTGTGGCATAAATACTTAGATAAGTCAGGCATTCTGCTAGACACTTGGAACACAAAATGCAGACCTCGAAGAGCTCACACGCTAAAAGGAACTCTGGTGAGTGACATCATTGCAATAAGATGTAATAAATGCTAAACAGAAGCCTGTGTAAAGTATTAATACAGAATAGAGGAGGAGGAGGCCAATCTACCCATGGGAATTTGGGAAGTCTTCATTGAGATGATAATATTTGGGTTGAATCTTAAAGAAAGGAAGTTTGCCATATTAATAACGCATTCAGTAGTAAGTAATCTTAAAGGACAATGAATGGTATGTTTAGAATATAGTAAGAAAACCAGTCTGATTTTAGAATATGGGGAAATTATGTTGGAGGCAGATAGAAAAGGAGACTAAAAAACTGGATTGAGGCCTAGATCTGAGTCAGTAACTTCTTTTGTAAAGATAATAAACATTTATGGCTTGGGGGAGACTTAAATCTATCCTTGCCATGTGAAAACAACTGTAGAGAATATGTAAATGAATGGGCAGGGCTATGTCCCAATAAAACCTTACCTGTACTTACAAAAAGAGTTGGTGGGCAAGATTTGGCCCATGGACCATAGTTTGCCAAACCATGGACCAAAATGTGAAGGGTATTTTAATGTTCTATTACAGTTTTGAACCCTATGCTGTGGGCATCTTTAGGCATGACATGATCAAAGTTGTCTCCCAGGAGGCTAATTGTTGTGTCATCGTGCAGCGCAATGGGAGTGGAAATGGACCTTAGGACAGTGGTCTGGGTCCGGAGGGAGGAAGATGGAGGGAGACAGGAAGGGCCAGATGTTTGAAGGAGTTCCAAACTAAGATGGACAGGGACTGAAGGTAGAGTGGGGAGGGAGAGGCTAGAGTTAACTTGATTCTGAAGTCTCCCCCATGTATCTTGACAATCAGTATAGAGAAGATGGGGATTTTCTACTTCTGTAGCCCAGTTATCCTTTTGTCTGTTTTGAGGATGAAACCAGAAGATAAGCCAAAAAGGTCTGTATCTATGGTAGGAATTGTTTGGTTCTAGGTCTCAGGTCTTACTACAGCTCTCAAACCCTAAGTTGTGAAATTCTTGGAACTGGCCTCAGATCTGTCTATACCCAAGATCAGCAAACCAGATACCCTGCTGAATGCCTGATAATAAATGCTGTTATTTCCTTAGAGATCTTAAAATCTAAAAATGCAGTATAAAGAATAAACAGAAATGATGAAAAAAATTCAATTTTTTTTTTCATTTACGTTCTTGTTTTACATTCTCTTCAGGGATGTTAAATGTTCCAAATGGTTGTATCTTGACTATAAAATGTCCAGAGTGCATTGGAACTTAAAAATAAATCACTGCCATGACTCAGAATTGAAATAACCGTATCATAAATTTCTTAGTAATCTGTCTATCCCTGGGCACCTGGCCTTGTCACCATGTGTTTAAATCCTGTGATTTACTCTTCACACCCTCCTTTGCTCTCCCACCCCTACTTTGGCTATAATAGACCAGAGTCAACTCTTCTAGACCGAACATTATTGCTCACCATTAGTGGTTTGGCTTAGTCTTATAGACATAGATCAACTCAGAGGTCTCCCAAAGCAGCTTTTAAAAACTGAGATGCTTGACTTTGTTTGGTCATTGTTTTTAAAGCATGACTTATCAGTGAAGCTCATTTGAACACTCTTTCTATATCCTTGTCATGACTTTCAGATCTCAGTCTTTCCTTGTTGCTGAGTTCCATTGTGGGGCCGCCTTGCTTTGTGGGATTGTTGAGAACCCAAGTCTTCTCTGCCTCCTCAGTGTATCGCTGGTGACACTGAACTTCACGTTGCTGCAGGTGGGTGAGCTTGACTGGCTTGTCTTTTGTTCCTTGGAAAGTTCCCAGTTATCTCACATCTTCAACATAAGTTCTAAACACGAAGTGATAAATGAGTATAGGTAGAATTTCTACTCCAGAGATCTTCACTTTGAATATTGTCTGCTTTACAATAGGGAAACTGCAGCTCATGTTTACATGTGTCTGGTTTCCTGATTGGACATACTGGCAACCCAGTACTTTTTTCCCAGGTCTTTGCGTTCAAAATGAAGGAAAAATCAAACACATTCTAGGCTTTTAAAAAATGATTTAATTTGACTCAAAATATTAAGTATTAGGAAGACTTTTAGAATGCCATATATTAAAAATATTTTATAAACACATAGCCTTATGTAGTTAAAGCACAACTAAGACTTGAGAGAAGTAGGTTCTTATTTGGATCACAACCAGTAATTGTGTACTATGACCAATTAAGTAATTTCTTATTTATAAAATAATGAAGTTATATTAGGTACTTCAGGGTTGGGACTCTCTCCATCTGTGCAAAGGAGAAGATGAGCCCTGTTGGCTTCTTGGAACCATTGTTTCCCTTCCTTTTCCAGACCTAGAGTGGAGAGAATAGAGTGGAGAGAACACAGGAAATTCTGGATTGGGCCAGCTCTTTCCCTGTTCTCACTTTCTTCTCCCTCATCTGAAAAAAAGAGGGATGGATGCAGCAGTCTCTTGGGCTTTTTCAAGTTCTGAAGTTCAAAGCTAACATATAATTTAATGTTTTTGCATCATAATGTTGAAGAATTTAGAGGTCAGATTCTATGACATTCAGTGACATACTATATCTGTGAAATGGGTGAAGCAGAGAGAAAATCAGAATGATTTGGGAATATTGGAAAATAGCATCAAGTTTCTTAGATCAACAAGCCTCATTGCAGTCCACATATTTCAGCTGACCTAAAATGTTTTTGTGACAATATGGCTAGATATGGCTATGTTGTGCTATTATGTAGCAATGACAAGGAATATTTTGTTTTTTTCTTAGCAATAATCTAGTCAGGGAACTTGACATTGAGATTTGTTCAGTGTTTTGGATTGGGGCTCCCTAGAAGCAGAGTCAGAGATGTGGTTTCTTGTCAGAGTGATTTATTGAGGAGGATTGCTCTCACTTGAAAGCTTCAAGGGAGTAAGAGGATCAGCAGAGGGCAGAGGGAGCAATGAGGCAAAGATGTGGGCTAAGCTGACACATAGCCACCGTCTGATGCCACCAGGATCTCTGGAAGATACTGGCACCTTCCAGTGATGCTGCCTGGAAGCAACATGGCCTGACTTTTCCAGGGATCAGTCAGTCATTGGCTGTGGGTCACCATCCCTGTCCCCACCCTTGTCTTATTCTTGACCTTAAAGAATTTCATTATGGAAGTGTTTGCCCTACTTTTTCTTTTTTAAGATTTTATTTTATTTGTTAGAGAGACAGAGGAAGAGGGGCTGAGGGGCAGAGGGAGAGGGAGAAGCAGACTTCTCACTGAGCAGGGAACCCAACTTTGGGCTCAGTCACAGAACCCTGAGATCATGACCTGAGCGAAAGGCAGATGCTTAATTGACTGAACCACCCAGGCCTCCCTACCCTACTTTTTTTTTTTTTTTTTAGATTTTATTTATTTATTTGACAGATAGAGATCACAGGTAGGCAGAGAGGCAGGCAGAGAGAGAGAGAGAGAGGGGAGGAAGCAGGCTCCCCACCGCGCAGAGAGCCCGACGCAGGGCTCGATTCCAGGACCCCGGGATCATGACCCGAGCCGAAAGGCAGAGGCTTTAACCCACTGAGCCACCCAGGCGCCCCCTACCCTACGTTTTTGATAACTTTTTTAAGATGATGGTATTTTTCCTTTGTTCCTACTTTTCTAATAATTTTATCATTAAGTATTCAGAATTTTATAAAATACATTTTTGGACATATTAAGACAATTATATATCTTTTTCCTTCAAGCTGTTAATGGAAATTAATATTTTTTCTTGTTAAACCACCTTGCATTTTTAAGATAATCTCTTCTTAGGTGGAGTATATTATTTTAAAACATACATGGTTGTATTCAGGATGCTCACATTCTGTTTGGTATTTATGTATCTGTTGTCATAACTGAATTTAGCTTATTTGGTATCAAGGTTGTACAAGGTTCATACAATGAGTTGCAAGCTTTCTCTTTTTTCCTCCAATTATTTAGAATGTTTTTCATAAATAATTAAAATATTGGGATTGTCTATGTATTCATTTCTTGAGGCCATCATAATTGAGTACTACAAACTTGGGTTAAAACAACAGAAATTTGTCCTCTTATAGTTCTGGAAGCTGGAAGTCTAATATTGAGATGTCAGCAGGGCCACACTCCTGCCAGAGGCTCTCGGAAAGTTTCCCTTGTCTCTTCCAGCTTCTGGTGGCTGTTGCTGTGTTCCTCAATCTGCTTTCCCAGTCACATGCCCTCCTCCTCCTCTTCTGTCTGGGTGTCTCTCCAATGTGTATCTTTTGTAAGGACACATCATTGTACGTAGGACCCATCTGTATAATCTAGGACAATCTCCTCATCTCAGGATCCTTAATTATACCTACAGAGGACCTTTGCTTTAACAAGTTCCCAGGGGCCAGTGATTTGATATAGGCATACCTTTGGGGCAGGCTACCATTCAACCCACTACTATCCATTCTTAAAAGCTTAGTAGATTTCATCTCTGAAATCATTTGCCTCCCAAGAGGGATTTGGCGTTAAATTTTTAAATACCAGTTCAACTTCTTTAGTGGTTTTAGGCCTAGTCATTATTTCTTCTTGAATCTGTTTTGGCACTTGCTTTTTTTTCTTAAAACAGGCCACTTTTGACTCTCTTCAGATTTACTGGCATTAAGCTCTACATTGAATTCTCTTAAAGTTTTCTAATACAATATGTTGTATATGTACTTATGTCCCAGAAGCTAGAAGAAATGAGAATCTTTCCTAGAGACTCTGGCAGGAGCATGCCCCTGCTGACATCTTGGTTAGACTTCCAGCTTCTAGAATTATAAGAGGAAAAATTTCTGTGCTTTCCTAATATTGTTTATATGCTTAGTACTGTGTGTATATATTCACAGATACATAATCTATTTCATTACTGTATAAACACTTATGTAGTCTATCATAAGTGCTAACTATCTCAGTGTGCACTGTTGCTCTCCATTCATTAATTTTTGATCACATTTTCTAGAGGTATCTAGTTGCATTCATTTTTAAAAGAACACAAGTCACTTTCTTTGAGATCTTCTGGAGCCATCCCCTCTAAGATTTTTACCTCCCTGTCCCCATGCAATTTGTTTTTAAAGATTTTATTTATTTTAGAAAGAGAGAGAGCACACATGGGGGAGGAGTAGAGGGAGAGGGAGAGGGAGAGCAAGAATCTCAAGCAGATGCCCCACTGAGCTTGATCTCATGACCCTGAGATCATGAGCCAAGCCAGAATCAAGAGTTGGACACTCAGCCAACTGAGACACTCAGACCCCCTGCCATACAATTACTGTATCCAGCTTCCTTTCTTCACTTTTTCTCCTTAATACACATCATCATCCAGCACACTATGTGTTTTATTTATTTGGTCACTTTGTTTATTGTCTGTCTCCCAAGTAGAATGTAATTTTCATATGAGCAGAGATTTTTATCCATTTAGATCTCCACTGAATCCCTAGTACCTGTAACAGTCAATAAATGTTCATTGAATGAATGAGCCAAAATTGATCTTAATTGTGTTGGTCTTTATCATTGCTTTGTTTTCTATTCATTAATTCCTGCTCTTTATTAGTTATCCTTTCTACTCCTTGTGTAATATTAACTCACTGAAATTTGTTGAGGTTTTCCATATAGCCTACAAAACATAGAAATTTTTGTAAATGTGCCATTTGTGTTTGTGGTATTACAGATATGATAGATTCTTTCATCACTTTACTCTCCTTGACCTGGGCTGGGGTGTATGAGTCTCCTTAGTTACAACTTTTGAACTTCAAACCCTGTGAACACTTCCATTAACTCATAGATTTGCCTTCCTAACATCATGGTCATTACGTTGCAACCATCAAAATCCATTTGCTTTAATAAAAACAATACTGTTTTTGCAACATACACAAAAGAAAGTTAAACTACAGTTGAATATTACTCATCCGACTATGTATACCGACACTATTAAATACTACTCCGAAGTGTCAGACTTAAATTCAGGAAAAAGTTGTCTTAATATTTTTCAGAAAAGGATGTGGAATATCTACATCAGTTTTCCATACTATATCAGTTGGAAAAATTCTGGTAAACCTTATTTCCTCTACTCCATAAAAGCAGGGAACTGAAAAGATTTTTTAAATTGGCTCTTCCTATATGCACACTGTACTTTAACTTTTTAAAAGTTTATTTTAAACAAAGGCCATTGTCTATGTTAAAAAGATTATTCTTTTCTGGGAGAAAGATACTGTTATCCCAAAATGGGAATTTTTAACCTTAAAGAACATTTCCTTCAACTTGAAAAATATTTTTGTCAATGTAAGAGTTAAAATGAAATGTCAAAAGAATTAAACATTGAAATGTCACCAGCATCTCGTGACCTACAATGTGGATATTTGAATATATATGTCATGTATATATATGTGTGTGTGTGTGTATGTGTATATATATATATATATATATATATATATATATACACATATATATATATATATGTAACATATATATATGTAATTTCCAAGATATTATAGACAAGCCTCAACCCACACTAAAAGATACCTTATAAAAATGTTCCTTTATATGCCAGGCTTTGGAACTTGAACACTGGTCCTCAAATAGTGTTAAAGGAAAAGAATGAAATCCTAGGCGATCCCCATTCCTAATGATTTATTAAAATATCAAATCACTAGGAGTACAGTATAATATCACTTAATCACTGATAAAATAATGTCGCCCCCCTGAAAAAAGTCATGCTTAGGGTTCTAGCTTAGGATGTCAGACACCCATCCTGCTAGTCAATAAAGAGACAGAGACTCCCCTTCGCCTGCCCCCCTCAGCCTCAAGCTGCCAGTGAGGGGCTGCTGAAAACAGTTACAGGATCAGTTTGCTTGGGAGGTTGGGCACATTGCCGATAAAATGAATTAATGTGAAAGCACTAGACTGAAAATAGTAATAAAGACCAGGAGAAGGGCAACATTGCCTCGTGATTGGAATCTTTCCTCTGGTCTTTTGCCCTTTGTTGCATCTTGGTTTTCAATGCCTGCTCTGAAGCCAGAGCTTTCTCTTTGAACAGACTGCTGCACTATACTTGGATCAGATGCTTTCCGGGCCTATACTAGTTCTTTGAACCGTAATTCTCTTCCCATGAGTCCACTTCTACCAGCTTGTTTTTGTGAGCCCTTGAGTGCCAGATTTGCGAGAATCAGATTGCATCCAATTCCTGATGCCCTTGATTCTTGGATCTATCCAAATGAGAGCAGCTAGTCCATAGTTTAGTCAAGGCACTGAAATATTTTTGTCTTGTTCAACTTTGAATGAAAATTTCTTAACTACGGACCACATCAAAACTGGGAGCGAAGCAGGGATTTCTAGATTCTTCTAATACCAGTGTCCAGTACAGAATAGCTGTTACATCAGTTGACAATGTGCTAGCTACTAGTAATAGAAAATCTGACTGCAGTTGCTTTCACAAATAGGGGTTTGTTTTTCTCAGATAAGCAGTCCAGGGGTGGCATCTGTTGCTGTTGGTTCAGCTGCTCAGCTCTGCCACTGGGATTCCAGGCTTTTCCTCCTCCACTTTCCAGAGCATATTAGAATTTTATCCTCATATTTAACCATGTTCACAAATGGTCACCCCAAAGACCGGGTGTCACAAGGCAACATCGTTGTCCCAACACCCTCAGCTCCCTCCTGATATGTTGCCACAATCTCTAGCCCATCTCTCTGGTCCCACTCTGCCACTACCCCAAATCCATTTTCAATGTAATGGCCAAGGTGATCTTTTTGAAAATAAAAATAGATTGTAATTTCTTTCCCTTACTTAAAACACTCCTATGTTCCTCAGTGATTTAGAGAAAACTCCAAACTTTTGCCCTTGGACTGCAGGGTTCTAGGGATCCCGCCACTGCCCCCTTGTACCCCATCTGCTGCCATTCAACCGCTCCATCATCATTCTTGACCACACCATGTTCTTGGTGTGCTTCAGAAGTACACTGCTTAGTCTAACCTTAGGCCCTTCGCACTTTGTATGTCCTTTGCATGGAATGTTTTGCTGTTGCTTTTTATCTGTGTCTCAGCTCAAAGGCCACATATTCAATGAAACCTTCCCTGACCATCCACAATAAATAGCCATATCCTCTGCCCCCCACCTCCCCCCTTCCCAGGCATTCTCTTTTTCTTTTATACCTTGGCTACTCAGCAGCTCCCACTCTGGACTGCATATGTGAATCACCTGGAAAACTTCTTAAAAATACAATATTCAGCCCTTATTCCATAGATTCAAATTTAATTGGTCTGGGATGGGCCCCAAGCTCTGGTATTACCTTAAAGCTCCCCACATGATTCTGTTATGCAGCTAATATTGAGAACTACTGGAATACATGGGTAAAGGTAGGAAATCATGAACAATAATTTTGGATAATCCTATAACACTGACTTCTTTTTTCTTGATATGATTTAACTTGATAAGGAGTCATTAAGATGATATTCATTCTCAGCATATATTCCCTGCAGCATCTAGTGGGTATTTGTGTTAAATCAAAACTTATAGTAAAGAATTACTTTCTTAGAAGAAAATGATCCAAATGAGAAAACAGTGTTTGCTGTGTGTCTGTGTGTTTGTGTGTGTTCCCAGAGAGAACATAGTTTCTCAGTTTAGCTCACCCTCTGCACCCCCTCTTCTGACTGCGTGGGAGTTGTCAGTTTTAGGGAGAGGGACTGTGGAGGCAGGGACCTCAGGGGGCGCTCAGCAAGCCTGGAGCTGGCCCGATTGGTCTGTGAGAGGGAAGGCATGGGTCAGAGGCTGACAGATGGTCTTTCTGCCACATGGACTGCAGGCAGATGGCTCTGACAGTTTGGACAAGGCCACAACTTTGGGTCGCTAAGGCAGAGCTCTGAAAAGATGCTTGAAGAAGCTTCTGATGACATCCCTCCCTCTTGCCCTGAGCAGACATTGAGCTTAAAGATGCACAGGAGGCGGGGAGGAGGAGGAGAAGCAGGAGGACCAGGAGAATGAGGAAGAGAGAGAGACTGCAACCCTTCCCCTAACTGGCTACCTCCATGTTGCAGAAAGCCCTGGGGGCAAGCTGAGCCCACAGGCGTGGAGACAGAAAGTATAGTGGTTAAGTGCATAGGGCTGTCCCCATGCACAGCTGCCCTGGGTTCCAGCTCTGCTGCTCACTGTATGCATAACCTTCAGAGGTTATCCCAACATGTTTTAATTCTAGTTTCCACTCAATAATTGAGTCTAACTCAAAGCATTGTTTTATGGAGGCAACATTTGTCAAATACTCAGGATAGGGCATGGCCCACTAAATACTCCTGCCAAGTAGGCTCTGCCTTGGGTGCCCCAAGGCTTAAAAGAAAATAAACGCAAACTGTGTTCTTAGTGTTAACACATCTGACATTTTTTTTCCTTCTGTTGTATAGCACCAGCCTTCTCTTTTCCTACTATATGTTTTTAATTTACCAATCAGATCCATGTTTACTGAAAGCAAAGAGGTGAAGTGTATCAAGAAGGGAGCTCCATGAGGAGGGGGAAGCCAATCTCATTTCTACCTCTTCTTAGCAGGAAGCCCAGGCACCTTCCTTAATCCTCTGTAACAACTGTTTCCATCCCGCAGGATTTCCTTGCTTCCGGTCTTCTCTGTCAAGGCCCCGGTGAAGGTTTTTATGAGTCTCCCACTTTGGTCTGTAGACATTTGGGGATGGCCCCTGCAGTAAGCACGCCTGTCCTGTTTTCCCCATGCACCAGATTTTGCAAAGCCTCCTGGCGCAGAACTACAGTAGACGTTTAATTAACATAAAACGCTCTATAACACCATTAAGACAGCTAGATTGGGAAGCTGGCAATTCCCCAACCCCATGCAGCCAAGTTCCCAGACACAGGTATGTCCTTCAGCTTGCTCACGGTGGTTAAAGTTGAGGGCGTCTTTCCCTTCCAGATCTATCACCTCTGAAGCTCCCCCACCAACATTTTCTGTTGTACCCATTTGGGGTAGAAGTGAGGGTCACTGCTGCACTCCCTTCTCCCACCTGTGTTTTGGGACTCCCAATCTCCTTTGTGGTCATGGGGTCACCGTAGTGACATGCTGAATAACTTCTGAAAAACCCCAGCTCCAGTTCAGAACAGCTGGGAACATCAGAGTCCCATCATCTTCCCTTGCTTATGCCAATTTGCCTTCTTCAAAGCTTACTCCCAAGTCCCCACTCTTCAGCTTTCACCCATAATGTCACCAGAGCCTGATGCCCCCTTGGAGGCTTTTATCTCTCACCTAACTTTATGCCACACCTTATTCTCCAATTATTAGGGTCATTCTCATTTTAACTCCTGTTACATGTGGGGGGGGGAAGGAATTTGTCCAGTTGCTCCACAATATGTGATTGAGCACTTGCTGTATGTCCAGCAACTAAAAGCATAGGGCCAAATGAGGTGTGTCCCTTGTCACTGAAAGATATGTGTGGACTGATGGGTAGACCCACACATACATCTTACTTTAATGCAATGCAAGAACAAAATGCTCCAGAAGAAGAAACCAAGAACTAACTATTGCACCAGGTAGGAGTGACGTAGAGAATCAGACAAGGACAAAGGATTTGTTTTAGCCAAGTTTCCATGATGGCCACCCCAAGCCTTCTGCTGTGCTCCATGTACAGGTCTCAGGTTTTACAAACACATCCAGTGGAATGACCAGGGGTGTCAAAAAAGGCTGTCAGAAGACGTCCCTCTGTGTCCTGGCATACATCTGAGATTTTAGCATTTGAGATTTTTTTTTTAAATTGACATCATTGAGGAAGCCAACACTTCTTTAAGAAGGAGCACATCAAGCCTAGAAGATGTTGCCATTTTGAATTAATTGGGCCTACTTTTCTTGTTTTGTTCCTCTCTGGTTGTCCTTTACTCCTAGGAGAGAGCAACAACATGTGAGGTTCCCTTAGGGTTAGACCTTCACTTGGGCAAATTTCCTCTTCTCCTTAATGTAGCCAAGAAAATTGTATGATTTTTCTAGAAGTTACTTTATCAGGAATCCAGTGACTGGGATAGGGGTGGGAGTGGTGGGTAAGGGAGGAAACAGCAGATGGAAGCACAAAGCCCAAACCAGAAATAGTAGCATTTACAAAGACAGTCTGATGTGGTAGGGCTGTGGTGGTTTTGAATGTTAGGAGGCCTGGACTCAGGTCTGAGTGTGACTACTTAGTGGCTTGCAGCTGACTCTAAGCTTTAACTTTCTCCCCTGTACTGTCTACCTTTCAGGTTTATTTTGCATGTCAAATTCTACACTGTTACGTGATTGGACACAGTGTGGTTGGATAGGCACCGCTGATTTCGCACGGATCCTATTCAAGGTGTGGTCCACGAACCAATAGCATCAGCTGGGGGCTTGTGAGAAATGCAGGCATTTGGGCCCCACCCCCAACCTAATGACTCAGAATCTGTATTTTAACAAGATCCCAAGTGGTTCATTTTTCAAACAATAGAGTTTGAAAAGTCCTGGTCTAGATGCTAGTTCTCAAATGTAGTTGCACATTAGAATCACTTAGGGAACTTTAAAAATGCTGAAGGTCGAAGTGTCTTTCTCAGAGATCTTCATGTAATTGGTATGGGGGTCAGCCTGGCCCTAGAGGTTTCTAAAAACTCCCCAAGGTGATTTTAACATGAAACAGTTTTTGAGGACCACTGTTCTCAACCAAGGCTTCTCAAACCGTCTCTGGGAAATGATTATTTTGCTTATAAATTTCCAGTCCATCTGGTTGTAAAATTAGAAAGCATTACCAGCTGTGGATATAGCAGCAAAGTCAAATTGGTATAAAGGTGAATAATGATCACTCTCAATTTGTTCCTCCACTTGTCACAAACTTCTAACAAAGAGTTCGCAGACCAACAACAGTCTTTGGGCCACACTTGAACTGAGTTGCACTGCAGTCCAGGCCACCCTTCACCCCAACTAGGAAGCCAATCAGACCCTACCTCATCCCCACTGGCTCCCTTCTTCTAGGTCAGAAGTTAAGTAGGCTCTATTTTACTGAACACACACTTATATAACACCTATCCGATAGGTAATATTCTAAATGTTTTCTAAGTGTTTACTAATACCAGTATTAAATTAACTTATCATTACCCCTTTCTTCTTTATGGAAGCAGAAATGGAGACACCAAACAGTTAAGTTACTTGTCCAAAGTCACAGAGTTGGTATGTGGCAGAGGCAGGATTCTGAACCAAGATCATCTGGCTCTTAATCACTAGGCTGCCTTACCCACAGGTGCTTGTGGGAGAAAAGGACTAGTCTCCCACATATGCTACATCTTTTTTTAAAAGATTTATTTATTTATTCATTTATTTGAGGGAGGGGGAGGGTCAGAGGGAGAGCAAGAAAGAGTCTTAAGCAGACTCTGAGCTGAGCATGGAGCCCAACACAGGGCTCGATCCCACAACCCTGAGATCACAACCAAGCCAAAGCTAGGAGTCATTTATTCAGCTGACTGTGCCACCCAGGTGTCCCTGCTACATCTCTTTTACCCCTAAATGTCTCAGTCCAATCCCTCCATCTCTATCCCTTAGTCCTCTTCTCATCTGCCTCTATCCCACCAGGCTCTCCTGCACCATTGCAATAATCTCATCTCTCCCTTCTAATCATCCCCTGAAACTTTATCAGTGTGATCTTTTTTTTTTTTTTAAGATTTTATTTATTTATTTATTTATTTGACAGAGAGTTCACAGTAGACAGAGGCAGGCAGAGATAGAGGGGGAAGCAGGTTCCCTGCTGAGCAGAGAGCCCGATGCGGGACTCGATCCCAGGACCCCGAGATCATGACCTGATCCGAAGGCAGTGGCTTAACCCACTGAGCCACCCAGGCGCCCTCAGTGTGATCTTTTCAAGTAGCAAAGCCAAGGAGCTTCTAAATCCTTTAATGGTTCTTAATCCTTAACAGAATAGCAGCCACTCTCAACTACCTTTATTGTCCCTTCTCTTTCCCTCCAGCCATCCAGGACCAACCACACCTGCCATGGACTTTGCCTCAGCCACTCTTGCACACGATCCTTTGTGCATGCGGCTTCCTGCATGAAGGAGGTCCTCTGTTGAAAGTGAAGCTTCAGCTCAAGTTCCGTCTCCCTCACAGAGTCTTTCCTGAACACCTCTACTGAAATCACATCCACTGGCTTCTCATTCCTGCTTCAGCTTCTCCTAGAGCATTTGCAATATGTATCTGGGTCCTCGTTTCTGTGTTAGATTCCCTCTTGACTCTGAGCTCCTTGAAGCAGTGACTATGTTTTAATCAGCTTCGTGTTCTTAAAACTACCACAAACCCAGGATCATAGCAATTACTCACTATTTATTTGGAATGAATGAGTGAGTGAATGAATGCAAATAGACCATTATATCACTTTAGAGACACAGTAGATGCCTCCTTGTTCCTTTCTTCCCTTCCTCAACCCACACCCTTGCACACCCTGCCACCCACTGCCTTTGAACGGGATATCTGTGTGTCCTCTTTTGGCTTTGCCAAAGCTGTTCAGACTGTCAGGGTAGGGAATGTGCCCCTTTGTCCTAAGAGTGTCAGCTGTTGGGCAGCCAGCACCAACAGTGGTCTAGCTTCTTCTTATCACTCCCTTGCTCTGTGTGCCCTGAAGAGAATATTAAATGTGTACACAGAGTACATGCTAAAATATTCATGAATATATTCAGAAGGTTTTTGCTTAAGCCCCCTTTGTCTGAAAATAGAGCAGAAGAGACAAATAGGCAAATGTGACACACAAAAGCTTAGGGAGAAATATTTAAGCAATTAGTTGCAATTGACCACTTTGCATTAGGCTATCTAAAAAAGACCAGTCTTAAAACATACCTGGCCATCAAAGGGGACCTATCCCTCCATTATTGGAAGAATATGCTTTTTTAATGCATGTCTTCTTTCTGTCCTCATGACCCTATGGTCTGTCACAATATTGTTCTTCCTTTCTCCCCAACTTTTTAACATCTGCTCCATTTCTTGAGGCAGGCTGTAAGTGAACATGGAGAATTGGGTCAATCTGGATGACTTTGCCTCAGCCTGCCTGGAGTTATGCATGGGTGGACCATGGAGCGACACTGGGGCAGGCACCCGGGTGGTGATCGTGGCTGGTGACCACAGCTAAGGCAGTCTTAGACAGAAGCAAGAATGGGAAGCCTCACTGGAATGTGGGGTAGGGGACTCTCTGTCCTTATGGACCTCACACTTGTGTCCTCCATCTGACTGGCTTACACAGAGAGACCCAGTTCCTTCACCTAAACCTTGTCAATCAGCCTTGTCCATTGGCATGTCCCACACTCTGATCTATAATGTTAATCCCTTTTACCATTTATTTCCTTCCATTTCTCCTTCCTTTCTTCCTCCCATCCTTCTTTCCCTTCCTTCCTTCTTTCATTTTTTCCTACCTTCTGCTGGTCCTCTTTTCCTCCCTCTGAAAGATCATCTTCCTATTACTACCAAACCTGGAACAGTAGATATTTAGTAAAGTACTATTTTAACCTTTACTACATGGTTTGGAAGTTAAGCTTCAGTGAGGAGTCTCAAAGCCCACCGTCCACTAAGATACAGCTTCTTTTTGGCGCTAATGTGGTGACACTTATATAAAAAGATGTCCATGCTAACATAAGACTCAGGCTTTGGGAAACACCCTGGTGTCAGACTTAGACTGAGTGAGTGGTCAGCATGTGAGAGAAAGGCCAAACTCTGGGAGTGGGGAAGTAAGTGGGGTTTTTTTGTTTTGTTTTGTTTTGTTTTGTTTTGTTTCCCAAAAAGCATGAACTTTTTCTCCATGTCTCATCCTGAAAAGACAGTGCCAGGGTGGGAAATGAGAACTTGAGAGACAGGACTTTGGCTGAAGTAAAAGAAGACCACAAATGTCCCCTTTGCCTAGCACAGGGGTTGGCTCAGCCCTTAGGCCTAAGACCATTTCTGCAATGGGGGGTGATTCTCCTCTGGCCTGTGGAGGCAAGCAATAGACCCCATGAGAAGTCTCAATGGCTGTGATACAGTATATCTGTTTTCCTTATCTTTTGTTCAATTTTACCTTGAGCTACTATTTGTCTCTGTTGTATGGGGAGCTAGGGAGAGACCAGCATCCACACCTGTGGGAAAGGAGTATAGAGGGAATGGGTCCTCTCCCTAAGGCCAGGGATGGGGCGTGGAAGCAGCTCCATCATACCCAGGCAGGCCCTGGTCTCAGCAGGGCCATGGGAAGCCAGTTGGTGGGTGCAAGGTGTCATACCAGGGAGTCCAGATAAAGAATTTAAATGCTTACATCCTGAGCAATAAGAGGTGGGGGCCTGGACAGACTCTTCAGTACAGCTGAGGGCCTTTGAGGGTGCTGACTTCCAGCCCAGTGTCACCAGGGGCTGTGCCTCCATCATTTGTGGCCAATGTCGATTGGAACTTGGGTAACAATAGCTCCATCTTAAAGGAAGACAGAACCTGGTCCACTGAATGAAACCAGGGCTTTTTGGTTAGGCAAGGCAGGGTTGGAATTCCAGGCCCACTACCTGAACTTAAACTCCAATATTTTAATAATGATTTCTACAATTTATGAAGTGCCATTGAGAGCCAGTACATTACCAGTGACAATAGGGATTAGTAAGTGAGTCTGCTTGGAACTCACAAAAACAAAAGCAAAGCAAAAGAACCACAGTGCCTTGTGTGTATGGTTAGATGATATAGATGTTCTTGAATGTTAGGTTCTTTCCCTTATATCCAGGTGTTTTATCAGCATTTTCATTTGGCTGTGGGAGCTTGCACGGCTACTGGTACCCTGGCACTTTCATTCCCATTCTGTTCTTGTACCTTGCGTGAATAAGACTCTCAGGATAGGAAGTGGGAGAGAGTGGGGAAGAATGATTATTGGGAAAGGATATAATTGTTCCTGGGTCTCTAGTAAAATCACATGATAGTGGGCAAAACTCCATTGTAATTCTTAATGATTCTGAAAAAGATATTTATCCAAGTAAGGATGAAGACCACTGTGGAAACTTGATCTAGACCTGAGATTTAGGGTTCCAACTTCCCTTTAAGAACAGAGACTGCAAGCCTTCTCCATATATTCAGTTATTTATCATTCTTCCCTTGGCCTATGAAGTTCCAGGTCATATGCTGCCCGATACCATGTTCTGACACTGAGGCCATTTTATTCAAAGGAATTGTGTTGCAGGACCAAATGTGATGGCCAGTCCTAACAATTTTGTTAGGTGCTGAGCTTAATAAAGGTTTTGTTCCACTAAAATCCTTTGAAGGAAAGAGTGCAGTAAACTATACATGAATAAAATGGGGTGTTTGGCGTTAAAGGGAAAAAAGATAATTGGAAATTTTTGGCCTTGCACATTGATTACCATACTGATGTCAAGTCCTCTGATTACGGTAGAGGGGAAAGCATGGATTCTATAGTGGGGAAGACTCAAATTTGAATCCCAGCTCTGCCCCTATCAGTGATGTGACCCTGGGTCACTTCCTTTTCTTTCTGGATATCTGCATCTTAACACATAAAAAACAAAACAGAATGACTCCATCTATCATGCCTGAGATATGATCTGGAAAAGGATTTTATAAACCAGAACACAAGGAGGCATTTTAGAACACAGAGAATGTTCATTGAGGGTTGGGCTTGCCCTGTGAACTGATGTGTGGAGAAGGGGCACATGAGGAGGGACCCCAGAACTGTGATATCCGCAGGGTCCTCAGATGATTCCTTCAGTGTTTTCAACTGGAAGTGAATGCCCTGGCTTCTAAGCTCCAGGTTTTGCTAAGTCATTTAGAAGTTACATGCCTGCCAGGGAGGTGCCAGAGGAATGTAACTTGCTACACTGCTCTTGTGAGTGTGAACTACACTTCTCAGGTACGACAGGGCTGGCAGGACTATTATAATATTTGGTGTGATGCTGCCTTCTATTATCACCACCTTATCCTCTCCTCTTTTCCCAAGCTGTGAGAATGGGAGAGGTGCTATATGGTTCATATGACTGGGCTGTATTTGAAGGCTTGGAGAAAAGATATATACATGCATTGTACATCAATAAATTGCTCTTTATGCCCTCAGAGTCCTTTATACAGAATTTGGTGGTAGTGGGACCACCTGCAATTTACCACCAGAAACTGGAATATGTATTTGTTTGGGATTTTATTTTCTCACCTCAAGATGAGTACTGTGTCTTTTGTCTTCAATAGCTATTCAATACGTGTTGAGTAAGTTATTTCTTAGTTCAACTTAGCCAGTTCGCAACTCAGACAGCTATTCAGATGCTTAAGAATTGAACCAACCATTATAGAAAATCTCCAGAAGGTATTAGCAATGATGAGTATGGTGGTGAATATCAACAGAAGGCCTAAAACCGGTGGTTCTTGTCCCTATCAGCACATTGGAATCTTCTGGGGAATGTTTAGGCTTCATTCCCAGAGTTTCTGGTTTAGTTGGTCTAGAAAGGACTCTACACCTTGACATCTCCAGTGACCCACTGATACTGAGGCTTGATTTTACTTCCAGTAGAGGATCTCGACTTTGACTCTATGTTACCATCACCTGGGAAACTTTAAAAAGTATTAATGGTCAGGGTTTGACTCTCAGGGATTCTGATTTGATTGGGCTCTTATGGCCTGGGCGTCAGGACTTCCTAAAGCTCTGTACATAGTTCATGGAGCCAAGGTTGAGAAACAATGACTTAAAGGGAGAAGCAGCTCTGTCTTTTTCTGACAAAATTACAACTTGCATTTAAAATAGCCAAATTTAAATAAGAAGATATAGAGGACTACCATGACATTGTTCCTTATTCACTGTTCACTGAAGTACATTTACAGAAAACATTTTAAAAAGTCAAATACCTCAACCTTTTTTGCATAAATCCTAGCTGTGAATATAACCTGAGACTTGAATAAATTGCCTCTTTCTTAAATGTTGGTTCAGACTCCAGCTGAGATGACTCATGACGTTTAGGCCAGTTTGTTGTCAAAAGTTTCTGGGAATTTATTCTCAACCTCCTGCCCTCTTTCTCTCACCTCAGCCATAAAGAGACTACTGCCCTCTCACCATATGGATTTATTGTGCTATTCAAATGCACCATTTACCTTGATTTTCTGTCTGAGCAATAGTTAGGAAAATCACCTACTCCTCTGACTTCCCAGTGTTCCCATAATCTGCACAGTCCAAAGAGACAGTTGCCAACCATATACATCATGGTGTCACCTTTCAAGTTCAACCCCAAATCCTGTCTGGATTTCATTTGGGATGCATTGAATATATATATCAATATAGGAGAGAATTAATATATTTGCTGTGTTAAGTGTTCCAATCTATGAAAACCATATGCTTCTTTATTTAGATACTTATTTTTCAGTGTCATTCAATAAAGTTTTATAATCTTTTCTGAATGATCTTGAACATTTTTCATGATGTATATCCTTAAGTTGTTGAGGCATTAATTGTATCTTTTAAAATTTTATTTGTTGTTAGTATGTGATTTTGGTATATTGATTTTTTTTAAATCTGGCAAACTTACTATACTCTCTTATGAATTCAGATAAATTATCTGTGGATTTTTTTGGATTTTCCAAATGCAGAATCACATAATCTGCAACAACAACAAAAAAAGTTTTATTTCTTCTTCACCAATAACTGTGCTGTTATTTCTTTTTCTTCTCTTATTCTGTTAGCTAAGATCTCTGATGTCCAATGAAAATGTTAAATGAAAGTGGTCATGCAGACATCTTTATACCCACCCCACACCTTAAAGGGAAAATGTTTACGTGTTATACATGGTATGTTCTATAGATTTCTTTTTAAGATTTTATTTATTTGAGAGAGAGAGTGCACACACAAATTGGGGAGGGCACAGGCAGAGGGAGAAGCCGACTCCTCACTGAGCAGGGAGCCCAAAGCAAGGCTCAGTCCCCGGACCCTGAGATCATGACCTGAGCTGAAGGCAGATGCTTTACCGACTGAGCCACCAAGTGCTCCTGTACTGTAGATTTCTGTTTAATTTGTACACATCTTTTATCAGTTAAATTCCTTTCTTTTTCTGATGTGATAAGCTGCATTTTATTCTTAATTTTTCATCTTTCCCTGTGTCCATGCTTTTTGTCATGTGACATTGCAGTTCTTCCACTTGAAATGGCATCTGTTTTCCCAACCCCATTGGTAAGTGGGCTTGGCAATGACCATGACCAACAGAATGTTGATTAAAATGACTGTGCTGGTTCTATGCCTACGCCTTAAGGGCTATCCTATATTTCCACTCACACTTTTGTTGCTTCTGCTATGATTGCAAGAAAAATACATCCCTGATAGCCCATACTAACCTCCAAATATGGACAGACTTGAACCTAACCTAAAATTAGAATCCAAGCCCAGAGAAATCCAGGGTAGATCAGCCAACCACCAACTGACCTGGCATTGTATTACATTGCATTACTGTGTCATTAGCTCACCCTTGCATCTAATCTGCTAATAACCTTTTTAATCATGAATGAATTTTAAATTATATCAAATGTTGTCACCTCCTCTATTGAGATGAGCATTTTCTTCCTTTAATCTGTTAATATGATGATTACATTAATTTAATTTGTTTTCTTGATGTAAGTCAGTCTTCTTGCCTTTGTAGAATAAATCCTGCTTGGTCAATGATGTATTCTAGTTTTTATAAATTGCTTTATTTGGTTGGTTAATTTTGTTTAGGACTTTTGCCTCGATGTTTTTGAGTGAGATTCCTTGCCATTTTCTTTTTTTGAATTGTCTTGTCAAGCTGGGTAGCAAGGTTGTTGTAGTCTTATACAATGAAAAATGGGGATCACTCCCTCTTTTTCTGTTCTTTGGAAGAGACCATGTAAAACTGATACTTATTTTTTCTTGAATATTTTTAGAACTTGCCAATGAAGAAACTAGACATAAGATTTTCTTTTTGGGAAATTTTTTTTTACTACTACTTTACTTTTATTTGTGTCTCTGGAAATAGATTTTATGCTTATTCTCAAATCAGTGTTAATATTATGTATTTCTGGGAATTGGCCTATTTTATGAAAATTATTAATAATATCTACTATTATTTACTGTTTACAGTGATTATTATGTACTCCGTTTCATTCTAGATAATGGTAATTTGTGCCTTCTCTCTTTCAGTAAAATATTGATCAATGTCACCAGTTTTAAAGTTTTTTAAATGACCATCTTTTTAAAGAATTAACTTTTGGCTTTGTTGATATTCTCATTGTTCTTTCTAAGTTTTATTAATTTCTATTCATCTTCTTATTTCTCTCCTTCTACTATAGCTTCATAATTTCAATACTTTTAAATCAGTTGAGAATTGTTTTGTGGTTCAAAATAGAGTAAGCTCTTAATATTCTACCTGTCTTTAAGGAATGCACGTTATGCAGTAGTTGGGTGTTGTTTTCTCTATTTGTCAATTAGATCAAGTCTGTCAATCATGTCATTTGAATCTCCTATATCTTTACCAGTAATTTTGTTTTTGCTTTTACCGTAAGTTACTTTTACAGGGATTGTGAATTTTTCCCTTTCTCCTGGTAGTTTTGTCAATTTTTGCCTCACATAGGCACATACAAATTTCACATTGTTATATCTCCCTGGTCAATGGAATCTTTATCATTATGAAAATTCCCTCTTTATCTTCAGCATTTTTTTCTTTTGACTTTAGGTTCATTTGGTCGGATGTTAATATAGTCAGAGCAGCTGTCTTACAGTTGGAATTTGCTTAGTCTATCATTTTCTACCCTTTTACTTTTAACCATTCATTAGTTATGTGGTATAGATGGATGTATATGTTGTTAGCTTTTTAAAACCCATTCAGACATGTTTATCTTTTATTTGGAACATTTTTCCACTTGTATTTCATGCAGTTGCCAATGTATAGGTATATTTACCATCATATTTTGTACTTTGTTTGACTCTTCCATTAGTTATCTTATTCAAGTTTTCTCTACTACCATTTTGGAATTTATATTCTATGTATCTGTTTTAATGGCCACCTGGGATATTACAGTGTATTTATGTAATCTCTTGGAAGCTAAAATTAATACCCATATCTTTCCCCAAGACAAGAAAAGAAACTTAGAAAAGTTAAACTTCCTACCTACCCACTCCCCAACTTATATGCTATTGCTGTAGTGTATTCTAATTCAACAGTTTTCAAAAGCCCCTAGGAAATATAGTAGTTATATAGTGCTAGGCATTATAACAAGTGTATCCTGGAATCTTGGTGATTGCACCATGAAAGTTTATTTCATACTCAAGTTCCAGTCCAATGGGGACTGCTTCTGATGGGGCATCCTTCCACGGAGTTATTCAGGGATCTGGGTTCCTTCCATTCTGTGGCTCCACCCTCCTTTTAGTTTTTGGACCACTCTCCATTAAGCCACCAAATGGGGTAAGAGACTTTGGGAGAAGGTACAGTGATTTCCTTACCACTTTATTCCAGAAGTTACCCATATCACTTTTGCTCAAACACAAATGGCCAGAATGTAGCCACGTGCCCGTACCTCATTGCCCTTAACTCGGGTTCCTCCCGATGAAATGGGGAGAACAATGGTAACTCCCTGACAGCATTTTGTGAGCCTGCAGATCAGCATAATGGATGAGTATCTAGTTAGGTGCTCACAGTGTGGCAGGTACGTGTTAATTGCATCATCTTGTGTAATCTTCACTGTGATTTGCAGTGGATGAGCTAATTCATCTCCACCTTCAGAGGAAGCAATCCAGGCTTCAAGTGGGGGACTCTCCTGTCTGGAAAGTGGCCTGTAGCTACTTCTCTCCCATGCTAGTCTCCTTACAGCAGGAGAATCCTTCAAGGCTGAGTACTCCCGGGAGGCTCTTCTGACTCCCCCAGGACTTACGTATTTTCTCCTTTTTTCACATCTCAGCCACACCATTTGTATTTGCATGAGCCATCTTTCATGGTTTTCTACTGGTTCCATGTGAATTAATGTTTTCCCAATTAAGTGATAACTTCCTTGATGGAATGTACCATGTCTTACACTTAATTTATTACCTCCAAAACTGAAAGCACAGAAACACTACACACAGCAGAGTCTTAATGCCTATTGTCAATAATGCCTAAGACTCTTTTTATTTTAATCCTTTACAATTCTTAACACAGTACTGCGCACATAAATGTTACCAGATAAATTGTGTTGATTGACAAATAAGTCTTTCTTTATGGGCAGGATTGTAAATGTGGTGGCAAATAGAATGCACTAGAAGCCACTAACTAATTATATGATTTTGGATTTTAATTCCCTGGGCTTCACCTTTCTAATCTGTAAAAATCAGATATCTGAACTCCATATTATAAGCTTAACTCTAAAATTCCATAATTCTGTGGAGTTTGCGGATGACAGAGTTACTAAGTTTGTACATGATTAATTAATTGAATACTCACAACAAACCTATGTGGCAAATAATTATTATCCCTTCTTTATCGATAGAGAAACCAGGGCCCAGAGAAGCTGGATAACTCGCCTGAGGTCACACAGTCACTAAGTGGAAGAATTGAGATTCATTCCTGAATCCCCTAGAAAGAAAGCACGCATTCTCCCTACTTCACCACTCGGCCTCTTGAAAAACCTCTGCCTTAGCAGTAATGGAAGATTTTTATCAAATTTCCTTTAACTGCTTTTCCTCCAAATGGACTGTCTCAAGCTTAACTATGTCAGAGAAAATCCTAAGGCTATTAGATCAGTAATCAGTCTCTGGAAGCCCCTCCTTACAAGGTGCATGTTTGGCTCACTTTAATTTGTCATTCGTTAGGCCTGGAGGAATGGAAGGAGAGACATCTTTGACTTTGCAGGAGCCAGAAGAGCAAAGTTATTACCCGAACTCAACATAAGCACTTGGGTTTCGTTTGGGTTTGAGATTTTGGCAAAGGTTCAGAGCTTTCCATTTCCTGTGAAGCCATTGCCCATTCCTGTCAGGAGATCAGTAAATTTTGAAAGAGATTCCAAAGCTGACAGATGAGTCACAGACGTCCGGACTCCATACGGCCTTGCTTGCACAAATGAAATGACCAGTTAAGGCTTCTTTGTGTAGCATGAACATTTGCGATCAAACACGATATACGACTGGGTTTTTAATGCCAGTGGGATTAGAGGACAGAAAATTGTAAAAGGGACACTTAAAGGAGTGTCCAGAGGATCTCCTAATCTCAGGACATTGGTCTGAATGTATCTTAAGATACTGTTAAGCGCCATAGAATCATCAAGGTGTGTCAGGGACAGCACAGAGCAGTGGGTAAGACTGTGCAGTCTGGAATAGGCTGGCCTGGGGTTGACTGCTAACTTTGCCACATATTCCTGAACTTGGCAAGTTTCCTAACTTCTCAGAGCCTCAGCTTTCTCATCTACAAAATAGGGGTGCTATCAGTGGAAAGGGCTATTGTGCAAATAAAAAGAAATAATGTAGATGAAGAAATTAGCACAATCCCCAGCAAGCCCCATAATCTATAAGTTGGTTTTTTTAGCATTAAAATATCAGGTGTGCAAAGCATTTGAAACCGTGTGGTTCACTTATCCTTTTGGAGAACCGAGGAGACCCAGGCCCAGACGGATGAATAAACAGCCATTTCACTTAACCAGTGATGCAGACGTCAGGGGAGAACCTATGTTTCTTGACATAGGGGATCTGGGTTCCTTCCATATTTCCCTATTTCTTGACTGAGCCAGCTGGAGAAAGCTTCCAGCTTCTCTTCTTGACCAGTTCATCTGGTCCAGGATGATGGTGAGAAAAGCAGGACAGCCCTGAGTGTCTGTGAGTGTTCAGAGGTCTCGAGCAGGCTGGGCCAGGTCAGACTCTGAGCTTATTAGACTCTATGGGACTTTAGCTTACGACTTCATACTGTTCATTTGTCATTGTTTGATCCATGTAGAAAGCTAGGCTGTAAAAAGTCTCAGAGGGCACTTTGGGAGAGAGGACGTCTCTTTCTGGTCAGGCGCTGGCCTCTAGCTGTCTGGCTAGGACCTTCAGATCCCTGACATTTTCAACCTGGGACAGAGCTGAAAGGCAGGTTGCATTTATAATGGGAGAAATTGGCTTCCATTGTCAAAACTTCACAGAAAACTGGAGGCTTTCTTAAGGTTTCCTCAAAAGAGCAGAGAAAATGCCATTGGAATCCAAATTCTGGAATAATAATAATGAAGAAATTTTACATGTTGGATTTGTTTTTCAGACTTTCTCCTTATAGTCTGGGGTATCAGCTGAGTAGATGTTCATGGCTGGAAGTACTAGCTCTTTGCCATCAAGTTTGATTATAAAGAAGGGTCCCATTGATAGCCATAAAGTAATTCTGTTGTCTCATGAAAGGCCTCTCATGCCAGGACCCCTTTCATCTTACACTCAGTGTCCAGGATGCCAAATAACTATGAGAACAGCACTACACAGTTTATAAAATTCCATCAGTCAAAACATTTTCCCCATGAAATAGAAGAAATGCAGTGATGATCTACATTACAACTTCTCTTTTATATTAGATTTATGTTTTTATTGGTTTTTATATTCCTGTGTATATATGTTTGTACCACAATTTTCACTTTAAATTGATGCATTATTTATTCAGTAAATATGTATTGAAGACTTACTATATGCCAGGCACTCTTCTATTCATTTTATTGCTATCTTTGTTTTATAGATAATCATGACCCTAAAATTTCTTCCACACCATTAATTGACAGAGAAATTGAGAGAGAATATTAAACTCATTTTAAACAAATTTGGTAGAAGTCAAGTCTCTGCTGAAAGCTAATATTTCCATTTATCAAGATACATTCCTTCAAGTGATAAGTGTGGAGGCCGAGAAAAACAAGGCTGTACCCACCTCGAGTCTAGCCCTGACATAAGTGCAGCCATCTTGATGTTCCAGATTATCACAAAATATTTCTTGAGTTCTGACCTACTCAAGTTAGCACTTTTAAAGTCCCTCTCTCCTTTAATGATTGATTTAAACTCCTGGACTGGAAAAAGGTTTTTTTGTCAAATAGCAAAAAAACTTATTTGAGCTTCATTTTCTTTTTGTTACACTAATCATGTTTTGCTATTTTCACTGTCATAACTTCCACAGATGGTCCTTTCCACTTGGGAAGATCACCTGAGCATTCTCCCCTGGACTCAGCTGCCTCTGTCTTTCATAACTCCCCTACACATTCCCCAACTGACCAGTGTTGACCCGAGTAGGTAGGGACAACTCTACGCCCCTATTCAGCCGGAAGAAGTTACAGAAGATGAGACCTTCCACCTTCAACAACCTTAAAGATTTAAGGGTCAAAATTGTTCAGGGGGAAATGTGGAGGCCGAGAAAATTAAGGCCATCCCACCTCAAGTTTAGCTGATGTGGGAAACAGAGGCAGAAGAAAATCATTAAAATTCCTTACCTACTGACAAGCCCTTGAAACAGACAGAGTGGCTCTCCCCTGGAGACTTAACTGCCCTCACCTTGAGGTTTTGCTAAGGACAATTCTAGCCTGACTGACCCCCTATCCCAACAGGCCCAACCAGGATCCTGTAAGTCTACTTTAACAATTCCTTTAGGAAACTTTATCTCTAAACCTCCAAGATAGTGTCAAGAATCATTCCAAGCATATGGTCCACTGATATACATCTGAAGGGTCTCACCAGAAGATTTTTATTACTGGGAATAAATAACCTTTCTCCTAACAATAGTTAGCCCCTCAAGGTCCTGGAGACCTTGCTTCCAACATTCCTTAGAGACTTACATCATCCATAATCCCCTTTGTCCTCACCCACCACCGAGTCCACCCCTACTCTGCCTTTAAAAACTCTGACTGTAATCTGGTTCGGGGTCCAAGTCCCTACTCCGCTGCTGCCTCGGGTACACTTGGGCCCAAGCTTAAGCTTGTCAAATAAACCCTCGTGTGATTGCATCGGTGCTTGGCTCCTTGGTGGTCTCTCAGAAGTGAAAACTCGGGCATAACAATAAGACTATGTCTAAAGCACATGTTCTCTCATAAAGAGAAATTTTTTAAAAATCTGTTTGTCCAAGTGGCCTACGAGATTTCTAATGATTAGTCAAAATTAAGGTATTCAGGTCATGATACTGTAATTTTTCCAAAGGAAATTGCTTCTCCGGATATCTGAGGCTTCTGTGAATTCATTTCTTGGTTTTAATGGGACTTGATCAACTACATGAAATGTAAATGGTTCTTCTTTAATGCAACCATGACCTATATACTGAAATATGTAGCAGCTACTAAACAAACATAAAGCAAAATAAACAAACAAAAACCTAAAACAAAAAAAGTGTAAGACTTCTGTGCTCAATTAAACTTAAGTTTTTTTTAAAAAACAAAACTATTAAACATTCTTGACCTTAAAAAAACACTGTGGAATAAAAGATAAAAGATACTGGTTTATGTGCTTTTAAAAAATATATTAGTAGTCATTAATGTTTATTGAGCATTTACTATATGCCCAGCAGTGTGTGGAGTTCCTTGCATTCACTACTTCATTTAATCCTCACTAATCACAATGAAATAGATACTACTCTTATTCCTTTTTAGCAGATGAAGAAGGTTTGAAGTAGAGAATTATCTTTTTTTTTTTTTTATTTGTCAGAGAGGGAGGGAGAGAGAGCAAGCACAGGCAGACAGAATGGCAGGCAGAGACAGAGGGAGAAGCAGGCTCCCCGCCAAGCAAGGAGCCTGATGTAGGACTCGATCCCAGGACGCTGGGATCATGACCTGAGCCGAAGGCAGCTGCTTAACCAACTGAGCCACCCAGGCGTCCCAAGAAGTAGAGAATTATCTTGCCCAGAGTCATGGAGCTTATCAAATGATAGAGTCAGGCAGTGTGTCTCCTGAGCTTGCCCTCCTTAGAAGCAGCGAAATAGGGCAGAGGAACATGGACCTTGGGAATAGAGTCTTCCTGGGGCTAGAATCTTGACTCTATCACTTACAGGCTGTGTCACCTTGGGCCACACTATATATTCAGCATTGCTATGTTGCAGACTGCTTGGCTGGTAGACAACACTATATTGATTAGGAATTATGCCAACTGAGTCACTGTGTGTTGCTGCATATAAGATACCTGTATTGACTCATCAATAAGGCCAGGGCTGTTCTGGTAAATGTTGAATCACAGGCCTTGCAAAGGAAGAGATCTGCCTGACTGGTAGTGTTTGCTGATTTCAGTGGTGTAAATACTAACCACATGGCTGATTTCAATGTGCTGTAACTGAATACTGAGTTGCAAAGATGTGCACACAGTCAACTCTTCCAAGTTGACCTAGCTGGCTCTAGCCCACCACCAAGTAAGACTCTTTCTCATATTCAACACCAAGTAAGTATCTTGGTGCATACTTCGGGTCTTGAGAGTGAGTGTTCTCCCTCCCTCTCATTGGCCATTGGTCAAGTCACCCCGTGATTATGATAAAATTTACTTATATTCCCACTAGGATATTTATCACATCATTACTCAAAATAGCAAAAATCTTAGACACAATTTAGTCATACAAAGTATATGGGATTAGGAAGCCCTATATAGTGCAATGTGGAAATGCATCAAACATTCATCTGAGTGTTGTCAAATTTAGATCTATGTATAAAGTAAAGTTATATTTCTTTTGCAATTGAAGGACATAGTGCCATGGATACATGTACAGTTGGGTGGGCACGTGAAATAGGAAAAGAAAGGTACAACAGTTTAGATGTAGGAGGAGTAGCATCGTGCCACACTGATGCCAAAAAAAGACTTAGTGTTTACTATAAGATAGGAAAACTTGGTCTCTTGGCAGTACAAAAGAATGTTGTAATAGCAACTGGTATTGTTACTCAGGTAGTTACACAGTGATGAGGTCTGACCAACTACCTTCATCAATAATGCAAAGTTCTTAGCACAGTGCCTAGTACATAGTAAGTGTTTGACAAACATTGGCTGTCATTATTAATGTAATAAACTACAGCATCCCATATGATCTAATGGTTCTGAGATTTTTATAGAAGATATATTGACATGAAAAGATACTCATAATGTATTTTAAAATAAAAAAATTTATTCTATTTTTATAAAATATATATGCTCAATTTTAGTGATAGAAAAATATCTGAAACATCTGGAGTGATTCTTTATGGATGGCATGATATTGGGTGATTTAAATTTCCTTGTTGTATTTGTGAAGCTATCCAAGTTTTTCTACAATGAGTATGTACAATTTTTGTTATTCAAAACAATTTATTTAAATTAAATAAAAACACTTTTATATAAATATTTTTTTCCTTGTTTCCCTAGAAAAGTCATGACCTGCTTATGTGGTTCAATACTGGAAAGCTAGCAAGTCTTGTCTTTGTTAATTTTGTTGAATAGTAGGTTGGTTAATAACTAGACAGAGGGCCTGAATAATATTTTAAGCCTTGCACTGCCCCCTGAACCTGCATGATTAAAAACCAAGCAGGCCAAGAGAATGGGAAATAAAGCTAGAAAAAAAATAAGAAACACATAAAGAGTTACCTCATATCATTTTTCCATTTTTTAAAATTTTTATACCACATCTTTATATTTAAATTGGATTTCATTAGACCACATATAATTGCTCTTTTATCCAGTATAGCAATCTCTTTCATTTGGAATGGATAGAGCACTTACATTTAATAAAATTATTAGTATGTTTAGGTATAAATATATTATCCTGCTATTTCCTTTCTATATGTCTTATCTGTTCTTTGTTCCTTTTTACTTTGCCTACCTTATTTTGGACTGAGTTGTTTAATAATCTATTTTGTTTCCACTATTGGCTATTGGCTATAGCTTTTTTTCTGTTTTTTATTTTAGTGGTTGCTCTAGGATTTACAATAAACATTTTAACTTAGCAATCTAATTTATTCTTCATTGTAACTGGAAGCAAACACCTCATCACTTTTGTAGCATAGGTGGTATAAGTCAGCTAAAATTATGAGTAAGACATGGCAATTAAAAATACAGTCATGAATATCATATAGATTATGTACCTACTTTTCATTGTAGGAGTATCTGTAGTGTCTGTGAATAGATTTTATGCACAACTTAATATCTTTTCTCCTTTTCCTCTTGCACCAGGGTTCTAGAGAAGCAGCACAATGTAATAGAAAGAGGATGTGCTTTGGAATTCAGATATCTAAGGTTAGATACTCTGTGTTACCACTTTCTGTTTTGTGACTTTAGATAAATTACTTAAAATCCTGAACCTCATTTATTAAAAGGGCATAATAATATTTATTCTTCAGAAACTTAAGAAAATAAAATGGTATTATGCATGTAAACATTTGGAAATAGAGAACACATGCTTAGTGAATAACAGTAGTTTCCAATTAGCAAGGTATGTATAGCCTCATTTAGTAATTTTTAAATAGTTTCTTTTTATCAAACTTATTTTGGTGGCATAATGAATTTTTATTTCTCTGAGGTTCAGCCCTACCAGCGCCCCCCCAAAAAGGTCCGACTTTAAATCATGGCTCTCACATGCTCTTACCCAATATGAAGTTGGGTAAATGATAGCTTTTCAAATTTTTACTTCTTCTCCATGATATGGAGATTATTTTGTCATAACTTCTTTCAAAAAGCAATTGTTAGAATGAGTAGAATTTCCTTTTGTAAATAATTCTATCACCAATAGTATGTCATTATCCAAATGTAAGGTATTATTAAGAATACTTTTAATAGGGATGCCTGGGTGGCTCAGTCAGTTAAGCTGCTGCCTTCGGCTCAGGTCGTGATCCCATGATCTTGGGATCGAGTCCCACGTTGGGTTCCTTGCTCAGCGGGGAGCCTGCTTCTCTCTCTCCCTCTGCCTGCCGCTCTGCCTGCTTGTGTTCTCTCTCTTTCTATCTGTCAAACAAGTAAATAAAATATTTTTTTAAAAAAAGAATACTTTTAATAAAGATGATAAGGATAATAAATACTGGAGTTTGTTACCATGAATTTATCCAAAACATATGACATGGATTCTTCTCCCAATGAACTTGCAGTCTATGGTGCAAGTCTATGGCCTTATGGTGGGAACTAGGGCCAGACAGGGACACCAAAGGCTGGCTTGAATTTATCCATGAGGAATCTAAACATTTTTCTGTAAGTTAAATATATTGGGAAGGGAGTAGGCTGGAGGGCATTGGGTATTTAAGAGGAAAGTGATCTTAAATTTAGACCCAATATTCAGGCTCTATATTTGCTATTCTGTCAAACTAACATCTAGCAACCTACAAACACACTCTTGTAAATGTAGTACTTTGTCAAGAATATTGCAAAAGAATTTTATATATCCCTATCTGGAGTAGTCAAATAGTTTCAAACTAAGTATGCATATTGTATATAATAAGACAAGAGAATATTAGGCAGAAAACAGTATGACTCTAAGCAATATTTGTTCCACCTCATGGAAACATTACATAAGGGCCACACACTCTTTCGAGTTAGAATATGAAACCTGAGGAAATTTTCAAGGCTCTTTCCATAAACAATCATCTCTAGAAACCCATTACTTCAGGACAGGATTTGAGCCTGATTTAAAAGACAATCTGCAGGTTTTCTTTTCTACCTTTTCCTTTCCACAGCTTTTTTGTCCAATTCTTTATTGACTAGTTTTTTCTTCATAAGGGAAAATGTGGGCAGCAAAGTTTCACAGGTGAAATAAAAGTTATTTTTAGCCGTTTTTTTTTTATAAGCTACTGGGGAAAATTGCATTTCATTTACCATATGTCATAATGGCTCTAGATAGAATGGAAAACGGTTAGACCTGAGCTACTGGAAGATCCAGGCCAGTAATATAGATTTTGTCAATTCAAAAAACTCAAGGATGGTACTCACGAGAATAAATTATTTTACTTAGGCTATAACTAGTTCAGTTAACTTGACAGGCTTTGATTCCATTGACATTCAATTCGGTTTTTAAAAAACACTCAGGCTGGCTGATGGAATTAACTAGTTATTTGACTAAATTGACTTGCAGTGTGAAATGACTAGTCAGTTTAATCAAAATGTTCTAACTGGTTGTGCATGCAGGTGTAAAAGTGGACATTTCAACACTCTCTCCTGGATATTCTTTATTCAACAAAATGACAAATGTAAAGAGTTTTGTAAAATATAATATGAATAGGAGATTATGTAAAATGGGCCAGAAAGCCAGCAGTTTTTGCCCTGGGATTAGCAGTGAGCAATGTCACTCACAGAGTTTGGCTCCTCTTACTATAATTTCCCAGATTCCTACCTAAACTCACATCCCATCCTGGGCCTTCCTTATTCTCCCCTGTGATATTTCTATTCATTCTCTGGACAGCCAAAATGTTTTGAGGATCTGCTTTGTTCTTTACACACCTTTATACTTTACTCTTGATGCATACAAAGACTACATTTTCTAATTAAGGGGGGAAAAGCAGGAGATCAGTTCTAACAATGGACCAAAGCATTTTCTGCCTGGGATGTGTGTACTTGCCAAATTATGTGTCACAGGAAGAAAGGCAAGAAGGAGGGACGGCAGAAGGGAGGAAAGGAGGGGCTAAGGAAGGAAGGAAGGAAAATTTCATTGAATACTAGAAAAAAATATATTAAGTAGAGTCAACAAAAAATAAGTAGGTAATTAAACCAGATTAATGTATGGAACCAACTACCTTCTAACTCTAAGAACCTCTTGGTCTTTAAAACAAAATCATTCCTTAGCATAATTCTTCCTTTTTGCCAACATTTTATTAAGATGCAGTGGTGCTTCTTAAAGAAAAGGACAGATTTTTAAGATACAGGATGTTTTCAATAGCATGCAAGACTCTGGAAATTGGAGTTCTGAGTGCTGAGCCTGAATGTTACTGTCTTTTGGGAAATGGGTTCAGTAGATAAGTCCTCCTTATTGTGGAGAAAGAAAAGTTTAACAGTTTGAACACTTCTTAGCAATGAAACCTCACTCTGAAGAGCCTTTGAGGTGAGTGAAATGAATCAGAAACATATGGATTACATTTTGCTTCAAGTGCCTCAGGGCTCAGAGTGTTTGGCTAAGTACATTTTAGGTTTTTCCCATTACAGAATTGAAAAAAATACTATTGCCTGAAGCACTTTCCCAAGCCCAACTTGTACTAGGATTCAGCTGAAGGAACGTCCTGCCCCTCTCCCATTAGAAATGCAAATGAGCCCAAAGCATCAGTTTTTTCAGAAAGCTCTCAGGGAAAGCATGCTTGATCTGGAGGAGGCATCTGCATAGATGGCATTATTTATGAGGAAAAAATGGGGGTGAGGGTGAGGAGAAGGAGAAGGAAGAGGAAAAGAAAAGGGAAAATTAAAAAAAAAAAAAAAAAAGACCTCAGATCTTCCCAAAGAGGAGTGAATAGTACTTTTGCTAAATTGGATATAAAGATATATGTTTCCTCCCTACTGCAAAGGCAATAATGGTTTTGGTAGTAGATTTCAGTTGATTAACCCTAGGATTCAAATAATAAAGATTATACTAATGCCAGATATCTATTTTATATGGATAATCTCATTTCCATACATTTTATGACCCCATCTCTAAATATTCTGATTTAACTTTCTGGGATAGAATATGGATATTTAGTGTCAAAGACATGTGAACTGGGAAATGTGTTTCAAGACTATTGGGGGCACCTGTGTGACTCAGTTGGTTAAGCATCTGCCTTGAGCTCAGGTCATGATCCCAGGGTCCTAGGATCGAGTCCTGCATCTGACTCCTGTTCAATGAGTAGTCTGGTTCTTGCTCTACCCCTCCCCTCTGCTTGTGATCTCTCTCTCACTCTCTCTCAAAAAAATAAATCTTAAAAAAATAGGTAAAAAACTGTGAGAGTGGCATTCTTTCTGTAATTAAAAAAAAACCAAAAAACCTGAAAACAGCCTAAATGTTCCTTAAGCAGCAAAATGGAAAAATAAACTACCATTACTATACAATGGAAATTCTCTACAGCAGTACAATGGACTGTGGACACAAGTTATGAACACATAAACATGGCAACATCTTAGAAACACATGGAGGGGACACTCCTACTGGAACAGCCACTCCTCTTGACTCTGAAGACCAGATGTGGCTGCCGTTGCTGCCACCGCCCATTGTCAACACAGATGTTTGCTGTCCCTGGGGTGAGGGTGTCTGACACACCTGGCCACTACTTCCAAGGCAACTTGGTATAGCAAATATCGGTTACTTTCAAATTCTTCAGTGGTAGGTAGATTAAGGTCTAAATTGTGAGGTAGGAAATTTCTAAAATAGAAGATGAGAGATTGGCTGCTGGGCAGCTGAAAAGAATAGCAAACATTGCTACAGGCTTCAAGAAAAAAATATGAGATACAAGAAGAAGGAGAGAGTCAAGAGACCAAATTCGTAACTCTTTGTTAAGTCTAAATAAGCTGTACTTGGTAAAATTTAAAAATGCAGGGACGCCTGGGTGGCTCAGTTGGTTAAGCAGCTGCCTTCGGTCAGGTCATGATCCTAGGGTCCTGGGAACGAGTCCCACATCGGGCTCCTTGCTCGGCAGGGAGCCTGCTTCTCCCTCTGCCTCTGCCTGACACTCTGTCTGCCTGTGCTCCCACGTGCTCTCTCTCTCTCTCTCTAACAAATAAATAAAATCTTTAAAAAAATAAATAAATAAAAATAAAAAAATAAAAATGCTAACAATCTAGAACTTAACTCCAGGATAGTGTCTTATGAGAGATGAAGAGATAGGGAATTAAACACATCCTAAGCTTTTTGTTCACTGTTTTGGAGAATAATGTAGATAATGATTAACTCTAGGCATTCACAGAAAAATAAGTCTAAATAATTACATTAAAAATATAAGGATGGGGCTGCCTGGGTGGCTCAGTTGGTTAAGCGTCTGCCTTCAGCTCAGATCATGATCCCAGGGTCCTGTAATCGAGTTCCACATTGAGCTCCTTGCTTAGTAGGGAGCTTGCTTCTCCTTCTGCCTGCTGGTCCCCCTGTTTATGCTCTCTCTCTGACAAATAAATAAAATTTTTAAAGAATATATATAAGGACAGGGGAGGGGGATGAATAGGTGAAGCACAGAGGGTATTTAGTGCTGTGAATATACTCTATATAACATCAAAATGATGGACACATGTCATTATACATGTGTCCAACCCCATAGAATGTACAGCACCAAGTGTAAACTGTCATGTGAACTATGGACTTTGAGTGGTAAGGGTGTATTAATGTAGGTTCATCAGTTATAACAAATGTCCCACTCTAGTGGGGGATATTGATAGTGGGGGAGGCTATGCATGCAGGGGGGCAGGGGACAAATGGGAAATCTCTGTATCTTCCCCTCAAGTTTTCTATGAACTTTTGACTGTTCTAAAATAAAATGTCTTCTAAAAATTGTAAGGATAAGGGCACCTGGGTGGCTCAACTGTTAAGCGTCTGCTTTTGGCTCAGGTTGTGATCCCAGGGTCCTGGGATGGAGCCCTGCATCTGGCTCCCTGCTCAGCAGGAAGCCTTCTTCTGCCACTCCCCCTGCTTGTATTCCCTCTCTCGAGCTATCTCTCTGTCAATTAAATAAAGAAAGTCTTTTAAAAAAATCGTAAGGATAAACTCTTGGGCAGCAATAATTGGAAGGGCCACAAGAAAGATTTCAGAGATACTGGTAATGTTATGTTGATTACATCAACATAAATGTGTGAAAATACAGCAAGCTGTACACTTGTGAAATATATACTTTTCTTGTCTATATTACACTTCAGTAAAAGGTTTTCCAAACTTTACGGGTTCATGCTAAAAAAAAACTTTTTTGGAAAGTATAGGAAGTCATAGAGTAAACAGTAGGTTTCCTTCATACCTCACACCCAAAATCTCCTGATTCCTACTTAAAGGCAGTGCTGTAATAATTTCTTCTAAATCCTTCCAGAGATATTTTAGGATTCTATACTCATGTTTATGTGTGTGCTTGTATTTATAAAAAATATGTATACATATGTACACGTACTATATTCATGTATATTTCCCCCTTTATTGCATAATCACTATACTAGTATACTATGCATACTGTTCTACATCTTACTAATTGTGTTGATTTTTCTTTTTCTTTTCAAGGGCTACATAGAAATTATGGATTCTATTGTATGGTTATACCACAGTTTATTTAGCCAGTCTATGGCTACTCAAAGGAATGCAACAAAAAATAACTGTGTAAATATTTCATTGCATAATACACAAATGAATCAACTTACATAAATTGTACATATATATATTAATATATGTACATAAACATAGGAATTGCTAGATCAAATGGCATATGCCTTTCTAATTTTGATACTATCACTGGATTGCTCTCTAAAAACATTGTACTCCTTACGTTCCACCAATATTGAATGAAAACACTATTCCTCCCTGTCTTTACCAGCACAATATATTATCAAACTTTTTCAATATGGCTAGTCTGATAGGTGAAAAATTCCCTTGTTCATTTTAATTTGCATTTCTCTAGTCAGATAATTTAATTATTGGAACTTTCATATGTTTAATAGCCATTTGTATTCACTTTTCTACATGTTCTTATTTTGCTCATTTTTATAGTGAGTTGACATTTCTTTTTTATTTCTATTGTGGAAAATATACATAATATAACATTTACCATTTTAACTATTTTTGAGTCTAAATTCAGTGGAATTGTAGTTTCACATTGTTGTGGAACCAATACTACTACCCAGCTCCAGAACTCTGTCCTCATCTTAAACTAAAACTCTGTACCCACTAAACAATAACTCCCCATTTCCTTATTAATTTTATGAGCTCTTTATGTATTAATGTAATTCATGATTTGTCATTTAAATCCTGACAGTAATCCTGTGAAGTAGGCAGTTGCTTTAATGACTCATTCCAATCGGACTTTACCCTCAGCACTCAACTAAGACTGTTCTCAGGGTTATCAATGACCTACATATTGCTAAATCCATTCATCCATTGCAGTTTTCAACTTACTTGCCCTATCAGCAGAATTTAATAGAACTGATCATTTCGTCTAGTACAACTTTTTCCAGTTGAATTCCCAGATGCCTTAATCACACAATCTACTCCATCTCAGTCTCCTTTGTCATCTCTTCAGGTTTTCTAAACTTTGAAGAGAGCTCTAAGTCTCAGTACCTGCATTACTTCTCTTCTTTATATATACTCACTTCTTTGGTAATCTCTTCCAGTTTTATGGCTTTAAATAGCATCTATACGCTAATGACTACCAAATTCATAACTATAGCCCAGATATCCCCACCCCGAACTCCACACTTGTATATTTAACTGTCTCCTCAATGTTTTCACATAGATATGTAATAAAAATATCAAGTGTAACAATTTCAAAATTGATTTCCTGGATTATAAGTTCTAATAATAATAAAACAACTTGATTGTACTATCCCTCCTATGAATGGCAATTTTAAAAAACTAGAAAAATATATTTTGAAACACATTTGAAAACAAATGTAGAAAGAAACTGTAGAGAGGCTAGCCTTTAAAGATAGGAATTTTACATGGTCATATGTGCATTCTTATGGCCATTTGCCCAAAGGCACTTACTGGACAACATGAGGCAGAGCTAGAGAAAGTCATAGACTTACAGAATTGAGGTGTCAGAAGGCAGAGTCTTGGGCTGGCAGAGTTACTTGAAAATTAAAGAGGGAGAGAAATATCAGAGATGAGGGAGCTACAGAGGGGTCAGACCCCAAAATTATGAATGTAACTCTTCAAACTATTGAGCAATCATTGAATTGTGCATTTCTGGAGATATTCCAGGGGTCATCCAGAAATGGCATGTAGAAAGTCAGAGAACTGAGAGGGAATCTCAGCTGCTTCCCACTGCAAGAAAGACAGAGTTTGGGGTTTAGTCAATACTCTTCATAGTTAGATAATGGAATCCAGAGTCTCTACCACATATTATATGATGCCTAGCATTTAATAAACAATTACTATACAGATGAAGAAAAGGAAATGAAATATAACTCAAGAAAAAAAAATCAATAGAAATGACCCAAAGGTGTTTCAGATGTTGGAATTAGCATATAAAAACTTTAAAGGTGCTTCATATACATGCTAAGGAATTAAGGGAAACTATATCCATAATGAATAAACATGAGAAATCTGGCAGAGTAATGAAAACTATTAAAAAGAATACAATAATTGAAATAAAAATGTTGTAAGATAGGTTTAGAAGCATATTGCTGATGGCAGAAAAAGAGCCAGTGAAATTGATGGTGGATCAATAGAAATTAACAAATTTAAAAAATAGAGAAAAATTATTTAAGCATTATGCTCATCAACCTATGTGAATATATTAAACAGTTCAATACACATACAACTGAGCTCCCAAAAGGAGATAGAGAGTGATGCAAAAAAAAATTTTTTTTTAAGAAATAATGGCAGAAAATTTCCAAAATTTGGTGAAAAATACTGAATTTTCAGATCCAATAAGATTCATAAACCTCAGGATAAACACTATACCCAAACACATTATAGTAAAACTGCTGAAAGCCAAAGAAAAATCTTAAAAGCAGGAATAATAATACAGAGGCAAACGTATATACAGAAAGGAAGAAAATCACAAGTGATAAATATGGCAGTAAATATATAAATGTAAATATGGAGTAATTATATTCATATATGTATATATTTTTTATTTTTAGGAGATATGGGACCACTTAAAAGAAAAAGCTATTTAAGTCTACTATGAGTATAGATGTTTTATGTATTACAGCAATAGCACAAAGGACAGGAGATAAATGAAACTACACTTTTGCAAGATTTCTATATTTCATGTAAGGTAGTACATTATAAACTCTAAAACTTTACTAAATTAAAGATACATATTGTGCTTCCTAAGGGAACAACTAAAAATAAAGCAAAAAGACATAGTTGAAATTTTAATAGAGGAATTAAAATGGAATATTAATATAATTCTATTAATTGAAAGATAGGAAAGGAGAACAAAGAAAATTAGATAGAAGAAATGGAAAATACATGACAAATGGTAGGCCTAATCCAACCATACTGATAATTATATTGCTTGTAAATTAATAAAACACCACAATTAAGAAGCAGATATTGGTTATATTGTTTTTTAAAAACACAGGATCCAGTTGTATGCTGTCTACAAAGGACACATTTTAAGTACAAAGACATATATTATTTGAATGAAAAGAAGGAAAAAGACATAACATGCAAGAAAATAGACCTCAAGTTTAGGAGAGTTATCACTGATAAAAAGGAACATTTTGCAATAATAAAATGAAATTAACTTCTTAAGAGGACATAGCAATTATGAATACAAACTGTAGTGACAGGGCTTCAAAACATATGAAACAAAAAATGACAAAAGTGAAGGGAGAAATAGATTAATGCACAATCATAATCATAATTGGAGATTTTGAATAATTCTCAGTAATTGAGAGAAGGGAAAAAACCCGATATTAGCATATTAAAGATCTTTACAATACTAACCACCTTGACATCACTGATATTTATGCAGTACTACATTAAATAACTACAGAATACATTATTTTTTCAAATGTACATTCAACATTCATCAAAATAGACAATATGCTAAGGTGAATAATGTTTCAAAAGATTTACAAAGCATGTCATGTGATCACAGGGAATTAAATTAGAAATCAATAGCAAGATATTGAGAAAAGCCCCCCAAATTTGCAAATTAAACAATATGGTTTTAAATATTGCATGAGTCAAAGAAGAAAATAAAAAATGAAAACTGGAAAATATTTTGAAGTAAATGATCATAAAACTACAATATGCAAAATTTGTCAGATGCCATTAAAACAATGATTACAGGGCTAACTATAACTTTAAATGCTTATATATTTTTAAAGTGTTTAAAATCAGTGATCTGAGTTTACAATTTAATAAGCTAGAAAAATAAAAGCAAATTGAACCCAGTACAGCAGAATGAAGGAAATGATGAAGAGCAGAGATTAATGAGTTGATAAACAGAAAAAAGTTTTAAAGTTAGTTGTGTTTCTACATACTAGCAACAAATTAGTATTATTCGTTTAGAATATCTTAAAAAAATAACATATTTAGGAATAATTTTGTTTATGTAAGACTGATATCCCAAAGACTACAGAACATGGCAGAAAGAATTTATTGAAGATCAAGTTAGTGGAGAGATAGATATACCATGTTTATGGATCAGAAGACCCAATATTGTAAAAATGCCTATGTCCTCTCTACAAATTGATCTACACAGACATAAGAATCCCAGTCATAATCCCACCAGGCTTTCTTATATAAATTAGGAAACTAACCTTAAAATTTATATGACAATGCAAAGAACCTAGATTAGCCAAAGTAAAGGAAAAACTGACCTCAAGACATTTTATAAAGCTACAGTAATCAAGACAATGTGATGTTAGGTATAGATAGGCAAATAGGTCTATATGAAAAAAAAGAAAAACCTTAAACATTACCTCATATCAAACACAAAGATCCATTTGAGAAAGATTATTGACCAAAATAGAAAAGCTAAAATCTATGAAGTCTTAGAAGAAATTATGGGAGAATATGTTTGTTACTTAGGATTAGTCAAAGATTTCCTAGAAAAGGTAAAGAAGGAAGTTACCATAAAACAGACAAATATAAATTAGACCGCATCAGAATTTAAAGCATTTGATAATCATAAAGTGATATTAAGGAAATTAGTAAATAAGCAAGAGATTGAGAAAATACTTATAAAAATATATCTGACAAAAGAACTCTATAATCAAAAGGCAAATAAACCAATTTAAATATGCAAAAGACTTGGTTAGACAATACATTAAAGAAAACATAGGAATGGTCAAGCACATAAAAAAGGGATTAACATCATTAGTCATTAAGAAAACCCAAAGCCACATGAGAGCTATGCATTGCAGACCATTAACATGGTTAAAGGTTAAAAAGACTGTCACTCTTGTTTTTGGGAGTACAAAATGATATAACCACATTTTTAGAACAGTCTGATAATTTCTTATAAAAGTAAACATATGTGATCTTGACCCCGCAATTCCACTCCCAAAACTTACCTAAGAACTGAAAGCATAAATTCACAGAGACTTGTAGAAGAATGTTTATAGCATCTTCATTTATAATAGCTCCAAACTAGAAACAGCCCAGTTTTCTGTAGACAGAATAATGATATACAAAGTGTGATATATACATATACAGTGAAGCACTACAGAGCAATAAAATGTGGTATATTCATACCGTGGAATACTATTTAGCAATAAAATGGAACAAATTAATGATTGATGTAACAGCATGGATAATTCTCAAAAGCATTATGTTGAATGAAAGAAGCCTTGCACAAAAGAGTACATACTGTATGAATCTCACAGATACCATGCTGAGCAAAAGAAGCCAGACAAAAAAGGAGAGACACAAATGATTCCATTCATGCAGGCAAAATAAATCTATTCTGAAAAAAAAAAAATTCAGAGAAATGGTTGCCTCTGGTAACTGAGAAGGGACAAGGGGAAATTTCTGGGGTGATGGAAATGTTTCATGTCTTGACGGGAATGTGGTTTAACAGGTGTATTCTTTTGTTACATCTCATTAAATTGTAGGGTTTATATTTATGCATTTGAATGTATGTGAATTTTAGATGAAGAAAAAACTGTAAACTAATAATTGAACTCATATTAGTAGGTTTCCTTTTCACTACCTTTTGTGTATTTCAGGCTTCAACAAATGAGCAAATATGTAAAAGATAAAGAAGGGTGTCTCACTGTTGGGGAACAGAGTTACACTCGAGGGAAGGAAACGCAAGAATATTCTCAGTGCTTCTGGAATGGAATTAGAGATATCAGCATGAACTCATGGATATTAAGGTAGGTAGATAAATGGATAAATGAAAATAAGGAAGAGAAAGATTTTATATATGACATATATAACATATAGTATATATACACATTAGCATTATGTATATTTATGTCATAGAAATGTGACTCATATTATCTAGCTTTGCTTGCTGAGAGGGCTCAGAAGCAATGACATGCCCATAGGAACAAAAGTACCAGTGCCCAGATCTTGGTTTATGCCTGGACTATGCCCACATGGCTTATCCCTTTTTATCCTTCAAGTATTTTCTTAAATGTCTTCTCAGTGTTGCCTAGACTGATCTCCATAATTTAAAATTGTAATCCTTCACGCAATCTGTGCTCATCAGCCATCTTTGTTTTTTGGCTTCAGTGCTTATCACTTTCTATCATGCTATATAATTAATTATTTTATGTATTTTCCCTCTCCTTGCTAGAAAGTGAACTTCTGGAGGGCAAAGATTTTTGGTTCATTTGGTTCATTCAGCACTTAGAACAGGGTCTGGCACATAATAGGTACTCAGTAAGAGTTTGTTGAATAAGTGAATGACTGACATTGTTACAGATAAGGAAACTGAGGTTTGAATTCATGGCAAGTAACACAGGTGAGATGTCTACCCATCTCATTAACTGCAGAATTCATTTCACAAAATGCCTTTATAGTGTGAAAGATCATGATGTGAAACCAAATCTGACCCTACAGCCTAAGCACTATGCCCTCTATGGCACTGAAGAAAAATTTTGCTTGCTTCCTAGTTGGGCCGAGGCTAAGTCTAAGCCAATGCAATGATTATACTTAAAGTCCTTTTGTCGGGAATGCTCATTTGCATCAATGAAGACAAATCAGGGCTTTGAAATAGATAAGGTGGCACCTGCCAAATGAGCCCACCCTGGGAACAGTGATTTTCTCAACCCCAGAATTTACTGGGGCCTCAGGTCACATGTATCCTCTCTCTCTTTATCTTTATTCTCACCAACAGCCTTGTAAGAGGTGCACATGAACTCCTAAGAAATTTGTCTATGTGGGAGAAAAAGGAAGTGAAAAGAAGAAAGATGTCACATTAGAGAGGTATCTGTCGAGAAGAAACAAAACATCAGAAGAAGCAGCTATGTTTGGCAACTGATGCATTTTTTAAGAAAAAAAATCATTTCTTTAACATTTGAGGCTGAAAGGGTAATTGTGCAAGAGGAAGAGAAGGCTAGGTTCTTCCTTAGTAGAAGAACCGCAAAGCTAAAGTCAACAATAAGCAGCTAAACCAACAAAAGAGGGAGAGCTATGTCTGGAAATTTTGGTCGAAAGCAATTGGAGTTTGGAAGAGAAAAAAGAAAATATGACAATTTAAGCATCACTCACATCTGTCAAAGTGTGGATACAGATCTAAAGGTCCAGTTACCTTAGGTTCCCCAGGCCACTGGATACTGAAGGGGCTGCTAATTAAATGATTTACCCCTTTGGTCTTTGGAAAAGACATATTATGTTTGCCTGGCTGGTCTTAATACCCAGAACCCTTGGCCGTGGTGATTGACTAAGGAATGATCTCATGCCCAGATAGGCAGGATTTTTCTCCAGATTTCATATAGAGACTAAGTGAGATAAGCTTTTGCTTTCTCCTGAGCTTCCGAAGCTGGAATGGTAGAAACTTGATCTTCCCTCCTCTTGCCAATGGAGAAAGCCTATGGACAAGAACAAAACAAAACCCAAACAAGACAGACAGAGTAAAAGAAGGATGATAGCAGTGTCTCCGTTCCTGGTAGCCTCCATAACTAAATCCTCTTCTTGGACCTTGTAGTTGTTTGAGTTTTTTCTAGCTACTTGCATCAAAAAGAGTCCTGACCAACAAACACTCCCGTCAAAACTCTCATTTATTTATTTATTTTTTGTCAATTGTTTCTTTACACCATGCTAAGCACTGTAAAGAGGGGAAAACTGCCATGAACCTAGTCCTCAGAGAGTTAAAAATTTAAAATATGCAGTAATAGCTGTTGGGATCCTAACAGTCCCCTCACTGTGCTTTAGTAAAAGTCAGATGGGCTCATGGGGATCTTAGCAGCATACATGAGGAGGATATTTTAATGAGACCAAGTTCAGGGGAACTTTATGTAACAATAAGACTGTGAGGAAAGCACTCAGGAGACAATATAAGAGCTAGATTTGGGGCGCCTGGGTGGCTCAGTGGGTTAAGCCGCTGCCTTCGGCTCAGGTCATGATCTCAGGGTCCTGGGATCGAGTCCCGCATCAGGCTCTCTGCTCAGCAGGGAGCCTGCTTCCCTCTCTCTCTCTCTGCCTGCCTCTCTGTCTACTTGTGATCTCTGTCAAATAAATAAATAAAATCTTTAAAAAAAAAAAAGAGCTAGATTTGGGGCAGTCTCAAAATCAAAGTAGATCCAATACAGGAATTAGGTGGAGGGACAGAAGCATAAATAGTGGATGAATCTGTGAGTCAGAAGAGATAGGAGAATTGTGGTTCCAGGCAATTAACCCTTGGGAGAGAGGGGTTGTGTCCACTAGTGGCTGGAAGTGTGAGAGGTGGTGCCAAGTTCCAACTGGCCAGAATTCAGCAGAGTTCCAGCCTAATATGCTATAGTTCTTTGGAGATCTGGTTTGCCTTTTTGTAGACAAGACACCAGCCAACTAGTCAAAGTCATTGTGAGAACCCAGAGCTTAGAATTTACAGTGGGCTCTGAGTCTTCACCCAGAACAGCCTGAAGAGGGTAAACCAGATGATAAGTATTAGGTACACTCATAGGAAGGGTCAAAGCACAAGCCAGAAATTGTAGTTTGATATTCATATCCAGTGGCTTATGGAGAATCTAGAACTGGAAATGAGAGACCAGGCAAAGTGGTCCAAGGCTGAAGAACCAAAGGGAGAGAGGATGAGACAAGAGAAGGGATGGGTAGGAATGAGAACAAAGTGAGTGCTTCTAAAGATTTTTTCCCAAAAGAGGTTGTAGGTCACCCAGCCTGATTTTATTAATGGACTGCTAGGTGAGATGTGGGTAGATCAGCCTGTTTTAAAGATGTAGGAGTTGGTGGACATCAAGGGATAAGGGGGATCAAAGGCAGATGCCAATGATGTAGAATGAGCAAGCAGTGAGGATCTGGGGAAGGCAGCATATCAGTAAGTAGGCAGGTTGCCTGATTTCCTCCCTGGAGTATTGGGATGGAATAGTGACACTATTTACTGGACTTAGAATCAGGGTCCCCAGAATTGCAGAATCCTGTTCTGGCATTCCCTCCATTCACTCCAAGAGAAGAGTTTGGTATAATCTGTCTGAACAGACTGCTTGAGTTCAAATACACATTTTATTATTAACTATCTCCATGACCTTGAATGGGTGATGTAATAACCTATTCCTCATTTTCCTCATCTGTAAAAAAGAGAATGTGTTGGTACTACCACATGAGATTATTATAATAATAACATTAATACACATTAAGCACTCAGAACTGTTCCTAGAAGTATTAAGCACTCACTTAATGTTAGCAATTAATACTATCTCTCAAGAGAGAAATACAGGGGAACAGTCAGCAAATGGGAAACAAAGGACCACTTTGCTGTTAGTTTTCAAGAGTGCCTAAGAAGCCCAGTGCAGAACTCCAATGCCCCAGCAAATGTTCCATGCTGCTCCCTGATCATATTAGGAGCACATTTCCCTACTCAGCCAGGGGCAGTAGGAAGTGGGAGTGGGGTGAATGCAGGCAGTAGAACCAGGTCTCTGGCAAGAAAATAGAAGTAGGTACATCCACTTTCATAGATGGATATCAGCCAACTGTAATAAAGCTACTTCCAGAATCCACAGGCTGGTGGGTCTGAGCTTCTTTCAAAAAATCCTGTCTTTCATCTTTAGCATTTGCTCAGGAACTGGCTCAGATAAGAAGCAACTCATTATAGGTAGGGCCGACTGGGCATTCTGACAATTGACAGAAACTTTACCCTTAATCATATGTTAATGAAGAGTGTGCAAACTGGAATTGATACTTTCTGTAATGATGAGTTTATATTTACAACATTTTCCCCCTCCCATCTTGTAAAGAAGCGTTTTGTTTTGTTTTGTTTTTAATTATTGGTTCAGTTAAAGCAATAGAAGAAGTGTAAACAGTGGGCTCTTTCAGTGTTCTCCAGCCTTCACAGCCTTGAGCACTTACTGTGGTCTGCTTTCAAATTTATGGTTCCTGATGATTCTGAGGGCAGAGCCCCAAGCAAAATCTGTACAGAGATAGGACAGCTCCTTGGTGTGCACCCTAATTTGAAAGGATGAGGACACACAGTAGGAAATGCATGAGGGAATATTAAGAGGTGTATACAGTTAATATTTATGAACATTATGAGACAGGGGCATCTACTGGTATGTAATGATTGTATCTGAGCAGGGTGGTTGCCTGGGAATCCACATTTCTCTTCATTTTTGGTAGATTGGATCCTATAGAGAAGATTTGTGGCAAAACTCCTACAGTGAAATATTGCTGCTAAATCTAGGAGAGCAGAAATTTTATTTTCCCTTTCTTGCTTCTTTCTCACCCCAAAATAGTCTCTTTTGATTCAGTACAGACAAATTTCACAGAAGCATAGCATTTCAGGTCTGGAAACAGTTTGTTTGCTCATTATTTCCATTTGGATACATATATCCTTTCTAGAATCACATTTCTTTTACTTTAGATATTCCTTGAGGATAGGAAACTCCAAGTTTGTCTGTCTGAAAATGTTTTTGTTTCCTCTTCATTTTGAAAAGATATTTCTCTTCGTGTATAAATGTACAGTTATTTTTCCTCAGAATTTTGAAAATATTTCAATGTATTTTGATTTACATGTTGCTATAAGGAACCTGATGTGAGTCCAGTTGTTATTTCTTTGAAGGTAATCTTAAAAACAAACGAACAAAAAAAAAACTACTTTTGGTGTCCTTATTTAGCTTCCTTATCCTATGATTTTATTTAGAGATATGGATTTTTTTTTTTAATGTTTCACATTTTTCTTAGTTCCTAAATCTGAGACTATGTAACGTTCATTAATTCTGGAAGTTTTTTTATTATCTTTCAGATGTTACCTTTTCCATTTTTTTTTTTAGTCTCTGGAACTTTTTAAAAAAGATGTCTCCTAGATTTTCTCTTTTAATCTTCCATGTTTCTTTAAATTATCCTTATCACTTTTTCATCTTTTTCTGTAAACAGTAATTGCTTCAGTATGCAGCAATATATAGAAAGCAATTTCTTTTTTTTTTTTTTTAAGATTTTATTTATTTATTTGACAGACAGTGATCACAAGCAGGCAGAGCCACCTAGGTGCCCCAGTAAGCAATTTCTTTAGTGCTATTTTCAAGTTTACTAATTCTTCCTTTAACTCTGTCTATTCTGCTCTTTGGTCCATCCATTGAGTTTGTAATTTTAATAATTATGTAACTTTTTTATTCCTAGATGTCTATTTGGTTTTTTTTCAAGATTTACTGGTGTTTTTTTCAAAATACATTATTCCTTGATCATATTTTTAATTCCTTCTTTTATTTCTTTACACATTTAAACATACCAATTGTTTATTATTTTTTTCTGACAATTGTTCCCTAAAGTCCATAGGAGCATAGATCTTTTGTTAATAGTTTGGTTTTGTTTGTGACTTTGTTTGTGGTTCTTATTCATTATGGTTTGATTTTCAAAATTTTATACTTGTGGTTTCCAACTCTTGTCCATTTCAGTTATAGCTGTGTGAATTCTGCAAAGTCCACTTTGAGAATGATGCTTTGCAGGAAGAATTTGCTTTGGTTTCTTCCCAGAACTTGTTACATGATCATTGTAAATTAATATTTTTGTCTTGAGGCTTCCTAGATCACCTAAGTGGTATAGAAATAGACCTGAAACCCATGTGAGCACAGACCTGTGTTCACAAATTCTCAAGAGAAACATTTTTTTCCTCACAAGAACTTACACCCAGATTAACAAGTTTCTCCTCTTGCCAGTAAGCTAATGTTTACTATCTTTCACTGAAATCAGACTCCTTTTAAAGCTCTTGATTTTGCATGGAAGTCTTAAATTCAATTCTGTACCATGCACAGTACCAAGACTTAGCTCATGTCCTCATATGCAGCCATTAAACCCCACTGTGTCAAAAGGACCAGCAAAGGCTCTGACCGCAGGCTAAGCTTCAGTCATTCTTGATTCCTGTTCCCTCTGAGTGTTTGGCCCCAAAGGGTTTCCCTTACTTTGATATAAACTTAGCCAAACCTATAAAAATCTTTATAAAACTTCTATTTTATCCTGTTTTCCCAGAGATTATGAAGCAGGTAGGGTTTTTCAAGATAATTAATTAAAATTCCCTGATATGGATCATAAGTTTAATTAACCTAGGTCTGTTTTTTTTTTTTTAACAAAACTGCAACTTTTATTTCAAATGATTTCCAACAACCTCAATATGTTAAGATAAATAATAGACTAGAGTAGAATAGAATAGAATACCATAGAATGGAATCAGAAGTTCTCTGGCTATAGCTGGGCAAGCCCAGAACTCTGCTGGTTTGGAGTTTTTCCTTATTCTTCATGACAGCATGCAAGATAGCTACTGGGATCTGTAGGACTACACAGATCACACTTTGAGGAAAAGTCCAATCTTGACCAAACCCTGATTTTCAAAAGAAAAAAATCCTATTTTCATATAGTTTGCCACTGTCGGACTTCTCCCATAGACTGGGTGCAGGCCACAGATGAAAATAGGAAAGATGATAAATTCAGGATAGTATCTCTGCTATTGTGGCATTTGTTTTCCTATCTGTAAATACAAATAAGGCTTAAACATAACCTTAAGGCTAATGTATTTATATAGCTCTCTTAACTTTAAATGCATGGTAACCTTGATTTCTGAAATAGCTACACCCTTGTGACACCTGGATGGCTCAGTTGGTTAAGTGCCCAACTCTTGATTTTGGCTTAGGTCATTATCTCAGGGTTGTGAGATTGAACCCCACATTGGGCTCTGTGCTTAGCATGGAGTCTGCTTAAGATTCTTTCTCTCCCTCTACCTCTGTGCTTTCCAACTCTCTCCCTCTCTAAAAAAAAACCTAAATAAAATAAATAAGATTAAAAAATAAAATAGCCACACCTATGCAACATTCTATATAAACCAAATCCTACATTTACTTTCATTGGAATATCAGAGCTATGTTCCTATGAGAAAAGCAGTATGGCCCCAGGATGCAAAATTGCCTTAAAGAATGCAGAAAATTGAATACAACTGCATGTTAATTTTTGTAAATCCCTTATAATAAATTATCTCTTAATAAAATATTAAGCAAAATGCTGAACATTGTAAATTAGATTATAAATGGGATATAGAAGAAAGAAGTCTTGTTTCATTAATCAAGCACTTTAGTCTTTATAAAATTATATTTTGTATCCACAAACCCCATCTCATTCAAAGACAGCTGAATTGAGCATGCCTTGTCTGATTGTTCATTCACTGAGAATTTCTGGTTCACACTTTTCCCAAGTGTGTTTGGACAGATGAAAACGTAGTTGAGTAAAATGCTGGGCACAGACACTTAATCTTGGATTTCTCTAATAAGAACTTTTATCGTTGTGAAGCCTCTACTCTTCCTTTTCTGGCCACAATGGCAAGCTAGTACCTTATAGTGGTTGATTTCAGAAGTCAGAGCCAGAAATATTTGTGATTGGAAAGGTTGGAAAAGTGGAATTGGGTGGAATGGCCACTTGGCTTGGAGATTTGTTTGTTTCCTCAGCAGGACAGCAAGAGCAAAGGCAAAAACACAAAAGTGAGGCAGGAAAGAAGGAAAGGAGACAGACCAAAGAAAAACACAAAGCAAGAAACAAAAAACAGAGTGCCTTCACTCAGATGAACAAAGTCCATTTAAGAAAGGACATTTGCACACTTTAGCTCCTCCAGAATCCCTCACCCAGTGGCCAGTATTCTCTACATTTTGTGATATGTCCTGTCTTCCTGACTTTAAATTTCTCTAGAGCAGGACATAAATAATAATTATTATATTCTGTAACACTTCAAGGTTTATAATGAGATTGCCTCTTACATTATCTCACTTATTATTCAAATTAGGAAGGCATTTATTAAGATTATCTCCATTCTACAACTAAGAAAATTGAGTTTTCAAAAGGTTAAGAGATTTGCAAAGGATCACGTAACTAGTAAATGATAAAGCCAGGAATTGGACAAAGTTCTTCACCAATGTTCCTGTGTTCTTGCTACCAAAGCAGCAGTTTTTAAATTTTTTTTTTATTTATGTACTTGAGAGACAGAAAGAGTGATCACAAAGGGCAGAGGGAGAGGGAAAAGCAGATTCCCTGCTAAGCAAGGAGCCAGACACAAGGCTTGATTCCAGGACCTCCAGATTGTGACCTGAGCCAAAGGCAGACACTTAACCAACTGAGCCACCCAGGCGCCCCAAGCAGTTTTTAATTTTGATGAATTTCAATTCTTCTTTTCTTTATTCTTTGGCCAGTGCTTTCTGTGGCTGCTCACTGAAATCTCTGCCTACCCCCTAGGTCATGATGATATTCTCCTAATGTTTACTTCAAGCTTTATATTTTTAGCCCCATGTTTAAATCTATCATCCATCATAAATTAATTTTTGTATATGGTATGAGTGAGGAGTTGAGGTTCATTTTTCATATGGATGGATACCCAGTGGTTCTAGCACCATTTTTGAAAGTACTTTCTTTCCCCCTTGAGTTGCTTCGACCAAAGCAAACATTATTTGACTGCCTAAGTGTGGGCTTTTTTTTCTTATCCTCTATATTCTGTTCCATTATTCTATTTCTTATCCATTTGTCATTACACTATTATTTTGATTACAGCTACATTCTAACATACTTCTAATTATTCATTTTTTAAGAAACTGGGAGTCCAGTTGATTTACCATAATTATAGAGACATCTGCTGTTGTTTCACTCATTCATTTTTTTGTTTATTCAATGCATGTTTATTGAATACCAGCCTTGTGACATACACTGTGGTTGGTCCTGGGAAACAACAATAGATTAAGTAAATTTTATTTGTCTTAAGGAGCTTCCATAGTAAAGGACACACTTAAACGAACAAGTAATTATACAATGTGCTAAAAGTAATCACTCAGTCAATAAATTGAGCATATACAATCAGCTTGGCAATGTAGACTCCCGAACTCATGTCCAGGTTCAACTTTGCTAATCCAAGTATGAGCTTCTCTTCCTAACCTCATGTCACCCACATAATATGTCTTCTGAGCTACCCATTCCCTGCTAATTAGTTGGATTCTTCTCTTTTGAACATTTTCCCACCACAAAAGCACAATCATATGAATAGTAATACCTTGTATTAGCATACTGCTTTCAACTTTTCAAAGTGGTTTTACATCCATTATCTTGTGTTTCTCTTCCTATTTCTCCTGTGCATTAGGAAAAGCAAACATTATTATTTTTACTTGACAGAGACAAGTAGATCACAGAAGCGGTAAGTGATTTGCTCCCTCTCACACAGTGAAGGCTACAGCCTCCCGCTCTCCCACCCCCACCCCAACTCCCTTCCTGCTTCCTTTCCCGTTATTCTCTCTCTTCAGCGTCTTATCAGTGCACACTGCACCTGGAAGGCTTCCAATTTTAGGTACCACTCCTGGGCTCCAAGTTAAGCTGCCACAATGGTACCTTATGTTGAAAGACTACAATAGATTGTCAGCGTTATCTTCAAGTGCTGACGGAGATTTATGAATGGGGATGGAAAAAAGAATCATGATCATTTTCACCATTACAACTGCCTGCAGAAGATTCATAAAATTTCTGACACTTTCTTCATCCTTTTTGCCAGGCATCAGCTGTCAGAGGAAGGTCGCCCCTTCCCACCCAGCTTTGGAATGAAGTGATAAATGTGTCAGAAAGCTCATGCCGGGTGCAATCTTCTGCCTTGTAAACAGTTTTCATTGATACATATATTAAAGTTTGCTTTCTTTTTTTTAAGCCCCCATAAAAGTGCTTGAAAAAGAGCACTGTCACTGATAAATGTCTCCCTTATTGTGGGACTTTTAAGGATATGGGCTTGTTTAAAAAATATAAAGATGTCTAAATGGCTGGATATCTTGGGTCTGGTTTGACAGCAGGCTGACCAGGGTGTCAGGTTGGTGCTTTTACATGAGGAAATTTACACCAGCATTCTGAATTTTCATGAGCTCATTCTCTCTTCCAGCCCCTCTCTTTTCCACCACTGATATCTTACCAAAATAAATAAATAAATATACAGAAAAAGGGGAAAAAAAACCTTATCAAGGCTTTGAAGACATGGAAATATTGAATGCATTTTTTTAAAGGATTTTTAGGTCAGTTTTTTTCAGTGTTTAATGCAGAAAAGGGCTCCATTTTGCATTCCCATTGGCAATGTAGACAGAGTGAGGAGTGTGTAATTGGGATCACGGCAGGAAATGTGCTAGGGACTGAGAGAAAGTTTGCAAAATTAGACTATCAAGGGGGTACAGTGGGGAAAAGGAAGAATCTCTCTTTGGGCAGAATACAGGATATAGCATGTGCCCATTTTTCAACAGAAGATAAAAAGGATGCATTATCCTACCAAATCAGAAAACAAAAAAAGTTAGCAAAGCAGAATCTGAAATGATGTGTTTAGCTTCTAGGTCTTCAACTTTTATTAGTATTGTTATTAAATCATGTATTACCTAACCAAACTTCAGGGGAAAGAGAATAAAGTCAAAATTGGATCAGAATGTTTGATCAAGCATACATCGACAGGACTCGCAGTTTCTTAGTCACCCAAACTCATCATCTTGAGCCCGGCTGATGGATGAAGTACAGAAAAACAGAGAGACTGAATGCTTTACTTAAGGTCACACAGCTCGGAGACTGTTCAAGCAAGAAACTGAGTCTTTTTGAGTTAGTCCTCCACTTCCCCATTCTTCCCCAGTCTGTTAGAGTACTCTGACTGTTTTTCTGCTTTTCCACTTTCCTGTCATTCCTGCTGCCTCCATGGGCACCAAGTCTCTCAGCACTTTTTCCAGGTCCTTACCTCTAGCCTCTTCCTCTCTTACATGTTCTCAGTTCTGACCTTCAGAAACATAGCTGTCTCCATGTCATTCCTAGGTATGTCTGCTCTCCCTCTGTTTTCTCAGTGCCATTCAGAATCCCTTTAACCCAGGCTTTTCTGTATTCATTTCCTACACCTGCCATCATAAAGTACCACAACCTGGGTGGTTGAAAACAACAGAAATGTATTGGCTCACAGTTCTGGAGGCTACATGTCCAAAACTCAAGATGCCAGTAGGGCCATATTTCTTCTCTTTCCTTGACTCTTCTTGGCTTTTGGTGATTTGCCATCAATCCTTGACATCCCTTGGCTTGCAGCTACATAATTCTGTTCTCTGTCTTCTTCGTCACATGGTACTCTTCCTATATATCTCTGTCTTCACATGGCCATCTTCTTATAATGATACCAGTTATGTTGGATTAGGGGCTCACCCTACTCCTACAGGACCTCATCTTACCTAATGTCATCTGTAGTGACCCTATATCCAAATGAGGACTTATTCTTAGGTATCAGGAGTTAAAACTTCAACATATCTTTTTTTTTTGCAGGGGTGTACCTTTCAACCTCTAAGATCTTCCTACAGTGGCTCACATGACCTAGCTAATTTTAAATCTCAAGCCTCTAGTATGTAGCCTCAGTGTTCCAGCTGTGCAATACAGACAAGCCCAGAGATAGCATCACAATGAAGAAGTGACTGTGTCCTGAGCAGCAGATCTACCAGGGAGGGAGGTTTACACAAGACTTCTAAGGCATAACAGCTGGAGGGAATTGTGATCAAGGGGAGCCTAAAGTCGCTGGGTAGGACTACATACTCTGCCCTGTCCAAGACCCTCCATTTTCATTTCCATTCCTAGGGCTCGACTTATTTTGTTTCTTCCCACCCCCAGAAAGCATCCACCCTGTTTACTCTTCAAAGTCCTGCCATTCTGAGAAATAATCTGCACAGTCTACATTTTCTTGGAATTTTCTAGACAACTATCTAACTTTCATTGTTTTCATTGAACAACTATCCAGCTTTTATTTTTTTCCTTCTGCAACCCTAGTGATACCTGCAGATTTGCACTTAGTTATGTACTGCCCACCACTCTCTGCACCAGGTGTGACCATTCATCTCCCCCAAAGGGCAAAGACCAGGGATGAACACTTGGAATACTGAAATTCTTTGGAGCTATATGGAGCTTAGACACCATCTATTCCATGATTTCTTAAATTATGCTCAGAGGTGCCACGTGGATGAGCACAGTGAGAGGGGATGTCAGCCCAGAAAGGCTTTATTTTTTTTTTCTATGTCGAAGTAAGTTTTTTATTTATTTTTTATTTTTTTTTATTTTATTTTTTATAAACATATAATATATTATTATCCCCAGGGGTACAGGTCTGTGAATCGCCAGGTTTACACACTTCACAGCACTCACCATAGCACATACCCTCCCCAATGTCCATAATCCCACCCCCCCAACCCCCCTCCCCCCATTAACCCTCAGTTTGTTTTGTGAGATTAAGAGTCACTTATGGTTTGTCTCCCTCCCAATCCCATCTTGTTTCATTTACTCTTCTCCTACCCCCTTAACCCCCCATGTTGCATCTCCTCTCCCTCATATCAGGGAGATCATATGATAGTTGTCTTTCTCCGATTGACTTATTTCGCTAAGCATGATACCCCCTAGTTCCATCCACATCGTCGCAAATGGCAAGATTTCATTTCTTTTGATGGCTGCATAGTATTCCATTGTGTATATATACCACATCTTCTTTATCCATTCGTCTGTTGATGGACATCTAGGTTCTTTCCATAGTTTGGCTATTGTAGACATTGCTGCTATAAACATTCGGGTGCACGTGCCCCTTCGGATCACTATGTTTGTATCTTTAGGGTAAATACCCAGCAGTGCAATTGCTGGGTCATAGGGTAGTTCTATTTTCAACATTTTGAGGAACCTCCATGCTGTTTTCCAGAGTGGTTGCACCAGCTTGCATTCCCACCAACACTGTAGGAGAGTTCCCCTTTCTCCGCATCCTCGCCAGCATCTGTCATTTCCTGACTTGTTCATTTTAGCCATTCTGACTGGTGTGAGGTGGTATCTCATTGTGGTTTTGATTTGTATTTCCCTGATGCCGAGTGATGTGGAGCACTTTTTCATGTGTCTGTTGGCCATCTGGATGTCTTCTTTGCAGAAATGTCTGTTCATGTCCTCTGCCCATTTCTTGATTGGATTATTTGTTCTTTGGGTGTTGAGTTTGCTAAGTTCTTTATAGATTTTGGACACTAGCCCTTTATCCGATATGTCATTTGCAAATATCTTCTCCCATTCTGTCAGTTGTCTTTTGGTTTTGTTAACTGTTTCCTTTGCTGTGCAAAAGCTTTTGATCTTGATGAAATCCCAATAGTTCATTTTTGCCCTTGCTTCGCTTGCCTTTGGCGATGTTCCTAGGAAGATGTTGCTGCGGCTGAGGTCGAAGAGGTTGCTGCCTGTGTTCTCCTCAAGGATTTTGATGGATTCCTTTCTCACATTGAGATCCTTCATCCATTTTGAGTCTATTTTCGTGTGTGGTGTAAGGAAATGATCCAATTTCATTTTTCTGCATGTGGCTGTCCAATTTTCCCAACACCATTTGTTGAAGAGGCTGTCTTTTTTCCATTGGATATTCTTTCCTGCTTTGTCGAAGATTAGTTGACCATAGAGTTGAGGGTCTATTTCTGGGCTCTCTATTCTGTTCCATTGATCTATGTGTCTGTTTTTGTGCCAGGACCATGCTGTCTTGATGATGACAGCTTTGTAATAGAGCTTGAAGTCCGGAATTGTGATGCCACCAACTTTGGCTTTCTTTTTCAATATCGCTTTGGCTATTCGAGGTCTTTTCTGCTTCCATATAAATTTTAGGATTATTTGTTCCATTTCTTTGAAAAAAATGGATGGTACTTTGATAGGAATTGCATTAAATGTGTAGATTGCTTTAGGTAGCATAGACATTTTCACAATATTTATTCTTCCAATCCAGGAGCATGGAACATTTTTCCATTTCTTTGTGTCTTCCTCAATTTCTTTCATGAGTACTTTATAGTTTTCTGTGTATAGATTCTTAGTCTCTTTGGTTAGGTTTATTCCTAGGTATCTTATAGTTTTGGGTGCAATTTTAAATGGGATGGACTCCTTAATTTCTCTTTCTTCTGTCTTGTTGTTGGTGTAGAGAAATGCAACTGATTTCTGGGCATTGATTTTATATCCTGACACTTTACTGAATTCCTGTACAAGTTCTAGCAGTTTTGGAGTGGAGTCTTTTGGGTTTTCCACATATAGTATCATATCATCTGCGAAGAGTGATAGTTTGACTTCTTCTTTGCCGATTTGGATGCCTTTAATTTCCTTTTGTTGTCTGATTGCTGAGGCTAGGACTTCTAGTACTATGTTGAATAGCAGTGGTGATAACGGACATCCCTGCCGTGTTCCTGACCTTAGCGGAAAAGCTTTCAGTTTTCCTCCATTGAGAATGATATTTGCGGTGGGTTTTTCATAGATGGCTTTGATAATATTGAGGTATGTGCCCTCTATCCCTACACTTTGAAGAGTTTTGATCAGGAAGGGATGCTGTACTTTGTCAAATGCTTTTTCAGCATCTATGGAGAGTATCATATGGTTCTTGTTCTTTCTTTTATTAATGTGTTGTATCACATTGATTTGCGGATGTTGAACCAACGTTGCAGCCCTGGAATAAATCCCACTTGGTCGTGGTGAATAATCCTTTTAATGTACTGTTGAATCCTATTGGCTAGTATTTTGGCGAGAATTTTTGCATCTGTGTTCATCAAGGATATTGGTCTGTAGTTCTCTTTTTTGATGGGATCCTTTTCTGGTTTTGGGATCAAGGTGATGCTGGCCTCATAAAATGAGTTTGGAAGTTTTCCTTCCATTTCTATTTTTTGGAACAGTTTCAGGAGAATAGGAATTAGTTCTTCTTTAAATGTTTGGTAGAATTCCCCCAGGAAGCCATCTGGCCCTGGGCTTTTGTTTATTTGGAGATTTTTGATGACTGTTTCAATCTCCTTACTGGTTATGGGTCTGTTGAGGCTTTCTATTTCTTCCTGGTTCAGTTGTGGTAGTTTGTATGTCTCTAGGAATGCATCCATTTCTTCCAGATTGTCAAATTTGTTGGTGTAGAGTTGCTCATAGTATGTTCTTATAATTGTCTGTATTTCTTTGGTGTTCGTTGTGATCTCTCCTCTTTCATTCATGATTTTATTTATTTGGGTCCTTTCTTTTTTCTTTTTGATAAGTCTGGCCAGAGGTTTATCGATCTTATTAATTCTTTCAAAGAACCAGCTCCTAGTTTCGTTGATTTGTTCTATTGTTTTTTTGGTTTCTATTTCATTGATTCTGCTCTGATCTTTATGATTTCTCTTCTCCTGCTGGGTTTAGGGTTTCTTTCTTGTTCTCTCTCTAGCTCTTTTAGGTGTAGGGTTAGGTTGTGTACCTGAGACCTTTCTTGTTTCTTGAGAAAGGCTTGTACCGCTATATATTTTCCTCTCAGGACTGCCTTTGTTGTGTCCCACAGATTCTGAACCGTTGTGTTTTCATTATCATTTGTTTCCATGAATTTTTTCAACTCTTCTTTAATTTCCTGGTTGACCCATTCATTCTTTAGAAGGATGCTGTTTAGTCTCCATGTATTTGGGTTCTTTCCAAATTTCCTCTTGTGATTGAGTTCTAGCTTCAGAGCATTGTGGTCTGAAAATATGCAGGGAATGATTCCAATCTTTTGATAACGGTTGAGACCTGATTTAGGACTGAGAATATGATCTATTCTGGAGAATGTTCCATGTGCACTAGAGAAGAATGTGTATTCTGTTGCTTTGGGATGAAATGTTCTGAATATATCTGTGATGTCCATCTGGTCCAGTGTGTCATTTAAGGCCTTGATTTCCTTGTTGATCTTTTGCTTGGATGATCTGTCCATTTCAGTGAGGGGAGTGTTAAAGTCCCCTACGATTATTGTATTATTGTCGATGCGTTTCTTTGATTTTGTTATTAATTGGTTTATATAGTTGGCTGCTCCCACGTTAGGGGCATAGATATTTAAAATTGTTAGATCTTCTTGTTGGACAGATCCTTTGAGTATGATATAGTGTCCTTCCTCATCTCTTATTATAGTCTTTGACTTAAAATCTAATTGATCTGATATAAGGATTGCCACTCCTGCTTTCTTCTGATGTCCATTAGCATGGTAAATTCTTTTCCACCCCCTCACTTTAAATCTGGAGGTGTCTTCGGGTTTAAAATGAGTTTCTTGTAGGCAACATATAGATGGGTTTTGTTTTTTTATCCATTCTGATACCCTGTGTCTTTTGATTGGGGCATTTAGCCCATTAACATTCAGGATAAGTATTGAGAGATATGAATTTAGTGCCATTGTATTGCCTGTAAGGTGACTGTTATTGTATATTGTCTCTGTTCCTTTCCGATCTACTACTTTTAGGGTCTCTCTTTGCTTAGAGGACCCCTTTCAATATTTCCTGTAGAGCTGGTTTGGTATTTGCAAATTCTTTCAGTTTTTGTTTGTCCTGGAAGCTTTTAATCTCTCCTTCTATTTTCAATGATAGCCTAGCTGGATATAGTATTCTTGGCTGCATGTTTTTCTCGTTTAGTACTCTGAATATATCATGCCAGCTCTTTCTGGCCTGCCAGGTCTCTGTGGATAAGTCTGCTGCCAATCTAATATTTTTACCATTGTATGTTACAGACTTCTTTTCCCGGGCTGCTTTCAGGATCTTCTCTTTGTCACTAAGACTTGTAAATTTTACTATTAGGTGACGGGGTGTGGACCTATTCTTATTGATTTTGAGGGGGGTTCTCTGAACCTCCTGGATTTTGATGCTTGTTCCCTTTGCCATATTGGGGAAATTCTCTCCAATAATTCTCTCCAATATACCTTCTGCTCCCCTCTCTGTTTCCTCTTCTTCTGGAATCCCAATTATTCTAATGTTGTTTCATCTTATGGTGTCACTTATCTCTCGAATTCTCCCCTCGTGGTCCAGTAGCTGTTTGTCCCTCTTTTGCTCAGCTTCTTTATTCTCTGTCATTTGGTCTTCTATATCGCTAATTCTTTCTTCTGCCTCATTTATCCTAGCAGTGAGAGCCTCCATTTTTGATTGCACCTCATTAATAGCTTTTTTGATTTCAACTTGGCTAGATTTTAGTTCTTTTATTTCTCCAGAAAGGGCTTTTATATCTCCCGAGAGGGTTTCTCTAATATCTTCCATGCCTTTTTCGAGCCCGGCTAGAACCTTGAGAATCGTCATTCTGAACTCTAGATCTGACATATTACCAATGTCTGTATTGATTAGGTCCCTAGCCTTTGGTACTGCCTCTTGTTCTTTTTTGTGTGGTCATTTTGTCCAGATAAGAGTAGATGAAGGAGCAAGTAAAATACTAAAAGGGTGGCAACAACCCCAGAAAAATATGCTTTAGCCAAATCAGAAGAGATCCCAAATCGTGAGGGGGAGAAAGGGGATAAAAAGAGCTTCAGTAAGAAGAAAAGAAAAAAAAAGAAAAAAACAATTAAAAAAAAAAAAAACAAAAAAAAAAAAAAAAATAAAAAAATATAAAAAGGAAAAAAAATATATATATATATTAGATAAACTAGTTAAAAAACGTTAAAAAAGAAAAGGGTAAAAGTTAAAAAAATTTAGCAGAAGAAGAAAAATAAATTGAAAAAGAAAAAAAATTAAATTAACTGCAAGGCTAAAGAATCATGGGGAGAAAGCCATGAGTTCCGTGCTTTGCTTTCTCCTCCTTTGGAAATATGCTGCTCTCCTTGGTATTGAAACTGTACTCCTTGGTAGGTGAACTTGGTCCTGGCTGGGCTTCTTGTTGATCTTCTGGGGGAGGGGCCTGTTGTAGTGATTCTCAAGTGTCTTTGCCCCGGGCGGAGTTGCACCGCCCTTACCAGGGGCCGGGCTGAGTAATCCGCTCGGGTTTGCTTTCGGGAGCTTTTGTTCCCTGAGCGCTTTCCGTAGAGTTCCGGAGGGCGGGAATGAAGATGGCGGCCTCCCGGTCTCCGGCCTGGAGGAGCCGAGAGCCCGGGGCCCCACTCCTCAGTGCGCCCTCAGAGAACAGCGCCGATTTACTCCCGTCACCCTGCCTCCGGCCGCGCTCCGAGCTGACCGAGCCTGCGACCGGTTCAAGGTAACCCCGAGCTTAGAGCTTACTCCTTGGCTCTGTCTCTGTAGCCGGCTTCCCTGTTCTAATACCTGTAAGCTCTGCGACACTCAGACACCCCCGGTCCTTCTGTGACCCTGCGGGACCTGAGGCCACGCTGACCCTGCGTGGGCTTCACCCCGGTTAAGCCTCTGGAGCGATGTCCCTCAGCGGAACAGACTTTTAAAAGTCCCGATTTTGTGCTCCTTTGCTCTGCCGCTTGCCGGGAGCTGGCCCCTCCCCCCGCGGTCTATCTTCCCATCGCTTTGGATTCACTTCTCCGCCCGTCCTACCTTTCAGAAAGTGGTTGATTTTCTGTTTCTAGAGTTGCTGTTCTTCTTCTCTTCGATCTCCCGTTGGATTTGTAGGTGTTTGCAATCTTTAGATAAGCTATCTAGCTGATCTCCCACTACCTGAAGTAGTCTCAGTCTGCTACTTCTCCGCCATCTTGACTCCTCCCAGAAAGGCTTTAAAGCCAGCCACCCCTCTGTAAGCAGAGTCACCCACCTTTGATCCATTTTGTCTTAGAGAAAGCTGTATAAAAACATCATTTGGGGTTTTAAAGAGTTCTTCAACTAAAGAAAAGTTTGAAAACACTTGAGTTTCCTCATTTTACAGACAGCTAAATTGTGATGCAGGCAGGCTGCATGTCTCCTCCACAATGATACAGCTAGTTTGAGAACCAGGAATATATTTCCCACATCTTGCTGCTTTCTCCTTTCTTCTAGAAATATATCTATTTCATCTCATATAATTCTCTTAACAAATTTTTAGAACAGGCATTTTTGTTTCTCTTTTAAAATCATCAAAGTTCAATGCAAAATAGAATTCCCAAAGTTTGCTTGAGCTGTGCCAATGAACAGGGGTGAGATTACATCCTAAAGTGCCTGCTTATTCCACTGGACCACACTGAGTCATAAGAACCAGGAACTCCTAGAGCTAAACCATGAATCATGATAACTTAGTTGAACTATTTTCATGATGTTTGTAGCAGGAAAAGAACTCAGACCTCTAATCATAAATTCATTCCATGCTGGCCATCATCATGGTGGGTGATACACATTAGGGATTCAGGGAAAATTGATTTCAGTAAGTCTGTCATTTGGTCATATTTTAAATATAGAAGCAACTCCCCCTGAAATTCATGTATTCAACTATGTAATAAAAGTAGTTTTCTGTTTCTCTATTGCCCCAGTAATATTGGGATATAATAGGTTCTTATTTAATGCATGTTCCTCCTGAAATTGCATCATAGTGAGGCACTTACTCTATTGGTATCTTCTTTAATACATTATACTGAAAGACTTTAGTTTCCCTTCATGTTCCCGCTCTTTTGGGTCTCTTATGATTTCCAAACAGACTGGCTTCTTCAAGAAGCTTTTGAAAACTGCTTTTGGAAAAGTGCTTCAGTTCTGTGGAAGCCCATTTACAATCCAGAGAGGCTAGGGTAGGCAACATTAAACTGAGAGTCTGCAAATGTCCTGTTTTTTTGTTTTTTGTTTTTTTTCCTGACCTCAGGCAAGAGGCTTTCTCTAAAAACAAATAAGAGATTTCTAGTCTCCCCACCTTATCATCATGATCCCAAATCCAAGGTGCTGTAGGAAGTTGGTATATAAGAAAGCTGAGGAAGGGATCTTTCAAGTTTCAAGTGGTTGTTAAATATTTAATTTGTGCATGCCTTTAAAGTTGCCACAGGTGTGGCTAGTGTCTCTCTGTGTTAGTTACGGTGACATAAAACTCGCCAATGAAAATTTAAACAGATACCTTCACTCTTGTCTGTTCTTGAAATTTCTGCTCAGCTCAGTAAGAGTAGCAGAATTTCTGAATTCTGACCACGTGCTGTGGTGTTTAGATACAGGGAGATTTAGAAAATTATCCCCAAAGTAAGCATCCATTTAGAAAATGGGAAAGAGTAGCATGAACCCTGTAGTGTTGGATTGTAATCAGAGGTATCAGTACGAACTCATGGTTTATATATATATATATATATATATATATATATATATATATAAAATATATTATATATATGTATAATATAATATAATATATATACACAAATATATGTTTATGTATATACATATATATACATACATACATATATGATATATATTATATATATTCATATATAAATATATATATACACAAAAAATGATAGGTATGGAAATAGTTATAGATGTGTATGAGTTAAAAATATATATGTATTTCCTGGCTCTGTCCAGTGAGAAGACCTAGAAAAAATGTCACTCAAGCAGTAACAAGCACACCTAGTGCCCAGATCTTGGTTTCTAAATACCATTCCCCAATAAAAGGAAGAACTTAGACTCCTTGGAGAAGTGGTTGATTATAGGGCTGGAGCAGAGAAAACATAATATGAGGCTGGAGTATCTGTGGTGCAACAAGGTAAGAAGTACTTAAAAACAGGATGGGGCCATGCTGAAAGGTCAAGGAACTCTTTGTGGTCAAAGTCAGAACAATTTGGACAACAATAAAAAATAATGATTGTATTGGGTGATAGCCCATAAAGTAAAATAAGTATTCATGAGTCTATGCTAATATAAATGAATATTGAGTAAATAAATATATGGGAAAGAAGGGATGATTTCTACTTACAAAGGCCTTCCAATTAATCATTGTAAATGGAACATCCAAAGTATAAAACCAACATTACAACACCATAGTAATAATTATCTCAGACAAGATATACCACCGGATGCTAAAATTAATGGACAAAAGCTTGAGAAGGGAGGATGCTTGCATAGTCTCAAAGTATCTCTAGCAGGATTTTTATTTATTACAGATAGAATAAAGATAATAACTGGAAATCCTGCAGGGCACCATCTTCACCCAAGTGATCAAGTTTAGCGTTGACATCACGTACCCCTGGTATGATGCACTGTGATGCATTTGCCCAGATGGCAAGTTTTAGCATATTTGGCCATAAACGTATGACCTCAGTCTCCTCATGACAGAACATCAAACAAACCCAAATTGAGAAACAGTCTACAAACTAGCTGACCACTACCCTTTAAAAGTGTCAAGGTTGTGAAAGAAAAGGAAAGTCAGAGGAACTGTCACAAGAATTGAGGGAGACTAAGAAGGTATGACAGCTTTATGCAGAGTGGGATTCTTGGTTGGATTCTGAAACAGAAGAAGGTTAATAGAGGAAATACTGGTGAAATTTGAATGAAGTCTGGAGTTAGTTAAAAGTACTGTGCCAATGTTCATTTCCTAGTTTCAATCATTGTACAGTAATTATTTAAGATGTTAACATTATGAAACTGGGTGAAGTGTATATGGGAGCTCCCTGTACTATTTTTGCAAATGCTCTGAAAATATATAATCATTTCAAAATAAAAAAAAATTGTAAGTAAGCATCCAGCTAGGGCATTTTCTTTCACAGTGGAATTTGATTAATTGCAACTCAACTAATTGGAACCTTAAAGCATTAAAAATTTTTCTCTATACTTCTGCTTTAGCAGAAAACCTTGCAAATAAGCTGTTATATGGGATTTTTTCCAGAAATTTCATTTCCAAGGGAAAGTCTGGGGTTAGTGTAACTCTAGTATAGTCTATAGTCCCAGATTCTGAGGTGAAACCCACCCAACCTCCATTTAGCCCCTTCACCCCTGGGCAGCCTATGCTCCAGCCAGTTTCTAAACACTCACTTCAGCCCCTTTGCCACCCGGGGAACATCCACATCTTTATGTTGTCCATGCTCTTTCCTCAGCCAGAAAGCGATTTTTCCCTTCATCTATGAACTGCCTTTGGAATCAGCCAGAGCTTGGTTTCAATGATGGGCTGTCCGGCCAATAATTAGTTATGAGGTACTTCATTCTCTGAATCTACTTCCGCATCTGTAAAACATAGGCACTAATCTTCACTACACAAATTTTAAGGTGTTTAGCACAGTGGCTGATCCACACAGACACTCTAAATGGTAGCTCTGCAGTTGGTATTCATTAATGATGGAAAACTCAACTGTGCCATCTTTTCTGAGAAGTCCTTAATTGATTAATTTGTTTATGTCTTCATTCAACAAAAGTCTACTGAAATCTGTCCTATGCCAGACTCTATGCTAGAGCTAAGAAATATGGTAGTCAGTAATGCAGACGTGCCCCTTCCCCGGGTACAACTTACAAAGGCTAATACAGGAGACGAGTATTGAACAAGTCATTCCCAGTGAGAGCAGTGCTGCAAGAGGGGAAATGTAGGTTTTGAAACCCCGTGTAATCTAATTGATTAGAATCAATTACTCTTCCCTCTGCTTGCAGACAGCAAGGACAAATTCCTGATATTCACTGATTTCCTCTGGTTAAGCAGGAGCAAGGGCAGGTAAAATTAAGATTATTTACTACTAGATAAGAATATATTGAGTTTTTTTGGAAAGCTTCATTTAAATAGAAAATGCCACTTTCCATTCACTGAGTGTTCTAGTTAACTGCAAATTAACTCTGGTTATCAGTGCTACTCACTTCATCTGTACATTCAGGTGAAATCTCTCAGGGGCTTAGTTTTGGCCAAGTACTTTGTTGGACTTCGGCTTCAGTGGTGACATCGGGATACCTAAATATTAGAATGCAGTGTGATGAATTAAAACCCAAAGGTGGGGGATTAAAATCTGCCTTGGGGATAGGTCTGTGAAAGCCTGATCAAGGCGGTGACATTCATCTGGAGCTAAAGGAAAACAAGTCTATTTCTTGTGACAAGGGCCAGGATATCCTTATGAAGAAGAACAGAGAAGAGACCACAGAATAAAAGAATTTATTGACTAGGTAGTAATATGTTCCCAGACCAATAAGTGGTCATTTTACTTCTGCCCCACTGGATTTTGTAGGCTAGGAGGCAAGGACCAGTTAGAGCTCTGAGAAGGAATACACTTACTGTCTTGAGTGCCAAATATGGGTTAGGTTTGGTTATGTTCACCAAGTTGGTAGCAGTTCTGGGTGATTTTATTCTTTGTTCAAGAGTTAAGTTTCTCTTGATTAATATCTGCATATGAGTCACTCCCTAAGCTGTATGTTTCACATTCGTCATACCTTTTGTAGTCATTTTCAAACCCCTCCCCAACTCTCAAATGCTTCTCCACTTTGGCTGTTTTTGCAGCAAGAAGATCCTCCCCCAGAAGCCCCAGGCTCCCTTGTCTGTCATCAAATATATCAGCTGTTTATTCCCAGTGAAGGTAGAAATTGCTGTCCTGGATGGCACCACCTAACCCCCAGGGATGCTTGCCAGAGGTTCCGTAAACTTGGCTTCCCAGAAGAGTCAGGCAATGAGATGTGCCAGAATGGGCACACATATACTGCACCTGGAATCTTTTTCAGAGTTTACTTTTATTTTAAGAGCATGCAATGGGGATGCTACTGCTGGGGTGGTAGAAAGAGCTTTAACCTAGGAGTCGGATGATTTGGATTCAGCTCCAGTTGGATCTTTTGTGAGCTACTGTGAGTAAGCTTTAACCTCTCTGAATTTTAATGTCCTTTTCTGCTAAATGGGGAGAATAATAATTGAACATGCCCATCTTCTGGTGAAAGACATATGAGATAACGAACATGGAATGCTCCGTAAACTACAAAGAACTGTACAAATTTGAGCAAGATGTTATTAATTTCGAGGATAACCTTAAATAATCCTGAACATAATGGAATTATTCTCTGTTGACATTCTCAGATTTTAAAATTAACCACCATTTTTCTAAGATTATTACGATTATTACACATTATTACAAGAAATAAATTGTCATTTATCTGAGCTTTTCTAGATAAATCACTTTTTACTATGTATGCTCAGTTTGTCATATACTTTGAAACTCTCACCAAACTGCAAAATTTTAGTGCAAGGTAAAGCACCAGAGTATCCCTGTGAAGTCAGAGGGAGAAAAAGGCTGAGAAAGCATAGCCAGTGCTAAGAGCTCAGGCTGGGGGTGACCAGACTCATGAAATTTGGACCCTGGCTCAGCTGGGTCACAGCTGGGTGACCTGGGCAGCTTACTTGACTTCTCTGAGCTTCAACTCCTCACAGGAATAATTACATTTCCTTGATAGGTTAGAATAAATAAGAGAACACATGTGGGAGATTCTCTGTAAACCATTCAGTGCTTTAGAGAAATTGTAGTTCCTGTCATTAGGTGAGAGATCTTGTATTCTTCTCTGGATTGACACAAATCAGTCATGTCTCTGGGCAGCAACACATGTGAAACCATCCTCCACATAATAGTGCGTTAGAACGTAACAGAGAAGGCGGTGACCAGCCGTCACACTTCTTGAGTTCAAATCCTGTCTGGCTCTTCTCTGACCAGCTCAGTGACTTGGGGCAAGTTCTTTAACCACTCTGTGCCACGATTTCTCTTTTCTAAAATGGAAGTGACAGCTGCTTCAGCTTCCTAGAAGTGTTATGCAGAGAAAATGAGCAAGATGATGAATGAAGGACTTGGCTTGTGATGGTTAATTCGTTTTATGACTACTTTTTTCTGTCCAGTATCTTAAAAGAGCCTCTTCTTTTGTGTTCAGAGTAAAGAGCAGCCAAAGGGAACACTTAAATACTGTCAGTGGACAATGTTCCTCCTATCTCAGAAGTCATTTTTTCCATCATCTGACTTATTTATGTAGGTTTCCATTTGAGAAGACTTGCTTTTCCTCATCTTTCTGCCTGTGCCCCGACTAGCTGTACCATCCAAAAGCAAGATAGGCATTTTCTTGGAAACTGGTTGTCATGTGATACACCCTCAACTCGAAATGCTTGTTTGAGTTTTGCTTATCATGGTTGAGATGCTGCTGTGTGGGAGATGGGACACTGGTTGGGGAGTTGCTATTTTCTAAACCCAGCTCTGCCACTGACTTGCTGTGGCCTTGAGCTAGTTGTTTCAGCTCTGTAACTCCCTGTGTCCTCTGTGTGCACTAAAGAAAAGATATTCCATTTAGAGGACTGCTCAGTTACCAAAATACTTTCTACATTTATATTAAAAATTTTATTCCTTTTTAAATTTCCAAACAACCCCACACAAAAAGATGGTGGGAGTAACTAGGTTATTTGGCGATTACTTATTTTTTCTTCCAAGTTTTTATTTAAATTCCAGTTAGTTAACATACAGTGTAATATTAGTCAGGTTTAGAATTTAGTGATTCATCACTTACATACATCACAAGTGCTCTCCTTAATACCCATCATGAGTTTCACCCATCCTCCCACCCACCTCCCCTCCAGTAACCATCAGTGTATTCTCTACAATTGAGAATCTGTTTCTTGATTTTCCTCTTTTCTTTTTCCCCTATGTTCATTTGTTCTGTTTGTTAAATTCCACATATGGGTGAAATCATGGCATTTGTCTTTCTCTAACTTGTTTTGCTTAGCATAATACTCGCTAGTTCCATTCACATCACTGGAAATGGCAAAATTCATTCTTTTTCATAGCTAAGTAATAGTCCATCATGGGTCTCTACCACATCTTTTTTATCCATCAATCAGTCAATGGACATCTGGGCTCTGTCCATAATTAGGCTGTTGTAAATAATGCTGCTGTAAACATCAGGGTGCATGTGTTCCTTTGAAAGGGTTGTTTTTATGCCCATTTTCAGACAGAAATAAAGCTGTCTTTACTTCTTTGTAAAGTACTTCTTTGTGTACTTTGCTGCACACATGTACTTCTTGAACCCAATTTGAAAACAACCGAACTAGATAAGATTTGGGGGCCTACATGAAGCCATCAGTGATGGCTGCCTGATAGCTGAGCCCCTGCTCCCTCACCAAGCCCACTGGAAGGAAGGATTTCGGGGATTCCACCTTGCCGTCATTCATTAGGAATAATGGGCTAGACTCCTGAGTGCATTGCAGAGCTATTATTCCTTGGGAGCAAAGTGAACAAATACAGAATGTTTAACAAACAATCACAAGAATGGACTGTCACTTTCCATTTTTCTTTGTCTTTTGTCCCGGCACCGTATCCCTCATCATCTCTTGCACACTGATCTGTCTCCTCTGTCTCCCCTTTAGAACAGAAGCACATTCCTTTGGGGCAGGGGTTGTATCTTACTCCTCTTTGTGTGATCTCTAAGGTCCTCCCAGCTTGTACTTTCTGATACCTATATGAAAATATTGGCTAATTTATTTCAAATAGTTTTTTTTTCCCCATTACTTCAAGCATAGCCTCTTGATCTATGAGGACAGCATTAAGATATAATTTATTACATACGGAAACATGTCCTTTCTCCTTGCCTTCCTTCAGTCTGTAATAGACACTGTTTTAAGTACAATTGAATAAAGCAGACATAATCCCTGCCTTCACGGACCTTACAGTCCTACAGTTAAGGAGATGCTTGTTAAACAGATATTCCCAAATAGAAAATCAGCTACAGTTGTGGATGGTAGGAAAGCAGAGTAGAAGGCATGAGGCAGAGGGAAAGTGCATGCTTCCTGAAGTGGAAAACTCTGGAAATCCAATTGGGATCTATCTGTTGGCATTCTAAGAGTTAAAGTAAGCTATGTCATAGATTGACTAAAGCGTTTCTCCTGAGACCATCCCTACTTAAACTCATCTTTGCCAATCACAATGTCCTACTTATATGAGCTTGCTCGGGTATTATCTCTGTCTCAGTAACATAATCATCTACACTTTCCTACCTGTGTTGCCATCATATTTTTATCCTAATAGATCACACTTCCTTCTCTGTTTGACTCAACATCATATTGTTTAACTCCTTCACTGGTCAACACTCTCATTTCCCTCTTTCTCGTTTTCTAGTGTTGATATTTTCTGTGTATGTGGCTAGTCTTTCTACCACCTGCCCTATGACCTAATGGGAGGCAACAGATTATAGAGAAAGGAGCCTGGGCTGTGAAGGCAGACAGACTTGAGTTCAAAGTGCAGCTTCACTAATTAGCAGTTTTGTAACCTTGGGCAAGTGGTCAGTAGTTTCAAATGCCCACAGACATCAAATTAGATGAGGAAACTCGGTTTTAGAAAAATATGTCCCTAGGAATTTCATTTGATCTTGATTGACTGAATACCTTTTATAATAATATCTTTTATGGTGTGTTAGGCACTTTTATAAATCTCTCACACATATTCATTCATAAATCCCTCTAATGCTCCTATGAGATGAAATAATAAATCAATAATAAACTTCTGTCTCAACTCTAGTCCCATGTTACACAGGAGAACAGAGAAACACAGGAAGATGAGGTGTGTGCCCAAGGCTGTGACAGCTCATGCATGTCAGAAGGCTGATCTGAACACTGACCTCTCAGTCCATAGCAATGCACCGTGGTGCCTCACTGTCCCCAGTTACACCTCTCAGTTCTCTCATCTGTAAAGTGAGACCAATAACATACACCTCCTGGAATTGTCATGAGAATTAAATAAAATAATGTATATAAAACCCCTAATGGCTCTGCTTGCCATTTAGCAGACAGTAGACAAATGTCCATTCTGCCTTCCTCCTTTATTAAAAACAAATACAGTCCATGATTTTCCCATCCGTCCTCATTTTGTTAATGTGTGCTCACTGTGTTCTACCTGTTCTTCATCCCACATAGAAATGTATCATGCTTTTTCTTTATATTCTATCTTCTATATATTCACCCATCATTAACTCTCCTGACATTCTGTTGCTTTGATTTAACAAAAAAAAAAAATTATATCTGTGTGAAACATGTACGTAATTCAAGAAAGCAAACCATAATAAAATATTTATCCTGGGGGCGCCTGGGTGGCTCAGTGGGTTAAAGCCTCTGCCTTCGGCTCGGGTCATGATCCCAAGGTCCTGGGATCGAGCCCCGCGTCGGGCTCTCTGCTTAGCAGGGAGCCTGCTTGCCTTCCTCTCTCTGCCTACTTGTGATCTGTCTGTCAAATAAATAAATAAAAATCTTTAAAACTAAAAAAAAAAAAAGATTTATCCTGAAGGATATCAGTGCCCTAACCACTCTGCCCCATGTTCAAGTTCTGTTCTTAAATGGCAGTTACTTTCACCTCTTTTAATCTTTTTCTAGAGTTTAGTTTTATGATTTTAAATAAATACATATGCTTTTTATCTTGTTTCTTCTGTTTGTTTTTAATAACTTTTCTATGATATCTTACCATGGGGCTTAAACAGCCACCAACCCTGGCCATATGCACAACCGTCCCACAGCATCCTTGTCTCTAAATTTTATCCTAGTTTTGAAAAAAGTAATGTTTGATTTCTGTGTCATTACAAACACAGTTAAATACATGTATGTATGTATGTATATAGATGGATGGCGAGGTAGAAAATGTATGTATGTGTATATATTATATATTATTTGTAGCTTAATCTCATAGGTTCATGGGATTACATTTCATTTCTCATTCATATTTTTGTTTTTCTTCGAGTTAATAACTACCTTTAGTTCTCTGAGTCCTATCACTAAATGATCTTGCATCAGGGAGACACCAAACTTCTGACAGAAGGGCCTGTTTACTCTTACCAGACGCAGGTCAAGAGTACAAATAGAAGCCCGTGTTACCATATATTTATATGGTTAAGAGTTAATCAATAAAGCTAGAAAACTGTTTTATAATTTCTAATGACCCCTTGCATTGAAAAACAATCAAAATAAAGCAAAATATGTGTAACACAACCAGTTTGTATCAAATACTTGAACAACAATAACAAATTAGTATAATTTTCTGTCCAAGAGCAGCAGAGGGGGCCTTTCCCGGGGTTATAGGAGGGAAAAGAAAGAATTTCTTCTCACTTGCTGCTTTGCTTGAGTTGGCATCCCACACATCCTCTTCCAACCCTTGAGAAATCTACAGGGTCCATACCCCCTTTTTCTTTTTCTTTTTTTCCTGTTTGAGGCCTAGTGGCTTGCCCACCCTTCTCCCCCTGGACACTTTCACCATCTTGAGTAGACAAAGGGAGCTGGGACTCTGTATGTAGAATTCCCCAACCCCCTGGCTTTCAGTTCATTGCCTCACCCCTCCCTTCTCTGCACCTCCTGTTCCCAGGTCTGGGGCTTTTCTGTTCTACCATATTCATAGTATAAATCTCTAGGTCCTTTTTGGGTAGAAAACAGTAGAGTGCCCCTAAAAGGACATTTGGACATTTTTAGTTGTCAGAACGAAAGGGGAGGACTGTTGACAATGGTGCATAGAGGCCAGGGATGCTAAGTCGACAATGCCAGATAGCATCCCCCTACATAAAATATCTCCCGCCCAAAATGTCAGCAGGGACAAGGTTGAGAAACTCTGCTTTGGACAGAATTTCCAGCAGTCATCCTGTTTGCAAGTCCCTCTGCTGTCTCCAGAGGAACCTGGCATCTCTGATCCCTGAGCTTTCCCAAAGCACAAAAGCATGCATCAGCTGGCTTCTCACGAGTACCTCTATATGCAGGCACTCGTGTCCCAATTATCCCTCATCCACAACTTCTCCACCTTCCAAAATACTTTCTAGCATCTCTGGCCCATTGTTGCCTCCTGTCCCATTCTCCTTGTCCTTGTAGGTTTAAAATGGTCTTACTCCTTTACTGTCTTTTTAACTGAGTTTTGAGAGAGGGCCAAAATAAATTTGTTCAATCTGTCAGGTTTGAGCAGCAGTCTACAACCTTCCTAAAACTCCAAGAACTATTTTCTCGCTTTTTCTTTACAATCCAGTGTCATGAACTACAGATTGTCCCTGTGTTTATTAAAGATTCTGGGAGCCGTAGAAACAGGTGAATTGTCATATAAGGAGGATGGAGAGGGGTGTCTTGTTCTTCTCTGTAAATGTGTTTGTGTTATCCATGGAAACAGCCTTCAGTGGGCTGGGTGAGAATGCCCAGGCTCCAGTGTGGCAGAGGATCTTGGTAGCATTCAGACCAGTGTTCCTTGCCTCCAGTCATGTCGCTTAACCATTCCAGCTATGGTACAAATAATAGTACTCATTAGATGTACTTCTAAAACTTACCATTCCACTTATTTTCAAAGAAAGCATGTATTACTAACATCACCGAAATACCAGGAATACCTGCCACCATTAGAAAGTGACCTCATATTCAAATACCATTGGCAGGACTGGGGGGGGTATGATATTTAAATTCTAGCTAGACGGGGCGCCTAGGGTTAAGCCTGGGTTAAGCCTCTGCTTTCAGCTCGGTCATGATCTCAGGGTCCTGGGATCGAGCCCCACATCGGGCTCTCTGCACAGCAGGGAGCCTGCTTCCCCCTCTCTCTCTGCCTGCTTCTCTGCCTACTTGTGATCTCTCTCTCTCTCTGTTGAATAAATCAATAAAAAAAAATAAAAAATAAAAAAATAAATTCTAGCTAGATATCGCTGCCTGCCAAAGGCTCTGAGCCTGAGATTTATTCTGTTAAAAAAGGGAAAATTCATAAAAAATCAGAGAGATATTAAAGACACATCAGCACCAAACAGGTCTTTTCATGATACACCGCAAAGAAAAAAAAATGGTGAAAAAAAGTTGCAAAGGGATTAACATTTTTACAATGTGATTCAATGTTATCAAATGTCCCCCGAATCCCAGATCGGCACCATTAGTCCTCTGCTTTATTGGAAAGCCCTGGCCTCGTCTAAACCATCTCTTCATCCCTCAGATGATGAGTTGAAGGATGAGGGAGAAGTACCACTCACAGTGTCCCCAGCTAGGTGACAGCAGTGCTGGGATTCAGGCCCAGGGAATCAGATTCTCCAGTTTGTGTTCTCTTTCCTTAAATCCTCGAATTTCTTATGGAAGTATAAATGTTAATGAGGCAGTGTCGAAAGAACTGAGTGACAAAATGAGAAATCAGAAAAAGCGAGGCCTGTGTCTCTTCCCCCTCTTTCTGTCAAATAAGGATTGTTCCATTTACGTGAATGTGTCATGGAAGCTCTCTTTGTTCCCTCCCCCCACTTCCTTTGGATCATTTTTCAGTTAAGGATTGTTTTTCTTTTGAAAATATGTTTTAGCTACTCTTTCACAGCATTACCCACACTCTACAGAAAGGAAGCTTATTAAAAGTTAAAAAGGAGCACAGAAAATAGCACCTATGTTGCAGCAGCTGAACAAAAGAATGCATATGGTGGAAAACTGAAAATCCTGCCTTTATTAATTAAATGACAGTATTACAGGTTCTGTTTTCATATACATTTTTAACCAGACAGATTTAGAAATAGATATTGAACAGTCATGGTCCTGAAAATATATCATATTTTCATAAGATCAACCCTGACAGATAAAGTATTGGCGTGTTGGTCTTTTTTTCTTTGTGTCCTTTTTTGTCTTAACACACAGAGCCCTATCTGGCCAGGAAAACAGGGTTGTGCTGCTCTTTGCACAGAAGTGGCCCTTGACTGAGGCAACGTAATCACTTGACTAGAGAAAGGCCTCCGTTGGTGGTCAGCAACCAGTGACCTGGTAGGAAAGCCTTTCTCCAAATGGGCTGATAATAATGAGATAATCCAACTAGACTGTCTCCTTCCTCAAATTGGCATTGATAAAATAGAACTGCAGTGGACACACAGCAGTGGGAATGTTATGCAAGAGAAATCATTTGGACCATAGAGAGGAGTACAGAGATCTATAGGCTTCAGTCTGAACAGCTTCCTACTTTCAAGCTAATCTGCTTGTATTTTTGCAATAATTCCTTTTTTTCTTAAGGTGGTCCAAGAAAATTCTGTTGCCTCACTAGCAAAAGTAGGTATTAGTTTGCCCATTTTATAGATGAGGATGCTGAGGCTATGAGGTAGTCTATAAAAATTCATATTCAAATTCAGGCCTGCCTTTGTCCCAAGCCAATTCACCAAGCCATGCCACTTCCCTAGATTCATCACTGAAGATCCTCTTATCCTAGGATCTTGCCCAAAAGTCTGGAAACATTCAGAAATGAAAGGAGTCCTCTGTTAGATGTACCTCTAAAATACATCCCCCATTCTTCTACTTTGCCCTCTCTCTTCTTTTTACTCCCTCAGGACCTTGCTCCATCATCTTGCATTTGAAACAGGTAGACCTAAATGGACTCTTAGCTCCAACTTCTGCCCCCTTCCAAACCCCTCTCCACATAGTAGCCAGTGATTTGCCTAAAATACCAATTGATGTTCAACTGATGTTCTGCTTCAAGATGCTGGATGGAGTGTATCTCTTAAACTACCTGTCACCCACCTTAGTTTCTAAATCCACTGTGCTTAGGAAATACAGAATGAAGCACATTTTTTTCAAGTGTTGAGATTGGGAAGTAGGGGCGGTATATCCAGAACAGAGATTTTATCAACTTCTAGAGGACTGTAAGGGGGATGGAATTGTGTTAACTGATAAACTAGTGAGAAGAGTGACCTGAGTCAGAAAAGCTGCAGGGAAGGCAGGGATGCTCTTTGTGTGGAGTCCCCCACAGTGGCTCTGAGATAGAAGGCAGCAGGCCAGAATTCTTATTGAGGACGTAAGCCCAGAGAGGACACTGGCCCTAACAAGTCTGTGTTTAGTGCTCTCACAGGTCAGATGCTCAGTGTGATCCTTCATTTGTAGATATGGAAGGATGACCCAGGGCCACTAGACAGCTGCAGCCGTCCAACAGCAAGAAGGTGAACATTTACAGCAAATTACCCAGGAGGTACAGAGAGAATCCAAGGAATAGAAGGGAGGCTTTTTAAAATTCTTATCCAGGGCACCTGGATGGCTCAGTGGGTTAAAGCCTCTGCCTTCAGCTCAGGTCGTGATCTCAGGGTCCTGGGATCGAGCCCCGCATCGGACACTCTGCTCAGTGAGAAGCCTGCTTCCTCCTCTCTCTCTCTCTGCCTGCCTCTCTGCCTGCTTGTGATCTCTGTCTGTCAAATAAATAAAATCTTTTAAAAAAATAAATAAAATAAAATTCTTATCCATATCCTCAAAGAGACTTAAGAATATATTTCACCTATAAAGCAAGAACAGGCCGCTATGAAGAAGAAGCAGTCAAAAAACAAGAAAAAATTCGTAGAAAGAAAAAATACACAGCTTGCCAACAAATTCATTTAAAGAGCTACTAGAAAACATTAAGGCATTTCCCTAAACATGGAACAAAAAACACAAAGACAGAAAAAAAGAAGGGGAGAAAAGATGGGGCACAGAAAGTCAATCAAGAAGGGCCAACATCCGGGGCGCCTGGGTGGCTCAGTGGGTTAAAACCTCTGCCTTCAGCTTCGGTTGTGGTCCCGGGGTCCTGGGATCGAGCCCTGCGTTGGGCTCTTTGCAAAGCGGGGAGCCTGCTTCCCTTCCTCTCTCTCTGCCTACTTGTGATCTCTGTCTGTCAAATAAATAAATAAAATCTAAAAAAAAAAAAAAAGAAGGGCCAACATCCATCAAAGAACAGAGAAATGAAAGAGGAATAATAAAAGAATAATAGTAAAATCTTCCCAGTACTAGAAAAATTCAAATCTTCAGAATGAAAGACATCACTGGGTATCAGTCAGAAAGAATAAAGAAGTCCCCTATCTAGATTCATCCTTGCACAATTTTGGAACATTAAGAATAAAAAGCAAATCCAACAATAACAACAAAAAGGGTAAAGACTTTCAAGTAAAATATAAACATATAATACATACAGATGATAGGTAGATGGGTAGGTAGGTAGGTGGAAAGATGGATGAATAGATAGATAGGAATCTAGATATAAGATCCTAAGTACTTTCAAATGGAAATGTGAATACAGCCAGGGATATGTCTGTGTATTTGTGTTGTTTACATACCAAAAAAGCAATATCAGATTAACATCAGATTTATCAGCAGCATTTAGTCTCATCTGACCCTTACCACAACCCTGAGTTAAAACTGAACATAAAAAGGTAACTCCCTAATCAAAGTAATCTGTGTCTCTAATCACAGTGACAATGGAAAATCACACCTGAGGCATACTTTCTGCTCCAGATACATACCTATAACAGATATAGTTGAAAATCAAGAAATTAAAAAGTCAGAGCTGGATTCGAGAATTAGTTAAGCATTTCTATGAACTAGAAACAAAAGGGAAATTCAAAGTGATGATCAGAGAGCAAGGCTGAGACTACATTGCTCCATGTCAAGGGGACCAAAGCCAAGCTCTCTTCTTGAAGCCTGGAGCAGGTGTAGGGCTGCCTGACTCATGAGAAGCCTGAAAAAATGCTATTGACCACCAGCTGGGGTTTTTCTTGCCTTTAACAAGCTGCAAATTTCTGAAGGCAGGATGGTATGGAGATTGTTCACAAACAGGATCTGACCCAAGCACCTCTGTCTGTCCATCACTGGATCTGCAGTGACCTGAATAACACCTTAGGAAAGGAGCCCTAAAAATGTCGAAAGACCTGGGTCTAAATTGAGGACCTACAGTTCTAAAAAGGAGTGATTGGGCAGAGAAGGATGTGCACAGGGAAGGAAGAGGAAGAAAAAAATATCTGAATCGGAAATCCCCCCATTCAAACTAGAGCCTACCCACTTAAGTTCAAAAACCAACAAAGAAATCTTAAGAGACAAAAAGATCAGTAGTCATCAAAATATGACTTCACTCTGGGTGAAATTAATCATGTAATCTGCCAAGACTTTTAAAAAAGAATGTTCAGAATGCCCAAAGACAAAGCAGAAGTTAAGAAAGAAAATATAATTTTGTAAGTAAAAAGAGCATGAAAATTAAAAACTCAATAGGTGGGGTAAATTTTAGATTGAATGGTTTAAGGAAGAATTAACAAAAGAGAATAACAAAAGGGCCCTAAGATAAAAATTGCTCAACTTCAGTAGTTATAAAACAGGGGGATACTATTTCACATCCATTCGGTTGGCAGAAATTTTGAAGCCTTAAAACACTAAGTATGGATGAAGGTATGACTATAAAAAGGAAATCTCATATATTGCCAAAGAGTATAGATTGGCACCACCCTGTAATTAAATATTTAGCAAGATCTAGTGATGATAAAAATGCATATAGCCAACAAACTACCAATTTCACTAGTTAGTATCCTATAGGGAATTTCATCCATGAGCATATTTGTAAGGAGATATTTGTAAGGTCTATTGTAGCACTATTCGTGGTAACTAAAAATTGAAAACAACTTTAATATACATCAACATGAGAGATAAATTTAGATAGAGCTATACTGTTGAATACTTTATATTAAAAAGAATGAACTATGGTATCCATGTATCAACATGAATAAATCTCAAAAATTCTGTTGAAATATGCATTATGATACTATTTATATAAATTCAGAAAAAATGTGGAAACCAATTCTATATATTGTTTTGGACATGTATGTGTACTAAAACTATAAAATTTTGGAAGAGAGAGGAGAACACCAAATTCAGAATGGCAGCTACCATTCTGGGGAGGAAGAGAGGAAGATGGGATTAGAGAAAGTTACATTGGAAACGTCAATGATATCCACAGTTTAAAAAGATGTTTTAGAAAATCTCAAACATACACAAAAGTAGGAAAAAACCTGTAAAGTGTATCCCCACATACCTAATACCCAGCTTCGTATTTCACAAATAATTAGCAAACACTTTGCCAATCATGTATCATCCATTTTCCTTCCACACACATCCACTTATTTTTCTGGAGTTTTTAAAGCAAATATCAGACATCATACTATTTCACCCATAAATATTTCAGCAAACCTCTGTAACAAATGAAGACATTTAAAAAACATAATCAATGTGCTATCATCATATTTACCACAATGATCAATAACTTGTGTGGTAAGCTCAATAACGGCCCCTGAAGATGTCCATGTCCAAATCCTGAGCCTGTGAATGTGTTACCTTACATGGAAAAAGGAGCTTTACGGGTGTAATTAAGCTAAGGATCTTGAGATGGGGAGATTATCCTGCATTATCCAGTAGAGAAGTACTTGAAAGAGGTACACAGGGGGTCAGAGTAGGAGGTGTGATGAGGAGAGCCAAGTGAGTTTTGAAGATTGAGGAGGGAACCATGAACTAAGGAATGCAGGTGGCCTCTAGACCTGGAATAATCAAGGGGACAGAACAAAGTCCTGCTGACATCTTTATTTTAGCCAAGTGCAGTCCATTTCAGACTTCCGAGTTCTAGAAACGTAAGATAATAAATTTGTGTTGTTTTAAGACACTAAATTTGTGGTAATTTGTTAGAGCAGAAATAGGAAGCTAATGTAATTCCTTACTACCATCTGATATATAATGAATAATTTCCTCAGTAGTCTCAGAAGTATCTCTTTACAGTGCTTGTACTTACTACTTCAGCAATAGAACTAAATTAGGTGTCAGAGGCTAAGATTTCTTATTATTTGATTTTGGGCAATTTGTCCTCAATGCTGTTTCTGGGGTGTGTGGGTTTTTATTTTATTTTTTTTAATTGTGTAATGGGAGTTTTTAATCAGCATCCCTGTCACAGGAAATGCATTAGCAAGTATAAACATACTTTAAAGAGGTTAACATAATTTGTAACTCTAAGGTAATTAGTTTATAATCCCAATTAGCCAAATATTATTTACTGAGCAACTATTATGTGCAGGACACTTTTAAGCAGAGGTGGCACACCAGTATGAAAGGACCTGATTCCTGACCACAGAAGGCTTGCCATTTAGTTGTGAAAAGCATCCTGATGTCAGGGAAGGCGGTATAAATAGTAGGAACACCAAGCTGTGAAAATCAAACAGACCTGGGTCCAAGCCAAGTCATCTTCTGAGCTTGACCAATTATAAGCCAGGAGCTCTTGGAAAAGTTACTTATGTTCCAGGAGTTGTTGGGTCCTTCATAGGGTTGATAGGATGTGTAGAAGTGTGAAGATCTGTAAAGCTATGAGCAGGTAAAATGTGTCCCAGGTGAGCTGGCTTCCCTTCCAGGTGTTTTAGCACCAAGATAAACGTTACTCAGCCTAGATTTCATGACTCAGCAGGATGACACTATTTAAAGGATGTACAAAGCCAAGAGGTTACCAGTTCAGAGAGGATGGGGCCGCTGTCAGGTAGAGCCTGAGAAAGCCAGCAGATTAAAGGGGACAGTTGGCTTTGAGCCAGGCTTTGCCAGGCTCCTTTGCCAGGCAAGGACGATGTGGGTTGGGAGAAAGCAGCGAGGAAAATATTCCAGGTGGGAAAGGACAGGGAAGGGAGGGTGAACCCATGCTAGCGGTCAGACAGCAAGGAGATAGTCTCAGTGTCAGGGAAAGTTTCCAGAGGGCAACAGCAGAAGAAAAGATGAGGATGGAAGCTCACAGCCAGATCACACGAAGTTCTTTAGTAATCATTCCTGTTCATTACGTAAGTCTTAGCACCTACGGTGTGCCATTACAAATCTTTCCCTTTCTGGCTGCTGCTGCTTGTACAAAGAACCTTGAACCCTGGTTTGTCTTGTCTTTTGGAGTTCTGTAGCTTAAAAAAGAAATAAATAAACCTAGTACAAGAAAAATTCATAAATCCCAGACAATGGCATCATGACAGAGAGCAGAGTATCTTGAGGCCGCTGCCAGGAGCCATTTCACAATTTCTGCTCTGAACCTTTTATTAATCCTTACTGTTTCATTTAATTTGAAGGCCTGAACAGAATGTCTCACACAGAATTGCTTGCTGTCTTTTTCACCTTCATCTCTGAGTTCCTGTTTGACCCTTACATTAGCATATATTGCCAAGTTCCATACCCTTCATGGTTTTCCATTTGAGGGACTGGCTGTGAGTAAAGTCCTTCCTGGGTCATGTGCCTGAAAGGAGTTGGGTAGGCAGATATAGGAAGGGGGGATTGCCTCCATAGTAAATGCTTATTTCCTTTCCCCTCGATCGCTGTAAGTTGGGAGGCCAGATAGGGAGTAGTGCTACTAGTCAGGGATGAGAACAGCAAGCAGAAATTCCCTATGCAGGGAGCCTGGGTGTCTCCGTTGGTTAAGCGTCTGCTTTTAGCTCTAGTCATGATCCCAGGGTCCTGGGATAGAGTCCCACAACCTCCTTAGCATTGAGCCTGCTTCTCCCTCTCCCTCTGCCTCCTTACCCCTGCTCATGTTCTGTCTCTCAAATAAATAAATAAAATCTTTTTAAAAAATTGCCTATTTCAAACAGAACATTTAGTAGAGGGAACTGACTTACCAGATCATTGAGAGGGTGGGAAGAGTAGACTCTAGGCTGACTCCTCCTTGCCAGTGACTCTCAGAGGTTGGCATAACTGACCCACCAGAAGTGCCACCTTCTCTGCTCCAAGTAGGAGGTTTGGACCACTCCAACGTCCATGAGATCCAGCAGTAGAAATCCACTGCCACCACCCCTGCAATTTGAAGCCCCCCAGTAATCTAGGATGGACTGCATAAGCTCTACCTTTATTAGTAGAAAGCAGCCAAACTGCCCCACTTCCTCCTTCCAAAGCTTTTACAAATGTTGAACAATTGATAGAACTAAGTCCCAGGCAAAACTCTAGTGGCAAAGGATCTGAAAAAAAAATTTTTTTAACCTTTTTTTTGAAGGTTTTATTTATTTATTTGACAAAGAGAGAGATCACAAGTAGGCAGAGAGGCAGGCAGAGAGAGAGGGGGAAGCAGGTTCCCCGCCAAGCAGAGAGCCCAGCTCGGGTCTTGATCCCAGGACCTGGGACCATGAACTGAGGCGAAGACAGAGGCTTTAACCCACTAAGCCACCCAGGCGCCCCCTGAAAATTTTAATTACAATTTCCAGCCTCTGCAGTGCAAAAGGGTATATGAGAAGAAAGTAGGAATGGGTACTATGGGCCATTCAACCTTACCCGATATGAGTAAGGTCCGAGACATGCTGCAGTGGAACTGACCAAGCAGGCAAAGGTTAAGAGGTCTGGATGTCTAATTCTGTAGCTAATTCCCAGTTCTACCCAAGCCAGGGAGTGATGCCAGGCAACATACATAGTTCTCTGAGCCTCCATTCCCTCCTCTGAGAGATGGATGTAAAAATCCAACCAGGACGGTGGTGGGCAAACTGGCCAGCTACAATGCAAAGGAAAGAAACTGGACCCTTTCCTTACACTATACACAAAAATAAATTCAAGATGGATTAAGGACCTAAATGTGAGACTTGAAATGATAAAAAACCTAGAAGAGAGTGTAGGCAATAATTTCTCTGACATTGGCCATAGCGACACTTTTCTAGATACGTCTCCCTGAGGCAAGGGAAACAAAAACAAAAATACACTGTGGGGACTGTATCAAAACAAAAAGCTTCTGCAGAGTGAAGGAAACAATCAAAACTAGAGGAAAATCTACTGAATGGGAGAAGATATTTGCAAATGACGTATCTGAAAAAGGGCCGGTATCCAAAATATATAAAGAACTTAGGGGTGCCTGGGTGGCTCAGTGGGTTGAGCCTCTGCCTTCTGCTCAGGTCATGATCTCCGGGTCCTGGGATCGAGCCCCGCATCGGGCTCTCTGCTCAGCGGGGAGTCTGCTTTCCCCCTCTCTCTCTGCCTGCCTCTGCCTACTTGTGATCTCTGTCAAATAAATAAATAAAATCTTAAAAAAAAAAAAGAACTTATACAGCTCAACACACACACACACACACACATATACCCCAAATAATCCAATTAAAAATGGGCAGAAAACATGCATAGACAGTTCTCCAAAGAAGACATAGAGGTGGCCAACAGACACATGAAAATATGCTCATCATCACTATCAGTGGGGAAATACAAATCAAAACTACAATGAGGTATCACCTCATACCTGTCAGAATAGCTAAAATAAAAAACACAAGAAACAGCAGGTGTTGGGAAGGTTATGTAGAAAAAGGAACTGCTATGCACTATTGGTGAGAATGCAAATTGGTGCAGCCACTGTGGAAAACAGTATGGAGATTTCTCGAAATAATTAAAATAGAGTTACCGTATGTTAGTCACCATGTATGGTGACAACATAACATGTTAAAAATAATTTTTAAAAATTGGGGGTGCCTGGGTGGCTCAGCGGGTTAAGCCTCTGCCTTCAGCTCAGGTCATGATCTCAAGGTCCTGGGATCAAGCCCTGCATCAGGTGCTCTGCTCAGCGGGGAGCCTTCTTCCCCTCTCTCTCTCTGTCACTCTCTCTCTCTCTCTCTCTCTCTGCCTGCCTCTCTGCCAACTTGTGCTCTCTCTCTCTCTCTGTCAAATAAATAAATAAAATCTTTTTTAAAAAAATTTTTTTAAAATTTTAAAAATACATCCAAAAATAAAAGCAGCATTGTCTTTTTTTAAGCATTATCTTTTAATATAAAATATGTATGTGCATCTTAATATTCCTCAAGATTTCTATATCAAACATTTTGCAAAATAAATATTTTTCAGGAAGAAAAAGAAGAATTACCATATGATCTGGTAATTCCACTGCTAGGTATTTACCCAAAGAATATGAAAAAACACTAATTCAATAAAATGTATGCACCTCTGTGTTTATTGCAGCATTATTTACAATAGCCAAATTATGGAAGCAGCCCAAGTGTCCATCAGTAAATGAAAAGATAAAGAAGAAGAGGCATATATATGCAATGGAATATGACTTAGCCATAAAAAAGAATAAATCTTGCCATTTGCAACAACATGGATAGATCTAGAGAGTATAGTGCAAAGTGAAATAAGTCAGAAAAAGACAAATACCATATGATTTCACTCACATGTGGAATTTAAGAAGCAAAACAAAAAAGGAAAAAAGACAAAACCAAGAAGAAGAAGAAGAAGAAAGAAGGAAGGAAAGAAAAGAGAAAAGAGAAGCATGAAACAAAAAGCATTCTTAATAGAGAGAACCTACTGATGGTTATCCAAAAGTAATAGAAGGAGGAAGGAAGGAAGGAAGGAAGAAAGGAAGGGAGGAAGGAAGGGAGATAGAGGGGAAAGGGAAAGAAGAAAAAGGAAAGGAGAGAGGAAAAGAAAGGAAGGCCAAGGGAAGGCCAAGGCAAGGCAAAGCAAGGCAGAAAGGAGGGAGGGAGGGAAGAAAGAGAGCATGGAGTTTGCTTCAGTTTCTCTCTTCCTCTCCTCCTGCTCTCCCTCTTCTCAAATAAATAAATAAATAAATAATTTTTTAAAGCACCCCACAAAGGAGTCCAGAGGGGCCAGCCCAGCAGCTGTACTCACCAGTAGTGTTCATGTTTCTATTACAATGGTGGCTGCCTCCTGGTTTCTTGCCGATACAAGCCATAGCCCCATGGCAGTCTAAGTATTTGTTCAAACGCTACATACAGTCTCCTCACTTATGCTGTGATTAATCTTAACTTTCTTAACATTTCCTGGGGACTTACCCTGAGCTGGACATTGAGTTACCTCTGGAAACATGTAGGGGTGTTCCAGGTCACTGTCAGACTGGAGAGGGAGGCAGGTATGTTAACAAAAACTGTCATTCAGTGCCTTCCATGTAGAGAGAGGATCAAGCTTGGGGGCGGGGCAGAGGAGAGAACCTGCCAGCCAAGGAGGCAGAGTGAGTGCATCCTCGGGCCTCCCTCACCTGGCTGAGCCTCTGTCAGCACCCAGTCCATCTACTCCTTGAACCCTACCTCCCTGCTCTCCCCTCTCTCACAGCTCCTTCCTCACCAATCTTCTTTCCAGGCTCTTCCTTCTCTACTCAAGCTCTAGCTGGTGAGGCTCCTCAGGGCCCTCTGCTGGATCCTCTTCCCTCTTTCTGCCAGGTTTGTTGTTCAGTGACTGCATTCCTTCCTGTGGGGGTAGATGCCCACTGTGTGCCTGTGCCAGTGATGTCCACACCTCTTTTGTGAACTCGCACATCCAGCTGCCCACTTAGCCTCTCTCCTTGGAGACCTCAAGAACACCTGGAACGTAATATGTCTGAAACAGAGCTCCTGATCCCAGCCTGTTGCCATCTTCCTCCACGTCTCCAGCAGAGGCATCACCTGCCTTTTGTCCTAGACATCACCTTTCATGCCCTCCACATCCAGTCCATCAGCTCACCAATGTTCACACTCCAACATTTATGCCTCCTCTCTACAGCCACCACCTGAGTTCAGGCTCACCATCGTCTCTAGCCTCGACTGTGCTCTAGCTTCCTGCAGTAACCCTGCCTCCACTCCTATCCCAGTCCATTCTCACAAAGCCAATAAACATGACCTGTTAATTACGAGAACTGAATTTTTAAAAAATGGGAAGAACTGAATTTTTAAAAAATGCATTTAAAAAATGCATCACATCAGCCATCTGCTTAAACCTTGTGTGGCTTCCCATTGCATTTAGAGTAAAATCCAAATTCCTTCCCATCCAGGCAAGGCCCTGTAAGATCTGGCCATGTCCACCTTGTGCCATAAAATGTGGTGGTGTCAGAGAAGTTGCTTCATGCCAGCTGTGGGGACACAGCCATGTTGATTGGTCCAGGGAGCCAGAAGAGGCTTGAGATCAGGATGAGGGATGGGGACAGGACCATCTGAGCCATGGCAAGGTTCCTGATCCTGGGCAGTGGTGCCATCAGCACACCTACATCAGAGAGATTCAGGTGCAGCTCAGTGGACACCAGAGCAGGATCCCAGGGCTCAGCATGCGAGGTCACATGTCCTCCCATGGGGGACCGGTTTGAATCCAGAAGACAGGTACACTACCTCCCCCACTCTGGTGCCATCGAAGAAGGGGATGGGATAGTCTGTTTGAAAGGTGGGACAAGTATAGATAGGGAGTTTGAACTTTAAATTGATTGAACACTTCTCAAAAGAGAAACTATTTTAAGTCAGAGAGTAACTTAAGGGGGGATTGCTGTTTTTTCTTTTCTTTTCTCTTTTTCTTTTTAACACCATCACTTGGAATTGAGGCCCTAGAGCAAGGTACAGACAATTATAGTAGGTTTTGAATGTTCTATATTAGGAGCACATCTTATTTGTAAGCATAGATTTTTATACCCATTACAGATATAAATGTAACTATAGATAAGGTAAGAAAGGAAATAAATTAACCTAAATATTAACACTAGATAATGTTTCGTGAGAGTAAATATTTTAACTTTTTTTTTTGTATTTTTCTCTCTTCCAATTTTCCTACAATGAGCATATATGACTTAGAATGGCATGGTTAACATTTTTTGAGAGTTCAGGAATCTCTTCATCTGATTCTGAAGGCAAGCCCTATGAACTCCTCTCCTGTCCTCCCATTACCTGTGGCCCCCTTAGAACACTCTTCTTGCTGTATCATAATTATCTGGCTTCCTCATGAGGCCAGGAGCTCTTCGGAACAGGGGCAGTGTCTTTTCATCTATGTATTCTCAGTGCCAACCCAAGACATGTAACGACTGGACATTTAATAAGTATTTGTTGAAGAAAAGATTAAGAATCCACGATGAGAAAGTCATCCTTTCAGCTTCAGACATTGTATTTTAAGGACACTTTTGCTCAATTGCTAAATTCTAAGAGGAGAATAAATCCTTTGTCAGCAATTAACATTCAGTATAGATTAACTGAATAGGGCCTAGAAAACAAGGCAGCAGACAGTAAATTGGAATTGTTAAGGAGGAAACAGAGACCGGGTCATGTGCCAGTGAAATGCCTTGTGAAATGTTACAAGGACAGGTGATGGCAAGGACAGGGATGGGCTGAGGCTCTGGCCTTGGGTATACAGTTTCAGAGGGCTTAGAAAACTCAGTGATCAAGTTAAATCATGTTTTAGTGCAAAAATTTAAAAAATTGAAATTTATTTAAAAAATCCATGATGAACAAAATATCAAAATTGCTCAGTAAAAATAGGATCAGTATACCAATTTTTCCTTTCGCCTCAGGCTCCAGTGTGGCTCAGCACAGTACTGCTACTGATCTTGTCTATGCTGAAAATTTTGGTATTTTGTCCATCTGGGATTTTTTTTTTTTTGGATGAAGTTTAATATTTTTTTTAATATTGCATGGGAATATTTATCTTGACCGAGTTTTTGTTACCACCTTAAATTTCTCACACTCCTCCCCCTTGTGACTGCCAGCTATGGGAAATAGATGAGCAAGTCCACACTTTAGGGCAGGAAAAGGGATCTTGCCTGCTCCACACTAAGTGTCTTAGTCTGCTGCAGCTGCCTTAATGAAATATCACAAGCTGAAAAGCTTCCAACAACAGAATCTTACGGTTTTGGAGGCTGGAAGTCTGAAAACAGGGTACTGACATGGTCAGGTTGTAGGTGAGGACTGTTTTCCTGGCTTACAGACAGCTTGCTTTTCCCCATGTCCTCACATGGTAGACACAGAGAAAGAACAAACTTTCTGTTGTTTCTTCTTATAAGGCCACTTATCCTATCAGGGGGTCAGCCTCCTGACCTTATCTAACCCTCATCATCTCCCAAAGGCCCCTAGCACCATTGGGTGCTAGGTTCAATATCAGATTTAGGGGGACCCAAACATTCAGTCCAAGGATTAGCATTGTTTCTGATAATAGTGCCTGTAACAGCAATAGGGCAATTAAGAATATTAATAATGTCTAACTTCAAGCATGTCCCAATTTTACTTCCATTGTCTCCATTGATCTTCATAAACAGTCTGTGAGGAAGGGGGAAACATTGTTAACATACTTAGAAAATGAGGGAACTGAGCAAAGGCAAGTTATATATCAATAGCACAGGTGTTATTAGAACCAAGAGTTCTGGTTGCAAAGGAATATTCTTCCTAGCACTATAGCATTCTCTCTGTCTTTTGTGACCTGTGAAGGACCATTTTATTTATCATGTACTTTAACCTCCAATCTCCTTTATGATTCTGAGAACACCTCTGTGAAGTAGGGAAGATGTGGATTCTTATCCCCACTTTACAGATGAGTATGCTGAGTCAAGAAAGCACTGTGATGGCTTAAACCATCTAGCACCTAAGTGGGAGAGTTAGTTTTCAAGCTCAGGTTCTCTGACCATGCCTCCTTCCTGGCGGAGAAACACTCATGTCCCCACTCTTTTCTGCTATGAGCTGTGGTGGGGTCCTGCCTGCTTGCTGAGCCTGAGCTACTGTATTAACAGAGGGCCTTGTAAACCCTTTAAGGTCCCATGAAATAGCACTTGGCTTCCTGGGATGATGGAATGTGTGGGTTCACAGATAAGCTGTTCACATACAGCTCCAGCATTTACTGGAGATCTGGCCAGTGCCTTCGACCTTCACAATCATCCTGTGGATGATGGCAGGTCCCAGATTCACAGCATGCAAAAAATCCCCAGAGCAGGCTGTTGGGGAATTGGGCAGGGGAATGGGAGGTGGGGGAGCCAGGCTTGGGGCCCTCATCCCAGCAGCACTGATCAGCAGGTAGAAGGATAGGGGCTTTTAAGGTCTTCCAGAAACCATAGTTTCCCCCAAACAGGAGGTAGTACAAAGACCCAAAGCCCCATCAAGGACTGTAAAAATACCAGCACATGGCCAATAGACCACAAATCTTAAAATTCAATTATGGTGACAGGAGAAAAATATTGGGAGGAGAAATTTGATTCCAGCCAAAGACACTGAATCAAAGAGGAACAAAATGAAATCCCCTTATGAAGAACTCAAGGGTACCTCATATAGGACCCAGACCTTTGAAACCCAGGAAATCAATCACCAAAGACTATCATGAGTTTAGTGGAGTAATGATGAGTCTTTAGAAAGAAGGATGCCAGATTAATGTGTTTCTGACTCAGGTTTAAGAATTAATAAGTGCCAAAAGGTCCAGTGGCCGTAACATTAAATATGAATGATTGAGAACAAAAATGTCAGAGAGTGGTGATGTGTTGGGAGCCGCCAGTGGGACCAGAATCCAGGCAAATTTGTATCCTCCTTAGAAAGCATCTATCATGTAAAAATCTAGAGTACACGTTTGATCTGAAAACACCAGATGTTTGCCTCTTCCTTCTCCTCTCAACTTCTTTTCCCTCCTCCCTCTTCTGTTCTCTCTGCTTTCTCTTTCCTTTTCTTTCACTTTCTCTTTTCCCTTTCTCATCTTTTCTCCCTTCTTCCTCTTGTTCCTGCCTCTCTCTTTCCCTCTTCTTTTAATCTCTTTCATCATTTATTCCTCTTTCCACTTCTACTTTCTCCACCCTTTCCAAGAAGATTATTCTACTCCCAGACACCTTTGGCTATGTGATCTGGGGCCACCTGGAAAATTCAGAAGTCTTCCTGGAAATGAAAAGGCTGTACAAGAGGCTTCTTGGCACAAGAATGGAGAGCACGTGTGTTGGTTTTAAGTTTTCCAAACTGGACTGTTATACAGCTATTAAAAATGATGGTCCTGGAAACTATGAAATGGCATGAAAACAGCTTATCCATTATATTTAAATGAAAAATTCAGGATGCAAAATTGTATGTGCAGCATGATTACAATTTTGTTCAAAAACGAGCCAAAATCTATGCATAGGGAAAGCCTAGAAGGAAATATGCCAAAATGTTAACAGCCATTTTCTTGTAGTAGGGAGACTGGAGATTGTTTTCCATTTTTTACTCCTTTCCAGGTTTTATTTAGTAAGCACATACTGCCTTTATAATGATAAAATAAGCAGTAAAATGGTCTTGCCAGACACTTGCTGTCAAGGCACAGCCATTCTGCATCTTGAAGTCACACTCTATAATGGGCAGTGCTTGGTGCCAGCTGAGTGAGAGGCAGCTATTAACAAAACTTCCTACCAACCCCCTCACGCTGAAAATTCATGGAACCCTCCTTGCCTTTCAGCCTTGAGACAAGAAACTCAAAGGCATTGGGTCTCCCTACAAAGGGGCAGGCACAGTATTGGAAGTTTCACATACCATTTCATTATAGCTCAGTATAGCCATAAGGGAGAGGAGCTATCATCATTCCCATTCTACAGATGAGGCCTCTTGAGACTTAGAAATGTTCAAGTGATTCACTCAGTATCATGCAGAAATTCAGCCATGAAATAAGTTTTAACTCAGTTTGGTCTGAATTCTTCATTACCCAAAATGGTTACTCCCCCAAGGAGTTCAGGGTTCTGAAAGACCAGAGGAAGAGAAAAGCCTTGAGGGAGTGAAAAATTATAGAAACCAGTAAAGTTTGGGTTCAGAAAGGAACTAGCTCAGACTCCAGAACTCCATGGCTCTGAGTATTGAATGATATTGGTTATCACTACTAGCTTTTGAAAATATCTTTTCTATTGACATCTTAGCTCAAAATGTTTCCATTTGTGACCAAACTATTACTATTAAGGATCCTAAGAGTTCCACATTCAGTGCACATTACCATGAGCTAAAAAAGGTAGATTTAAAAAAAAAATTTAAGGCTGTGTTGTCAGTTATTTTTACTTACTGTGAAGACAACTTTACAATATTTCAAGAAGGAAAAATAAGGGTATAATCTGACCACCTGTCACATTAACTATTCACATTTTTCACTGATCTCTATAGCTTTTCAAATATTTGTGTGTGTTTACATAGTTCCAGTTATACTTTTAAATAGTTCTTGCCTCAGTTTTGTCCCTAACATTTCATATGTTCTTTTTCATTTTCTAAACTTAGTCTTTTCTCTATTGAGGTATAATTGACATTATATTAGTTTCACATGTGCAAGGTAAAGATTCGATGTTTGTATATATTACAAAATGTATGTTCCCCACATTCTGTCCAGTTAACTAACATCTATAATGTACTTAGTCTTTACCATTTCCAGTATGTACCTAGTGTTCTTGGAATGAATATGCCACAGTTATCATAGTTCCCCTATCATTGGACATTTAGGGTTTTTTTAACCATTACAAATAATGCTGCTATACATATATTTTACATACCACTTTTTTTTTTAATTTGAGTCATTAACTTAGGACAAGAGTCAGATTACTGGTACAAAATATGTAAAAATAGTAATAACTCTAAAGATGTACTGCTGAATTATAATCCAAAAGGATAGGCAAATATATAGTACCCAGATCTCAGTAGGTGCTTAATAAATGTTTAATGAATACAAGAACAAATGCCATCAGCAACATATGTAAATCTTCTTTTGAATATATAAACTGTTTGAGAAAAAGACTTGGCCTTACTTTATTAAATGCATGTATTCTAGTCACAATGACTGAAACCAGAATTTCCAACAATCAGATACGCTTTTCTCATTTATTTTAGTTTTTCTAACTGAAATTTTTCAAGAAAGGAAGGTTCTTCAGGACACTAACTTGGAGACCTTTGCCAGGGAAAGGGTGGGGATGAGCCCCATCACTGTGACCCCTGGGAGTCTGGATCTGGGTGGGAAGCACTTGGTTTCCATGCCCCCTCCATTCTCCAAGCTTTCCCATGTCACCCTGAGTACCCCAGGTCTTTGCATATTTCTTCTCTCTCATAGCATCTCTTGAGTCTAAAACTCCATTGTTTTTAGTTCTTCTTTCCTGATTCCTGACTTGAGCAGAGTCTTAGAGAATAAATACAGCATGAACTACTCAAATGAAGACATATGAGATGAAGAAAATACGCTAAACAGAATGCGGAATCTAAGCCCCGAAACCAATGTGTAAATTTGAGGAAAGTAGGAAGCAGTCTTTGATGAAACAAACTCCTATTACAACTCCAGAGAGGAACAGAAAGCCAACAGGAACACAGAGAAGACACCAGCAGTGGCTGAATCTCCCTAAAGGCAGCAACAATCATCTGATAATAGCCCCTTTGATAGAGAATAGGAAGAAGAATAAATGCAAATGGTAAATGCAAATGGAAGCTTGCAGGAATAGCCAAAGACAGCACTGAACTTGTAAATGTGGTAACAGAAGCAAAGGCATCTATGGAGACCTTTTCATCAGGGTCAAGTATTGGCTATAGAGCCTTATGCATACCCAACCAAAATCCACACAATGTGCAGCCATTTGATACAATGTAGGCAAACAAGGGACCTGTGCAGAAGATTGAGGAGAGTTATAGCAAATGGATTAAAAAACAAAACAAAATAAGACAAAACAAAACACCAAGACCAAAAGGGCCCATGATGAAGAATGTCAAAGCCGGGGCCTGGGGGTGAATTCAAGCAAAATGTCTGGTGTTTATGCTAAAAAAGTATCTCTCAACAGTGATCCTTAAAGATAGATCCTCAGAAAGTGACCTGTCAGAATTGAAACTGAAGGACAAAGACAAGCTCTATTAAGTAATCAGATGCAAAAATAAGAATTATGTCACACTTTACCCATCCACATTTGGCCCAGAGTGAGGGCCCTTAGAGGGACATCCACCCAGAGCTAAGAAAAATCACACTAGTACACACACAGCTTCTTGCCAAGATTATTGTTCTCCTTGTAAGCACAAAGAGAATGTTCCAAGACCCACCCACAGGACGTGAAATGATTTGTTAACAAAGTCCCACAGACACAAAGATCACTTCAGGGGGTAATGAAGATTTAAAGCTCAGCAGTGTGTAATTTTTTTTCCCTTAAAGTTATCTACTAGCAATTAATATTCATTTTACCAAAATTTGCTGTCTCATGAGTGATGTTCTCTAGCCTCAGTGCTTCTTGAGTTTACAGCTCTGGTTGACACACAATGAAGTGTTGACTCTTCCTTTTCAACTAATCTTGTAAGGTCAAAGCTTTGAACTTCATAAGATGAATTTATTTAAAATGATGCATTCTTCTGACTCTAGAAACAGTACTTAATACACAGCTCTGCAAATTTTGTACATTTTATAAGTGTTAGTTATAATAAAATGGCCTATGTCAAAGCTGGGAAAAATTGTTTTCAAAGGGGTTGTATTATCTTGCTCACTGAACTTGGATTTTTATAATTAATATTTATTGTATCAAAATAATGCATGCACATAGTTCAAAAATCAGATAGTTCTAAAAGTCTTAAACAATTTCTAAATAATTCCCAGTCCCATCACTCCACAGTCGTTCTAGTCTGCCTCTTTAGAGGCAAATATTTTGTTTCTTTTAGTTTCATTTCTGGCATTTATGCATAAGCATTAAGCATTTCTAAATAATATGCATATACCGCTCTCCTTGAATTAATGGATTTCAAGCATTATCTTCTGATTTTCTATTATCAGAGATGAGGTCTTATCTCCTTCTTCTTGCTTTCCTTCCCCATCATATTCGTTTAAATCAATAGTCAGTCATTACTATAGTATTCCTATGCAAGTATTTCCAGCTTTGCACTGTGGAGTACTGTTTGCTTTCTTCCTTGACTTTTGTCTTTTCTGAAGTGGATTGGTCTGTGTGTCTGTGTGTGTTTGTGTGTGTGTGTTCATATTATTAGTCATCTTTTTATATACTGCTAATTTACCCCCCAGTTTTTTTCTTTACCCCCACAATTTTCAAAAGCTTTCCAGTATAATTCTCTACAAGTCAACCACATCAAGAAGTTTATCTTTTCCCATTTCTTTTGCTTTGATATATCCATATGGAATACTCCATTCTTCTTCTGTTTCAGCTGGGTGCTGTCTAAACCAGTGGAACAGTGCCATGCTGGAAATTTCCACTGGTTTTCTCCTAGGGTGGATTTCCACCCTCTGGTTTTTTGTGATGTTGTTTAGAAATATGAACTTATTATGCTTGTTTTTGTGCACCTGTTCATTCTTATTGTCAGCTGGTACGATTTTTTCTCTCAGCCAAGTACTCTGAAATTTCATAATATTGATGATGGCCTGTTTTCTCCCACTGCACCCTCAGTGGATCCTTTCAGTATGGAAACTCATATCCTTCAATTGCAGGAAAGATGACTGAATCATTTTATTGATTATTTCCTCTCCTACATTTTTTCTGTTCTCTCTAGAACTACTATTTTTTGGATGTTGAAGCAAGTTATTTTATTCTCTGATCTGAAATCTTTTTAAAGATACTTTTATTGAGATTTTTTATTTCTGCTATCATGTTTTTAATTTCCTTAAGTATAGGGTGTGTGTGTGTGTGTGTGTGTGTGTGTGTATTCTAACTATTCCTTTTTCACTACATTCTGCTCTAGTTTCATGGATATAGTATTGTCTCTTATTTCTGAGCATGATGATGGTTGATTATATGTTTGTTGTTCCATTTTCCCTTAGTATCTCTGTCACCTCTTATTTGCATGCTCTGTATCTTTGTTTTGGCCTCTAATCTTCTGTGGTAGACGCTGCCCTCAGATGTCAGGCAATTTTTATTTCTTCATGATTAGAGAGAATGGGGTAGTTGATTGAATTTGAGACCCATTATAATATTTTCTGGTTTGACCTCTTATGTGATTATTTTTATGCCTCTCTCCATGGGCTTGTCATGTACTCCATGAAGTACTCTTCCTTTTTTTTTTTTTTTTTTAAGATTTTTTTTTTATTTGACAGAGAGAGATCACAAGTGGGCAGAGAGGCAAGCAGAGAGAGAGAGAGGAGGAAGCAGGCTCCCTGCAGAGCAGAGAGCCCGATGCGGGACTCGATCCCAGGACCCTGAGATCATGACCTGAGCCGAAGGCAGAGGCTTAACCACTGAGCCACCCAGGTGCCCCTGAAGTACTCTTCTAATACCCATCTTGGACAGCAGAAATCTGCCTGCCAGTGTTCTGGAAGCTGAGCCACTAAAGTGGGTTGGAAGTTCTCAGCATGGGGTATGTGATTAACCATTCAGTGCCATCAATTATACCCATCTACTCCCTGTCCAAAAACCCTTATTTATCCTCACCTAAGTATCAATCTCCAAACTTTTCATGAGATGGGGAAGGAACAGTCACCCAGGGATGAAGAATGGCAAAAGAGAACTCCTTCAAAGAAGTGCTTTTTCCAGTCCTTCCAATTTTTTACTTTTCTACCTGTTCACCCCCAGTTCCAGAGTTTCTTTTGCTGACAGTTCCTGAGCCTTTTGAAGATTGCACAGTGCAACTTTGGTTGGTCCTCAGATTTCTTCACTTCATCTTATGGTTTTATCCCACCTGCTAGATTTGTTATGACTCATCTATCTGCTTTTCAGCTTCCTATGTTTGTAATTATTGTTGTCTCTCCTGTTTTCCTTTCCTTATAGGTTTATATATTTTATAACAATCTATTTGCCTTGTTTCACTGAGATTTTAGGAGTGAGTAGAGTTACTGTAGGTATTTATCTGTGTTTTTAGATTCTACATAAAGTTGCCATTTTTATAGACTAAAAATTGATTGGAAATTGATAATTTCATATCATTCAAGGTTGTATAAGCTTCTTTTTCCATATCACTTTAAAGAACTCATTTCATGGGATGAGAGAAATCATGGTGTATTTATTTTTAAGTGATGCTCCACACGAAAACGTAAGATCATGCTGAGAAATCGACCTGAGTATTTTTGACTGAATAAGACCTGCCCACATCCTTACCCCCACAGTAATTGCTCTTTTACCCAGCTAGGTTATTTCCCAGCCTTGCTAGAGCAAAGTAAGCCAGGCTTTGATGTATTGAAATGAGCAATGGTGTTAACAGTAAAAGGCCCAATTCTTAACTCCAGTATTTATTCTCTGTGTAATATTGGAATTCCCTGAATATCAGTGTTTTCTTTAATAAAAATCTTTTATCTTTGGTATTAGACAACACTGGTCTTAGAAATTTGTTAGCTAAGTGGCCTTGGAGAAATTTGTTAGCTAGGTGGCCCTCATCTCTAACTGGGAATGATTACGTACATCTTAGGAGGACTAATGAAAGTAAAGGTCTTATCATGGTAACTTGCAGGCAATAACGGTCTCAATAAATGTTAGTATTATTGTTATTGTTAGTGGTATTAACAACAATATTACATATATGATAGCAATTAAGTTATAAAAATCAAATATATGTTTATTTCCTCTCTCGCTATCACTGTTCTATAAGATGTAAGGATCAAGTGAAACAACTTATGTAAAATCTCCAAGTATATGCTATCTACAGTGTACTATGTCTTGCAGACCACTGATCAATACCTTCCTTTGAACTGGTTAATCCAAAGGAAGCTGGGCAATTTGAAAGGTGACTGCTTAGTGTACCTGTCAGTCAGACAGATGTATTCTCTGTTGCTTTTGTGCCTTTCTGCAGTAGCTCCCCAAACCACTGGGATCCAAATGGCGGAAGTGACAAAAGTCAGGCAAACCAAATCGTTTCTACATCCAAATGTATTTTAGTTTCCCAAAATAAATATTGGTCTCAAAGAATATTCCTTTCCCCTAAAACTTTCAAGAAATGTAGTAACTAAGGGGAAAATAAAGATTAGGGTTTTTTTTTCCCCCAAATGTGATCTTTCCTGTTTGTTTCATTGAAATGAGACCAGTAGATACAACTGACCAAAGCATGACCACTCAGTGTGGCTTTTTTTTTTTTTTTAAAGATTTTATTTATTTATTTGACAGACAGAGATTACAAGTAGGCAGAGAGGCAGAGAGAGAAGGAAGCAGGCTCCCCGCTGAGCAGAGAGCCCAATGTGGGGCTCGATCCCAGGACCCCAGGATCATGACCTGAGCCGAAGGCAGAGGCTTTAACCCACTGAGCCACCCAGGCGCCCCCTCAGTGTGGCTTTTAATATAACTCTTTGAAACCTACTGTGATCTTGTACAATTTTATGAGAGGTAAGCATATGAATAACCTGTAGAGGGATCAAAGGAATAAAAAAATTTCCAAGGTTATATTCCCATTGGTTTGAGACTATTTCTCTGGAAATGTCTTAAAAAAGGATATAAGTCTTTTGTTAATTTGAAAGACTGGATTATAAGGGGGGAAATTCTCAAAACAAGTTGTACAGTGATATATTATTGCTAGTCACTTGTTAGGAGGAAATTCTTATACAACTGAAGGATTATTCATATCATCCAGTAGTCTAGTTTTTGAAATTATGGGATACTCTGGTTACAAAATAATCAAAACGGAGTTGCAAATTAACAGGTACTGAGCACCTACTTGGCCCTCTGGAGAAGAAAAGGTGGGGATTATTAGCTCTCAATTAAAAATATGAGTAAACACAAGCGTAGGAAGATTAAGTAATATGACCAAGAACTCCCAGCTCTTTATGTTGATACAGAACTAGAACTCTGGACTGTCTAGTTCTAAAGTATTACCTTTTTATTCTCTACTCAACAGATGATAAAACTAAGGTTTTATTTTAAGAAGTAATAAGGTCAAGGTTTCACTGCTATCACAAAGTGGTAAGCAAAACACAGGTTTCTTCAGTTCACCATCGCCTACCATTATTGCCTTTTTCACAGTTCACCCATAGACTGTCTTTGGATAAATAATTCTCCCATGTTCAGAAGTGAGAATGGATTTGTCAGGGTCTCAGGCTTTAACAAGGTTAGTAGAGAGAATAGAGATGGGACTTGCTGTACCTGATGGTGGTACTGAGACCCACCTTCAGAAGAATTCACAGATGGCCAGGGACCTGGTCAGCAGAGACTCTTGGTGGTTTCTTGACTTGGTCAGATAGTGTCTTTTGAAACTTATCATCTCATTACTTCTCAGAAGATGTCCAAGTAATTGAGAGCTAGTAAAACCCCTTTACAAGAGTGATAATGGGGCAAAATTATGAGAACCTACTTTGCTTGACTTTGCAGAAGAGAAAGCTCATTTGTCTACAGGAATAATCCCTTTGAGCATAATGATACAGGCCATCATTTCTCTAAATTCACTCTAGCCATTACAGATTCCACAGGCCTGGTGTGGCAGGAAGACTTTAAGTGAACCTTCTGAAATGTTTTAAAGGGACATCTTGATAGCTAATTGCAGTACTTAATGCTAGGGTGTTGGAAAATTTTGTTTTACGTAATGGAATGTTTTCTGTGCAGTGAAAGAATTGCCTTACTAATGAGCTCTTGTTAAAACATATTGAATACCAACTCTAGATGTATATATATAAAATGACAAGAAAAATTGTCATTGTAAAAGTTATTATTAACCTTCTAGAATATTATTAGGACAAAGAATAAATGATAGAAACTATTGGAGAAATCTGTGGAGATTATTAGCAAATAGTAACATGCAGTGATCATGCAATGAAATTAGGATTGTTTTTAATTTTCAATTTTAACTTTATTCAATTACTAAAGTGTTTGTCAAATATAACATATGTTTGCATGTATGCTCTGTATAAAGATTAACAGGAATACAGGAGGATAGTTTGGTGAATTCTGGTCTCATGAAGGAATGATGTCAGATTTGAAACTACACAGACCCTTAGTGAGAGATGTAAACATATTGAGCTGTTTATAGAATCAGGATAATAATGTCTACCCATTAACCATAAAGCTCTTAGATAATGCCTACCCATTAACCATAAAGCACATTTTATATATTGCATTATTGCCTCCAATTCTTCAACCTTTCCCATGTCCATACTCTTCGCTATATGTCTTTACAGTGCTCTCCTAACGTGAGCAGGCTGTACTCCTTGCCTCTTCACTTGGGTGTGGATATGCAGCATACTTTGACAATAAAATGAGGCAGGTCTGCTAATTCCTAGTCAAGGCCTCAAGAGACCTTAATGCGTTTCTTCTCTGCTCCTGCTTCTCCACCATCATCATGAGGACATGCTGGGGATAGGTTGCTATTCTCAGGAAGAAAATAAGAGACCTGTAGGGTGAAAATGCCCTCATTAAGCTTCCCAGCCTAGAGCAGAACCCTCACCATTCCCCTGCCTCAGTGAGCCCCTCGACATATGAGTAAGTACACCCAGGATGAACAGACACTCATACAAACCAGCCTACATTACCCAACCCCTAGAAACATTAGCTATCATAATGTGTTATTTATAAGTATATACAATAAATTGATATAAGTACTGACTATTGAGGTGGTTTATTACATGGCAGTTACTAACTGATACATTCAATACAGGTACCTAATAAGATCTTTTCTAATAAGACTCAGAGTTGAAAAACCACAACACATGAATCTCTCAACCACATACCTGGTTGGTACCAGTTTGGTTTCTTGATACAGATATTTGTACATCTGTGACTAAGGCTATAGCCACCCTTTAAAAAGTGCCTGGAGTGTCCCTCTAGCAGCTCAGAGTTGATCTCCAGTGCTCTCTTTCTCTGGTAAGGTATCCTCAGATTCCATTATTTAGTGCCCAGATTCTTGTTCTTGGCCCAGCTATGCAGACTTTCATTGTGGTCATCCCAACAACTTGACTTTTTATTTTGACTGCAGCTGGACATGCTGTCATATGATATTCAGTTTTATGAAAGCAGCTCAAAGCACCTGTCCCACCACATCTCCATGAGAGATGAGTTCTGACTTTCCTTTATTCTAAGAGAAAAGACTAACCAAGAATTACCCAGTATGATAATGGCTTAAGCAACACTCTCATTATAACTTTTTTTGGATTCACTTGGCTAAACAATTCTTATTGTAGTGTGAGAGCAAAGCAAGGCATTTAGCTGAGTTTTGTCCAGATTCTCCTCTCAGACTAGTGGGAGTCCAGAACACTGGAATCCTAGAAGCCTGCTCTGGGCAAAAGGTATTGTGGGACCAATATTTGGGCAATAGAGAATAGAAATAAAGGAAGTCCAAGAGACAACACCCACAAATGAAACCAACATTGAAAGCCATGTAGACAGTTCAACCAAAGTGCCAGTACAAAGGACTCATGCAAAGAGGCCTAGTCCAGAAGTGAAGAAACAGGTTAGAAACCAGGAATCCTAGTCCATGTTCAAGTGAAATGATTTCCACTGGAGAAGGAAAAAGGTCCTGGAGAACATCCCTAAATTGTTCATAGAGTTCCTGGGAGGTCAGCTGTGACAGGGGATAAAGCTCTCTGTGTCACCTACCAACTCCAACAGCACCCTCAATGAACTATAAATCAACTAATCATTACTGTCAGAAGACATCCAGTGATTCTTGGACTGTGTATATAAAACACATTCAAAAAGTGAGTCTCATCCAACCATCTTTCTTCCATGCTCTCAATTCCACAAGAGGAAAGGGAACAAAACAACTGCCCTCGCTCACCACACCTGGGGCCAGCTCAACTTCCTTATTTTCCAGGGATCCCATGGGTGCAGAGAGGTGTAATTGACAGAGGGGAGAACTGTATATGAGGGAAATCATTCATATCTGCCCACGGGCCATGTGTTGTTACAGAATTTTAACAAAAAAGTAGGGAGGGGGGAAAAAAAAGAAAGCTATATGACCAAGAAGGGATCAATCTTTCAATAGCTTGAATTAGTGGAGACCTAGGTATGAATGTAACTTCAAATGTCTAGTAACTCCTATTGCCCTTCAAAAATATCTCTGCCTGAAACTGTGTAATTAGAGATTCATTTTCTGGGTTAAAAGGATACCTTAAATATTTCTCCCAGAGTACTCTATTATAATATAGTGGTCCTTGGGAAAAGTAAGAATTCACTAGTCATTAGAACCCTAGTGGCAATTAGCTTAATAAAAGGAGGTTGGGGATAGGCAGGCAGACCTGTTGGAATTCCATAGTGGATATTGTAAGGCTCTGGGCACCTGGCTGTGAAAGTGATGGTAGGGTAGGAATAGGAGACAAAGAGAATAGAAAAATGAGAAGAAACACAAGAAGTGAGAAAAACTTCACACACTTAATAATTAGAAGGTTGGGAACAAATAGGAGAAAGGACATGCCAGTGTTCTAATGTTAGCATCTTCCTCAGAGGAACCAAGGACCAACCAAAATAATGCATGTAAAACGTCTTTCATAATGCTTGACACTCACCATGTACCCAATAAGTGACAACTATCATTACTGTTATTGTAAGTTTCATTTCCCTAAGGAGATGCCAGGGAGGTGCCAGGATACCCAGTCCTGGATCTCTTAACCTCATCCACACCCACTCTTCAATCCTTATTCTATACAATCCTCCTACTACCATGTCTGCTGCCCATCTCCCATGTAAGCCCTTTCCTTACCTTCCATTTGGATATACCATCTGGTTTCTTGGTTCTTCCTTCTTACCTATACTCCTTTTACTTCCTTGTTCAGTGTTTACATGAAACTAACTTCCTTTCTAGAATAAACCACCCTCCAGACTTTCCTCCTATGTACTGTTCCCTTTATATAGAGCTCCCTAGTCTATGCTGGATTCATAGGCACAGCCTATGAAAGAAATTTGTACTAAAAAGAAATTTGTACTTTTACTAAACCTGAATGTCAGACCTGATGCTGCCCTTGGTCACTGTGTGGCTGTGAAAAACTTATTTATCATCTCTGAGCCTCAATTTTCTTATTTCTAAAACATTTCTTACCCTTTCTATTTATTTAGTATTTGACCCACATATATTGAACAATATGCTAGGTAATAAGTACACTGTAGTGAATGAAAAATAGGCATGGTCTTTCTCTCCACAGAGTGTATAGTCTAAGGTAGGAGGAAACAATTCCAGACAATCAAATAATGTAAATAAATATAAAATACTAAATAACATTTAAATAAAGGTAAAATATCAACTGTGGCAGGTGCTATGAGGAAAATATGTTGGGCATATAACAGAAGGATTTTTCATGATTGTGGGATCAGGGAAGATTGACTCCCTGAAGAAGTGAAGCTTGAGTTAGGGTTTGAAGAACTAGTGTGAGTAAACTAGAGAAAAAGAAGAAAAAAGTTGTCCTAGAAAAATGTAACATTTTCAAATGTTCTTTATTTATGTGGCAAATTGATAAAATTTGGTAATGGATTATATAGAAAGTTGGAGGAAATCAACTGATAATGGCCTCCTTGCTTCCTAGAGGATGAATGGTAGCCATATACTATGTGACTGTCAAAAACCTAAACCCTTCTTAAAGGGTCTAAGATTTTACCCTACTGGAAACTAACAAATTAATCTACTACAATTTTATGGATGCTGACAGGAGACATGAGACTCCTGAGTCAGAGAGAAAGGACTTTCTTCTCATGGCACAGACAGTTTCATGTTTGCACCAGTTGTCCTTGCCTCTAAATCCCTTGGGGTATATGGAATGGCCCAGGTGGGTGATGAGAACACATTGGTTCATGTCACAGCTGAGGACCTCCAAGCTTAGGAAATGCAAATCCTTTTTAATAGGTTGACACAAATCTACCCTTTACCCTAGGAAGAGACATTATCTTTATTTTACTGGACAACAAGCAAAACTGCTCTTTGTTCCAGAGGTTGACACTTACTAAAGAAATATCTTTAATAAGACAGTCCACAAAAAAAAAAGACTGTAAGTGCCCCTGCTCACAAGATGTGCAAAAACACAAGAGACCCAGAGGGAATTGTCTTCCTACAGTGGTAAACCCTGGAAAAGAACCCAAAGATTTTATGGCTATTCTGAGGTTTTCTATGAGGATCAAACAATACAGTGTAGGCTAAACTGAGTGCAGAATTACAAAGAAAGAAGCACTAGTAATCATGCCACCCCCTTCCCTAAGTGAAGTAACCCTATGTGCTTCATTTGAAGCTTTGCAATCAACAAGAAGGAAAGGAAAACAGGAAGGAAACTGACATTTGGGAGTAAGAGAATTAAGAGGTATTTCCCACATGCCAGGTGAATGCTAACACACAATATCTTGTTTAGTTTTCACAATTACATTATAAAGTTTTGTCTTTATTAGATATATGAGGAATTGAGCTTTGGAGAGGTTAAAAAATTTTTTTCAGGGCCCCTCAATTGTTAAGTGGTGCACAATAGCCATTCAATCCCAGGTCTTGGCTATTCTGTCACATTATAGTTGATTTTCACACAAACTTCATAGGGTTGGATTATCACCTTCATCTTCACAAAAGGAAACTGAGAGATTGAGATGTTGAGTAAGCTTGACTTTACATTCAGTGAGGTACAGAGATCTGACAGGTCCGCTTCTTGAGTCCTACAGATAAAAATGCCAGTAAGCAAAGAAGGGCGGTCATGGCAGGGGCTGCCTGGCCTCAGTCAATAAAGGCAGAATTGGCATCTGGATTGGTTCTTTATTGACACTTTTTAATCTATAATAGTACTGAGTAAGTTTTAAGTGAGTCTACTAGAAATGATGCCTTCACTGATACTTCTAGGAAAATCGGCAGAAAAGCCTTCTTTAGAATTTTTGCTATGATAATGCATTGCAAATGCATCACATATCATCAAGAAGATACTAGCTAAACAAGTTACGGAATATCCACACTACAAGATGCTCTGTTAACCATATGTGAACATATGAGATACTATGTTAGCCATGTATGTGTGCATGGTACGATATCCAGAGCGATCTTTACATTTCATTTTTTATACTTTGGTACTGTTTCAATCTTTTATGAGAAGAATGCTTTTCTATGTCACTTAAGCAATTAAATGTAAAGACAAAAAACACTTAATCATCACTTAATATTTATCACTTACAAGTGTTTTCCATGTGTACAATGTGTGTCACAAGGACACATTTCCACTCATTACCACATGATCTACATTGAAACCCAAGTGCTTGAATTTTGCATGGGCCCAAGTACCTTTTAACATTGCCCATGGAAGGATTGTCATTTAAAATATGTTTTGTACCGCTTTTGAAACACATTTAATCTTTTCTCCATTAATCTGCTTTCCCTAAACCTTTCCTTAATTCTTCTCAAGGATTTCCCACCTGCTGTGCGGGATATACAACAGAGGAAGTCTAATCATGTTTGGAATTATTTTTATCAATTTAATCCATATTTGGCAGTTATTTTCATTCCAAAGTCTTAGACATTTTAGGCTGTATGCTGATCAATTTCTCAGTGTCATGTGACATTGGCAACAGGTAAGATAATAAATGGATAATTATCTTCTGAAAAATGTTAGCTCTTCACATAGGCTAAGCTAAGCTTAGATCTATCCACTGAATATGTTTTCAAACTTCCAGTTGTGGAGATTCTCTACAACCAAAAATAATATCTTTTCACCAGGATACATACAGGCTGCATACGTTTTGAAGTCTTTTTCATGCAGGCTTAGAGGTTCATTTTTTGCTGGTTTATGGGCTACTTTTTGATGCAAAACCCAGTCTAAGACTTTAAATAGAGTGGGAAGGTCAGGTGTATCAACATTTGAGACTCCACCTCCTCAGATTTGGCTAGGATTCTCTTTTGTCCTTGAAGGAACTGAAAGTCCGTTTCTCCTGTGGTGGTCACCCCGCTTTAGCTGCAGATGCTCTTCATCCCAACTTTGCATTCTATTTGTGGCATGCCCCTCCCTATCTTTTCATTGTCACAGAACCAGCAGCCTTTGGGAATGTGTGGGCAAAGCAATGAGACTGGCATCAGAGAACACAGCCACTGGGCACCAGGTGGGCCCAGAGCTGCAGGGAGACAAGGCAGGCACCATTGGATGCACTGTTTGATTTTGTTTGTTTGTTTTTCTTTTGTCAGGAGTGGAAACCCATGAAGTGCCTGGTAGCTCTGATAGGAAGGTCTGTGTTTCGAGCTATTATAGAGTTCATTTCCAATATTTGGAACTTCATAAAATGGAAATTACATCAAATAACATTGTTCTAAGACTGTCATAAAATGCTGAAATCCTTTACATAAGTGAAATATCACCAGACTGCAGTATTTACTTTCTGTATCCAAGGCTTTCCAGTTTTGACCGTGTCTCTGCTACTTACCAGCTTGTGTGACAAATAATTTGACACCCCAAAAGCCTTACCTTTTTCAAAGATATGCACTGGACTTCCCTCATGAAACTGTCTTGAAGAATTACATGCAGTAAAAGTAATCAACCTTGAAACCACCACACCTCTGGACTTCTCATCATGTGAAATAATTATGTCATTACTGTTTAGAGCACATTACCTGGGGATTCTTCTGCTCACAATCAAGAGCATCATGATCGGTGTGCCATACTTGATTTTACTGCTTCCAGCCCCTAGTCTTATACTTGAACAGCTGCTTCTTTGTCCCCAGAATTCTCCTTTGCAACAGTGGCCATCCATGGGTCCCTGTTCTTCTTCCCCTCTATCCTGACTGTAAAACATCTGGCATAATCTGGGACCTTTTTCTCTTCTTTTCTTTGTTAGAATTTTCTCTTCTTTTCTTTGTTAGAATTTTACTTTAATCACCTGGTGCGCATCATGACAAGTGCAGTCCTTAATCACCATCACCTATTTTGCATGTTTCCCCAACTCCCCCCTTCTCTGGTAACCATCAGTTTGTTCTCTGGAGTCAAGAGTCTGTTTTGTGGCTTCTCTCTCTCTCTCTCTCTCATTTTTTTCCCTTTGCTCATTTGTTTTGTTTCTTAAATTCCACATATAAGTAAAATTATATGATATTGCCTTTCTCTGACTAACTTATTTCATTTACCATTATACTTTCTAGCACTATCCACATCACTGCAAATGGCGAGATATCATTCTTTTTATGGCTGAGTAATACTCCATTATGCACATAGCCACTTCTTTATCTGTTCATCAGTTGATGGATACTTGGGCTGCGTCCATATTTTGACTATTGTAAAAAATACTGCTATAAACATAGGAGGACATGTATCCCTTTAAATTAGTGTTTTTGTATTCTTTGGGTAAATCCCTAGTAGTGTGATTGCTGGATTGTAGAATAGTTCTATTTTTAACTTTTTGAGGAACTTCCACACTGATTTCCACAGTGGCTGTACCAATTTGCCACCAATAGTGCATGAAGATAACTTTTTTGCACATCCTCACCAACACCTGTTGTTTCGTGTGTGTGTGTGTGTGTGTGTGTGTGTGTGTGTGTGTGTGTGTTTTAATTTTAACCATGATATAGGTATGAGATGATATCTTATTGTAGTTTTGATTTGCTCTTTCCTGATGATAAGTGATGATGAGCACCTTTTCACAATGTCTATTGGCCATCTGTATGTCTTCTTTGGAGAAATGTCTGTTCATGTCTTCTGCCCATTTTTAAATTGGATTATTTGTTTTTTGGGTATTGGGTTTTATAAGTACTTTGTATAATCTGGAACTTTTCTTTCTAACGCTTAGATATTAAGTTCCTGAATTTTTATCCTATATTCTTTTTAATTGCTTCAAAGAGGTAAATGTTTGGCTGCTTTCTCTCAACTATTCCACTTGGAATCTGAATCCTCAGGCTGGGTGCCTACTGTATGTTCGTCTCAGACTTGCAACTGGCATGAACTTTCTGTCCCATGGTTTCCTTCACAGCTGCTTCTGTTACTTTGCTGGTGAGGATTCCCTGCCTGCTATACTTCCTTTCTCTGCAAGCAGGACAAAGCCTTGAAATGCCATGTTTTACAATTTCTTCAGAGTTCTGCCTGAGATGGACACTCCCAGGGAAAAATTTAACAAATGATTATTTTATTTTAAACCTATTATTTAAACCCATTTTATTAGGTTTCTTTTTCCAATTATATATTAATATAATAATATTGAGATATATGAAACACCTAGACTTCAATTTTCTCAGGTTTCTAAGCTGTTGAATTTCTCCATTTTGTTGAATTTCTTCAAAACTCCCACTCCTTTCTCATCAGTACCTCATTCATCTGGGTATTGTGTGAAATAATCCATCTGATCCTGATGTGCCTGCTCTAAACCACTATATTTGCTTAAAGCAGGACTAGGTTTCCTGACTATTGACTAGATGAGTACATTTCTCTTGCCTAATGTGGTAGCTACTAGCCATGTGTGATTTTTAAATTTAAATTCACTACGACTAAATGTAATTTAAAATTCAGTTCTTCAGTAGCACCTGGGTGGTTCAGTCAGTTAAGTGTCTGACTCTTGATTTCAGCTCGGGTCATGATCTCAGGGTTGTGAGTTGGAGCCCTGTGTTTGGTTCTGCCTGGGCATGGAGCCTACTTCAGATTCTCTCTCCAACCCTGTCCTCTGCCTTTCTCCCACTCTGTAAAAAAGTTAAAAAAAAAAAAAAATTCAATTCTTCAGTCATACTAGCCACTTTATAAATGCTCAGTAGCCACATGTGGCTGGTGGCCACCACATTGGACAGTACAGTTTATAGAATATCATCGTCATCACAGAGAGTTCTATTATACAGTACTGCTTTGGGTTATAAAGTCAAATTTTAAAAGCTGAGTATCAATATTCCAATTATGGAATGGATATGAGCTTAAATATTGTGATTGATTGACTCTCAGGATCATACCTCTTGTCTGTCACTTACCTAACCATGTGACCCTGGGCAAATTAGTTTACTTCCTTGAAATTCAGTTATTCCAGATCTATAAAATGGTAATAAAATGTATCACCTACTTCCCTGAGCTATTGTATGTGAAAGTGCTTTGTAACTAAAAAAGTAACACTGAGTTTTGTTGGGGATTGCAGGCTGGGTATGCTAGTGATCACCAAGTGTTTATTGGCAATTGTCAAAATGGAGGAAAGTATTTCAGGGCTGATCTTCACAATAGGTCAGAAGAGAAACAGGGTGACCACAACTCCACCAGCCCTTAGGATTGGTCACATGCTGTTTTTGACAGGTCTATCAAACTCTCCTCACAGCCCAGGGCACCCAGGAACCTACACTGATTGATTGGCTGTGTTTGACACATTTTGTCCAGGGTCACAGCCGTTAGGGACAATTCCTACTTACTGTTTCACCAGTGAGGATCTGATTAACACAAGGGGACCCTGGTTCCACTTCGTGGCTGTCATTGACCTTTTTAAGACCAAGTGCAGAGATTCCATTCTGCTTTATGATGCAAGTGCAGAGGTCTACAACTCACCCTCTGATAATGCTGTTATATAGCATTACTGAGATGACTCTTAAATAATCTCATCACAAACAATGTGTAAGCCATTTGCAAAGTCCCACATTTTAAGCCATTTTCCCATAGAAAAGGACATTAGAAACTCAGCCCCATTTCATTATCCATTTGAATAACTTTTTCAATTTTGAGCTTGTTGCCTAACCATGAAGGCTGAATTATGACTAGATTCTCCCTCTCTCTCACTCACTTGCTCTCTCTTTCTCTCTTTCCTTGCATAGTGGGAGCACTAAATAGATAAATAAAAATCACTGCAGATTAATTGTAGGTGCTGTGAGCTAGAAGCCAAACTGGGCTGATCTGCAGCCTCTGAGCTTGGTCTGTCTGGGTCTTTTTTTTTTTTTTTTTTTTTTGGCTCATCATTATAGAGGATTCAATTATAATCTTTCTCCATAAGCACAGTAGAGGTTTGCATACACCAGCCCTGGGGCATTATTCATCATAATGCATTTTGAGAGTGAAAGAGAAAGAAGGAGATGTCTCTGGTTTCCCCTAAAGCTGTATTTTTCATTTGGAGACTTGGTCAAATTTTAGTATTTTTATCCTTTCCCTAAGTCCCTTTCTCAAGCATAAGCTATTCTGAGTGACGTCATGAAAATGCTAGAGGATGCTAGAGTACAGAGATAGGGCTTGTTGGCATTTGCTGGGGAGGGGTCCTTCAAAAAAAAGAAAAAAGAGAGAAAGAAACAAAGAAGCAGAAAGAAATTTAAGCTTGGAAGTTTGTCCCTTTCCATGCAGGCTTTTGGGACTAGGGATAATCTTGGGGAAGATTTCTGCTAAAGGAGAGTCAACCAGATCTGTAAGAGTCTGCTGTGTGTGGTGCCCACAGCCTCTCCTGATAATGACAGCTATCACTGAATCCTTCCTCTGGGCCAGGCACTATTCTGAGTGCTCAAAAGGCATTAACCCATTTAAATCTATAGAACTCCTTTGAGGAATATAGCATAATTATTCTCATTTTGCAGAGACAAATGTAGAGAATTTTTTTTCTTTCGAAAACTTAGTTCACAGAACCAGTAAGTGGCAGGGATGGGACTCAAAATCTAGATAGCCAGAGCCTCTATTTTTAGCCTTTTATATACACAAATAGTTTTATTTAAAAATAAGGAAGCAATACTCAAAACTACTATAGTCTTCACATAGTCAAGTGGTTGTGGCTGCTGCATAACTATTTTCTTCCACTAATCATTGTGTATTGCATTCAGCAAATGTGTTGGCTGGTGTGGTTCCTTGCCTGGTGGAGTGACCCAAACATTTGTCCTGAGGGGTGTTGACCATAAGCAGTCCTCTCTATACTGGGTTCTTGCAGTTTGATCATAGGACTGGGAAGTATTAAGAGGCTCTGGAAAATTTCTTGCATTCCAAACTTATTTCTCCTTTACCTCAGGCAGTAGCAAACCAGTACCCCTGACCCCCAGAAATCAGGATCAGTCGCCCCAGTTAGTAGGAAAAAAACCCAAAACCTCTTTTTTGCCTGTTCATTCAGTGGCTTGAGGTTCCCGAAATAGCTAGGTAACAGTTTCAGCTTCTACTTTCAGAGGACTATTGCTGTGTCCCATGGTGGAAGCATTCCTCCTTTGGAAAGTGTGACCTCTAGCAGAGCATATCCCACATTTGTGGGTATTGATGAAAAAATATTTCTAGCAGGTCACTAGTGAGAGGAGTCTCTGCATTTTCATTCCTGATCACAGTGCCGTGAAATGTATCTATGGAAAAAACAGCTCCACATATCAGTTGCTGATTTAGAGCACATACTGCCTCCTGGAAGACAGTGTCCCAAACCGACAAGGTCTTGTTACCTACCTACCAGTGCCTGTGAGCCTGAAAAGACAGGCAACCATTCTATCAGGCCAGCCATTTTAGGGGCAGTTGGGGAACATAGTGATACCACAAACATGGACCCACTGAAACGCTGCATTTGCTCCAGAATGTGCTCCTTGATCAGAAGCTAGGCTATTACGATAGTGAGTAGAGAATTCACCAGTCAATGGATGGTGGATTTGCTAGAAATATTGCAGGTATGGGAAGCAAATCTGTATTCAGAGTTAAGTGTCTATTCCAGTGAGAATAAAGCTCTGCTCCTTCCATGGTGGAAGGGTTCCAGTGAAAACAACCTGCCACCAGGTAGCTGGACAATACCCCTCGGGAATGATGCCATATCAGGGGCTCAGCAGGTTGTTGGCACATTAGGCATTCTGTAGGGGTAGGAGCCAGTTTGGACTTCATGAATAGATGTCTGTGTGACTGAGCCCATGCTTAACCTCTGTCTTTGTCACCATGGCTACTTTGTCAGTCCATTGGGCAAGGATGGAGATGGCTGAGGAAAGTGATGCCCTGATGTCCACAGGACACTTCGCCTTATCCACCTGATTAAGTTTATGATAATCCAGAGTTATTTTAAGATGTATATGTCTTCTGCATTGTTGAATGGAAATGTGGTAGGAATCACCATACCTCTATCTTTTAAGTCCTTGATGGTATCACTGATCTCTATAATGCATTTAGAAAAATTAGAAATTATCTCTCACTTAATGGGTCAATGAGCCAACATGGAATTTCTCCCAGTTTCTTAGTATTTCTATTCTGATTATGCATTCTAGGCCTAGTTTAGTGACAGCAGTTCTCACTCTCATTAATGGCCTTTAGAGAACAGACACCGCAAATCTCTTACAGTAGGCTGAAGCCACCTAACCTTGCAAATATATTTTTCACAGCCTTAATAAATAGATTGTATTTTAACTCTGCTGTGGAAATGATGAGGGAGTGGGTGAGCAGGTCTTACCTTACATGATAAACCCACTCTAGCATTCTAGTCTCTCTAAAACTTTAGATACTTTTCTCTACAACATACTAAGGAAGTTCTGGCATTCCAACTTCATTGGTATTGGCTACCTTCACACCCATTTAACCAACAAAGCAAATTGTTCAAGCCATCCACAACCACCCCAACTCTGCACCTTTACAACTCAGGATTTACATCTAGGTACCTTGCCTAACTCAGCCTAGTCATGGCCCCAGTAGAACTGAAGAACAAAAAGAATTTTCCAGGAACCTAAAAAAGTGTGTACAAAGATGTGGGCTGCTAAGCAAAAACCGAACAAATAAGAAACAACAACAACAACAAACAAAAAAACAAAAACAAAAAAACTTCTTTGGTAGTATTCAGAGAGCTAGAATGTTGTATATAAAGCATAAAGAGTTCACCAGAAAGCTGGAAATTGGGATATAAAGCATAAAGATCTCACCAGGAATTCTAGGCCTTACTGAAAGGAAATTCCTGGTTTTGCTCTCAAAATATTTATTTATTTATTTATTTATTTATTTTTTTTTAAAGATTTTATTTATTTATTTGACAGAGAGATCACAAGTAGACAGAGAGGCAGGCAGAGAGAGAGAGAGAGAGAGAGGGAAGCAGGCTCCCTGCCAAGCAGAGAGCCCGACGCGGGACTCGATCCCAGGACCCTGAGATCATGACCTGAGCTGAAGGCAGCGGCCCAACCCACTGAGCCACCCAGGCGCCCTCAAAATATTTAAAGCTGGTGGTAAACTGAATCTTACTAATGTTGTATCAAATTATAGACCCATATAAACTGCATAAGAGGTTAAATAAGATTCCTCAACTAGTGGTCTCACAGGAAGAGAGACGTGCTCTTTTCTGAGAGTAAGTATTGTTTAATTAAGTCTCTACTGGGTTTTTTATATACAATGTCTGGCATATGATAATAATAATAAAGATGCTGGCAAAGAAGCAACAAAGTGTGAGCTAGGATGAAAAGAGGAAATGGTCAATAAGAGCATTGCTAGAGATGGTCAAAATGTTGGAATTCTCAGCAAGGGCAATAAAATAACTACAATAAATATGTTAAAGGATCTAGTGGAAAAGGAGGACAATATATATTAACAGTTGAGAAGTCTTTGCAGAAACATGAAAACCAAAAGAAACAACATGGAAAGGGTAAGATTAAAAAAAAAATGATACAAGAAAAGAAGACTTGATTCAAAAGTGTTGATAACCACTGGAAAATCAGAAGTAGTAATCAGTAAACTTGAAGAGGAGTCAGGAGAAATTAACCAAACTGAAATGTAAAGAAAAAAAAAATGAAAGGAAAAGAAAGAAATAAAGCAAATGAGAACTAAGAAACAATATCAAATGATCTATACATTTGTATTTGAGATTCTAGAAGCAAATGAGATAGAGGTAGAAGATAGAAAAATATTTAAAAGGACAATGGCTGAGGGGCCAAATTGTCCCAAATTGATGGAAAATACCAAATGCTTTATAAACCACATGCAAGAGAGAGACAGTTACACCAAACCTAAACATATCATACTCAAACTGATATGTGCTAACATTAAAAAGAGAATCTTTAATTGGAAACACACAGAGACACACACAACACATTATATCCCAAGAACAATGATAAAAATTATGACTGACAGAGGACAGAAAACAATGGAGAAACATCTTTGAAAGTGCTAAAAGGGGGCAAAATCTGTCAGACTAGAATCTCCTATCCTGTGAATAATACATCCTTTAAAACCAAAGACAAAATAAAGATTTTTAAATATACAAAAGATGAGAGAATTAACTACCACATACCTACATTACAAGTACTAAAATAAGTTCATCAAACTAAATGGGAAATTATGCCATATGGAAGCTCAGATCTATAGGAAGGAATGAAAAACATCATAGGGAGTAAATATAAAATTTTTATTTATATTATTTATATTTATATGTGTATTTTCATATCTTTAAAAGGCTATTGACATGTAAGCAAAAATGACAGCAGTGTCTTGTGACATTCATAGCATATGAAGAAAGTAAAATATATGATGAGAATGTAAAGGATAGTGAGACTGTAACATGAATTATACTATATTAACAGTCTTACATTGTTTGGAAAGAAGTGTAATATTTAAAGGTACACTCTTATGAATTAAAGATGCAAAAAAAGAGATGCATATTGAATCTCTAGAGAAGCAACTAAAAAAAACCACAAGGAGATAAATCTAAAAAATGAATAAAGTAGATAAAATGGAATACTTAGAATTATTCAATTTACCCAAAGTAGGCAGGAAAGATACAACGGAGTGAAAAAAGAACAGAAGAGACAAACAGAAAACACATACTAAGATGACAGGCTTACTTACCCTATCAGCAATTACATTAAATATAAAAATACTAAACACTTCCATTAAAAGGTAGAGACTGTCGTACTAAATTAAAACACGAGAGCCAAATATATGTCCTCAAAAGAAACACATCTTAAAATCAAACAAAAGAAAATTAAAAATAAAATTATCAAAAATAAGTTGGGGGGCGCCTGGGTGGCTCAGTGGGTTAAGCCTCTGCCTTCAGCTCAGGTCATGATCCCAGGGTCCTGGGATTGAGCCCTGCATCGGGCTCTCTGCTTGGCGGGGAGCCTGCCTCCCCCTCTCTCTCCGCCTGCCTCTCTGCCTATTTGTGATCTCTGTCTGTCAAATAAATAAATAAAATCTTTAAAAAAATAATAAGTTGGGTAAGTACTAAGCATCAAAAAGCTTTAGCAGTTACATTAATATAAGCCAAATAAAATAAAAAGTATTATTATAGTTAAAGAGAGACATAATTATAAAAGGATAAATTCATCAAGAAGATGTAATAATCTGGGGCGCCTGGGTGGTTCAGTGGGTTAAGCCGCTGCCTTCGGCTCGGGTCATGATCTCGGGGTCCTGGGATCGAGCCCCGCATCAGGCTCTCTGCTCAGCAGGGCGCCTGCTTCCTCCTCTCTCTCTGCCTGCCTCTCTGCCTGCTTGAGATCTCTCTCTGTCAAATAAATAAATAAAATCTTTAAAAAAAAAAAAAAAAGAAGAAGATGTAATAATCTTTCATGTGTTGTTCCCTAATAACTGTGTTTCAAAATACATGAAGCAAAATTTTACTACTAAACAGAGAAATCAATTCTCTTTTACAGTTGGAAATTTTAATAGGACTTTCTCAGTAATTAATAAAATAAGTAGCCAAATAAGTAAGTCTGTAGAAGATTTGACAATATCAATCATCCAACTGACCTAGTTGACATTATAGAATAACATATCCGACAACTGTGTAGTATATATTCTTCTCAAAGGTTGGTCTATAAAATAAGTTTCAATATATTTCAAAGGTTATAAATCATACTATATTTTCTGAACATTGGAATATTAAATTAAAAGTCAGCAATAACAAGATACATAAAATTTGGTAGATTTGCAAATAGAACAACACTTTTAAATGCCCTAAGGGTTAAAGAAAATAATGTAAAAGAAATTAGGATTGCAAAATGAAATATAATGAAAATATATCAAAATTCATGGCATACTGCTTAAGTAGTGCTCAGAGGAAAATTATGGATTTAAGTGGATATATTAGAAGCAAAGAAAGGTATAAAATCAACAATCTAAGTTTCCTCCTTAGGAAGTGAATAAAGAGAAGGCAAATTAAACCAAAATAAGTAGGAGAAACTAAAAATTCCCAGAAATAAATGACATATAAATCAAATACTAGAGAAAATCAACAAAGTTAAAAACTTAGACTTTATAAATGAGTGTTCATAGTATTTTTATTCATAATAGCCAAAAATTGGAAACAATGTCAATTTTCATCAACAAATTGTGTTATACAATGAAATATGGAATGAGCTACTGATATATGCAATAATATAGATAAATCCCAAAAACATTATGCTGAGTGATAAATTCAAAACAAAAGAGAAAATACTGTATGATTTCACTTATATGAACTTTAGAATAGGCAAAACTAATCAATCATGTTTGCCTCAACCAGGGGACGAATAGAGATTGACTAGGAAGGAAAACAACAGAACTTTCAGGAGTGAGGAAAGTGTCAACATCAAGATTAGAGTGATGCATTTTTCATCTGTACACTTAAAATGGTTATGTTCATTTTCAACTGCTTCACTGAAGTAGAAATGTCATATAGTTCTCCCTTTGTAAGTTTACAGTTTGATAATTTTTAGTAACGTGAACTGCAATGCAACCATCATCACAATCCAGCTTTAGAAGAATTCCATTACCGTAAAAGAATACCCTTTTCTTTTTGAAGTTCTTCCCCATTTATATCCCTAGCCCTCATATATTACTGATCAGGTTTTTATTTCTACAGTTTTGCCTTTTCTTTAAATTTCCTATCAGTGCAATCATAAAATATGTAGTCTTTTATATCTGACTTCTTTTAGTCACCATGTTTTTGCGGTTCATCCATGTTTTTGTGTGTATTAGTAGTGTCTACCTTTTTACTGCTCAGTAGTATTCTATTACATGAACACTACATTTTATCTTTTCATCTAATGATTGACATTTGAAATATTTCCATGTGTTGGCTATGTCTAATAAGCTGCTGTTAATATTTGCATGTAAGTCTTTATGTTGACATGTACTTTCTCTTGGGTAGATAGGAGTGTAATTGGTGAGGCAGAATGAGTGCACATTTAACTGCTATTTGTAAATTTCTGAAGAGACATTTTAAAAAACTGCTTTTTGGGGTGCCTATGTGGCTCAGTTGGTTGAACACCTGCCTTTGGCTTGGGCTGTGATCCAGGGTCCTGGGATTGAGCTCCATGTTGGGCTCCCTGCTCAATGGGGATCCTGCTTCTCTCTCTCCCTCTACCCCACCCCGCTCATGCTCTCTCTTTCTCTCACTCTTAAATAAATAAATAAATAAATAAGATCTTAAAAAAAAAAAGTTTCCTTTTTTAAAAAAGGAAACTGCTCTTTAAGAAGCTTAGTTGAATAGTGGAAAAAGTAGTCACTAGAAGCCAGTAATCCAGGGATGCCTGGGTGGCTCAGAAGCATGTGCCTTTGTCTCAGGTCATAATCTCAGGGTCCTGGCTTGGAGCCCCATGTCCAATTCCTTACTCAGCAGGGAGTCTGCTTTTCCCTCTCCCTCTGCCTGCTGCTCTCCCTGCTTGTGCTCTCTCTCTGTCAAGTAAATAAATAAAAATTTTTTTTAAAAAGAGAGAAGAAGAAGAAGCCAGTAATCCTGAACTGACATCGTGTCCCTGGTATTTAGCAGCTGAGTGACCGTGGATAAATAATTTAACCCCTCTGTTTCCTCATCTGCAAATGGGAGTAAGTAATTGTATATTTTATCAACATTGTGAGAATTTGTTGAGATAATGTTTTTAAAGTGACTAGTAAAATACAAAGGGCAGTCTATCCATTAAAGGTAGCTAAGGATAGTAGTAATAGTAGTAGTAGTAGTAGTAGTAGATAATGTCTCAAAAACATTGTTATTTGGGGGATAAAGTAAGCACAAGTAAATAGTCTGCTGATCATTCTCAAACTCCCAACCAGATCAAACAACAAACAACAGGTGTATGTGGTTTGAAGTATATACAGATACTTATTTTCATTCTTCCTTCTTTTTTTTTTCAAAGATTTTATTTATTTATTTGACAGACAGAGATCACAAGTAGGCAGAGAAGCAGACAGATAGAGAGAGGTGGAAGCAGGCTCCCTGCAGAGCACAGAGCCCGATGTGGGGCTCGATCCCAGGACACTAGGACCATGACCTGAGCCGAAGGCAGAGGCTTTAACCCACTGAGCCACCCAGGTGCCCCTCTTCCTTCTTTTTCTAAGCTTCACTTGGCATGTGGATCAGTAAACCCATCCAAATGCAGGCCTTCTTGTAATGTTGTTGACAGGAGAGAAACCAGAAGGCAAGAGAGTACAAACCAGAGAAACCTATTGAGTCTTCTAATTGTGGCTAGGAAAAACTTTGAGTGGTTCTTGTTATCACACAGGAGAAACGGGAATGAAGAAAAACTTTTTCTTTACCTAAATCTATGTAATGCAAAAATTGTGCCTAGGAATAGGTTGTTAGGGACTCATGGCATTTGGAGGACAACAGTATTCTTTAGCTTCAAGAAAATTGCCATCTTGTTAAAAGAATAAGACCAACATCCAGGAAAGAATCAAAAAAGTATAGTTAGTTGCTTAGTTATGTGGTCCAGATGCACTTACTATGGGAATCAGGAAGGGGAAGAGATTTACATAGATAAGATGGAAATCATGAGGGATATAGGGTTTGAGATGGATGCAAATACTTCCTTTTCTAAGATACAGAACTTTAAGAAGGACTCAGAAAAGGAGGAAATACAGAAATTACAGAAACATGTTTGGAGAACAAAAAAGTAGATGAGATGGACGCAATGTGAAATGACCACTCAATTCATATAAAATGACACTTTAAGATATAGATACCAATATGGCCATTAAAATGAATTTAATGTTCATAAATCAAATAACAATGTCTTTTACATTCAACAGATTTGAGGTGAGGTATCCAGAAAATAGTCCTCTTGCAAAAGAGAAGGTAGCAAAATATCTTACGATATGTCCAATTTATAGCATTTCACTATTATGTCCAGTTTACTGTATTGCATATCCTGATTGTATAGTAAATGCAGTGTGCCCTGTGGGGAAACTTTGAAAGACATAGACACATACATACACACAAACATACAAAGGAAACTCATTTGGCCACAATCTGACCCTCCAAAGAATCTCCTTGTTAGCAAGCTGTCATTATCTTTTCACAAACGTTTTCATGTATGATTGAAATTACTGCATTAAAGTCACAGTGTGCAGTCTCATGAGTGCACATTATAGTGCACTCATCCTCCCCTCAGATGAAAACCAGGTCATTTCAGATAAAGAGAAATCCTTTAGTTACTATTGGTCACAAAGCATTTTGGGTCAGTAGTTAATGTCCATCCCAGAGTAATAATATGAGCTTCAATCTTCATTAAAGGCAAAGTCCCTCCCCCAGATTCCTTGCCTTTCAGTTTGCCTCATGCTGGTCTGCTGCCTGCAGTGGTTAGGGGCCTTTTCTTCTTTCCTCTTTTAGCACTTCTAATTCTCCTCTGACGTGACCACTTGGTTTCTGATCATATAAAGCTGGAGTGTGAGGAGCGAGAAGGACAAGGGGACACAGGAGAATTCTTCCTTGACTGATGCTGATGAGTTGGTCTCAACTCTGTCTGGTCCTGGCAAGTATTTAAGCTCATTCTTTTACTCATAGAGCATTTCTGTGGGTTCTTTGGAGATCCCCATCCCACCTCTTTTGTTGGGAATATCTCACTTGTAATTCCCTTGATACAAGTGGATGCATTCTTTTGGCTATTCACTTAAGATGCATTTCTAAGCCTCTAAGATCTTACAGGACATATCCAGCTTGCTTTGCTGAAGTTCCCATGTGTAGACAGGATCTGAGGCAACTGCTCACCAGATCTCCTTGTCATGTGGCCCTCAAATTTGACCCACCAGATACAAATCTTTTTGTGGAAGGAGTGAAGTTACTCCCTAAACTGCAACTTCTAGTCCTCTTCTGCCAGCTACTTACTCCAGCATTTTTCTTTTTAGAATTCTCAGGCATGAGTCAGACACATTCCAGAGGACATAAATTAAGTTCTCTAAGTTGTCTCATTAAAATCTCTTTCCTAGGCTTAAAACAGGGGAGGAGAGGTATCGGCCTCCTAGAACACCAATAACTCTTTCTAAATAGATACTCTTTGCATCTGCAACTTAAGATTCTTTTTATGCTCTTGAGTAATTGGTATTTGTCTTTCTTTGACTGGCATATTTCACCTAGCATAATACCATCCATGTCATTGTAAATGGCAAGATTTTATTCTTTTTGATGGTTGAGTAATATTCCATTATATATATTATCAGTTGATGGACATTTGGTCTCTGTTCATAGTTTGGCTATTGATAATGCTGCTATAAATATCAGGATGCATGTATCTCTCTGAATCTGTATTTTTTATCCTTTGGGTAAATACGTTGTAGTGCAATTGCTGGATTGTAGCTTAGTTCTATTTTTAAAAATTTGAGGAAACTCCATACTGTTCTCCAGAGTGGCTGCACCAGTTTGCATTCCCATCAAGAGTATAAGAGTGTTCCCCTTTCTCTACATCTTTGCCAACACCTGTTGTTTTTTGTGTTGTTAATTTTAGCCATCCTGACAGGTGGTAGATAGTAACTGATTATGCTTTTAGGATTTATATTTCCCTGATGCTAAGTGAAATTGAGCATCTTTTCATGTGTCTGTTAGCTATTTGGATGGTTTTTTTTTGGGGGGGGGGAATGTCTATTCATGTCTTCTGCCCATTTTTTAAGGGTTATTTGTTTTTTTGGGTGTTAAGTTTGGTAACTTCTTTCTGGATTTTGAATACTGACCCTTTATCACCTTTGCCATTTGGAAATATCTTCTGCCATTCTGTAGGCTGCCTGTGATCAGAAATTTCTATAGGTACAGGGTGACAAGGGCTGTCCAAGAAAATGGCACCAATTTGGAGAACTCCTATGGGTGAGAAACCAAGAGAAAGTTCCAAGGGAGAGAGAATCTAGGAGAGAAGTATGTGGCAGAGAGCCATTCCAGAAGCCACATAGGACAGAGACAGAAAGATCCCAGCCCCCTCTTTATTTCAGGGACTGAATACCTTGGCGGTGAGCCACATGAAGAGAATGTGGAAGTATTGTTAGATAGTTTAATTCAGCCTTTGACAGAATGGAGTGATGGGCCCTGTATCTGGAAAGAAATGGAGAGTCCCTGGCATTGTCATTTGTCCGTAGACTTCTGCCAGTCTTAGTGGTGCCAAAGGAAGTTGAGGAGGTCATCCATGAGGGAGACAACACCCTGACTTGCCTCTAACTTCTTCAAAGAACCGTAGAGCATCATTGCTATTATAGAAAGCTTCACACAGACAACTGGTTTATCCTCTAAAGCAGAGCTTCTCAGACTGTAATATGCATATAAACTGCCTCAGGCACTTGTTAAAATACAGATTCTGACTCATTCCATCTGGGGCAGGGCCCTAGATTCTCATTTTTATCCAGATTCCACTGATGCCAGTATTGCAGGTCAGTTGATCAGTCTTTGAAAAGCAAGGCTCCAGAGGATGTGTTCAGGATATGACACTAAATTGGCTTAATGTTAAGTGGGCTGGAGGTGTTTAAAAAAGTGAGGAACACCTGGAACTAACTGAGCAGTAATGACAAACAGAGGCATCAAAAGCACATGGGGAAGAAAATATAGTAGCTGGAATTAGCAAACTATAACCTGTCACCTGTTTTTGTAAATAAAATTTTATCCGAACACATGCCCATTCATTTGCTCTGTGTAAAAATTTACTGGGAACAGAGATCTCATGGTCTGCTCTTGGGCCTTTTGTAGAAAAAGTTTATTGACCCCTGAGCTAGAGACATATGCTTTACTCCTCTGTATCATAAGATACTCTTAAAAGAAAGAGGCTTGTGGGACGCCTGGGTGGCTCAGTGGGTTAAGCCTCTGCCTTTGGCTCAGGTCATGATCCCAGGATCCTGGGATCCTGCTGTCCCGCATGGAGCTCTCTGCTCAGCAGAAAGCCTGCTTCCTCCTCTCTCTCTGCCTGCTTCTCTGCCTACTTGTGATCTCCGTCTGTCCAATAAATAAATAAAAAATCTTTTTTAAGATTTTCTTTTTTTATTGGACAGACAGAGATCACAAGTAGGCAGAGAGGCAGGCAGAGAGGGGGCGGGGGGAAGCAGGCTCCCTGCTGAGCAGAGAGCCCCATTCGGGGCTCGATCCCAGGACCCTGAGATCATGACCTGAGCCAAAGGCAGAGGCTTAACCCACTGAGCCACCAAGGCGCCCCAATAAATAAAAATCTTAAAAAAGAAAGAAAGAAAGAAAGAGTCTTGTTTGCTTCCTCATTAATGTTCAGTCCTACAACATGCAAGAATTAGAAAGTCTCAGAAGTAGAACCAGAGCTGAGGAAGATGAATAGAGTGTGCATTTTGATAATCATTGCTGTGTTTACTGTGTGCCCAGTCCAAGCTAGGTTCTGTTAGAAGTGTATGAAAAGTCAGAGCAATGTCTGTTTTAGGAAGTTTAACATCTGGTTGAAGGATTTTCTCTTTCCCTGTATGGGTTTTCTATAGATCCTTTTTCTGAAGTTCAGGCATACCAAGCAATTTGACCAAATGGCCAATCCCCAGGTACTCATGAGAAAACAATTCCTCCGTTATTTTACCATTTAAATAGAATGCATTTTGTCATGTTTAGTTAAGCTTTCTTTTAACTTAAGCATTTTAAAATCAGTAACAAAGAATATATGCAATTTGGTATGATAATCTGTATCATAAGTGTTTCTCCATGTTACTCTCTAGCTTTTATAATAGTCATTTTTATGGCTGCATAATGTTCTACCAAATGAACACCATAGATTTACTTAACCTTTGATATATTAGAAACATATGATGTCTCTAATATCTTACACATTTAATACTTGAAATAATTATTGAATATATAGCTTTTTCTAATATAAAAGCTTTTGGGGTTTTTCTCTTAGGATAATTTCTCAGAAGAACAGTTATGATACCAAAAAATAGAAATACCTTCAAGGTATGCTATATGTATTTCTAAATTACTTTGTAGAAGGATTATATCAATTTAAGTTTCTACAAGAAATGAAAAAGCCTTCTAGTTTGCCCACACTGTTACTCAAATAGGGTATCATTATTTTTGGTTAGTTTGGCAAATATTATAAGACAGTTTTAGTACAAATACAGGGGTGATTTAATCCTCATGCCTGAACAGAAATTTCTGTTATCTCTTCCTTTCTTGTACTTGAAAGTAGAACATGAGTTGATATTGTTCACTCCCTTCATGGAACTAGAAACTGGAACCTTCTAATGATATTATTTGCTCAGAAGTCTGAATAAACCATGTCTGATTTAAATTACACCTAAGAGTTTAGTTAATTTGGCTCTAAAAAGAACTCTTAATAACAACACCACTTAGAAGGTGCTATCAAGGTATGATCCCTGAAGTGTTAAATTGAGGTTTCAATATGAAAAAAAAAAGAAAAAATTAAGAAGAGAGAGAGTAAGCCACATTCAGTTTTTTAATCTCTTATATTTATATAAGCTTTTTTACTAAGCACTTTTACATCAACTATTTCATTGATGTAACTTTATCATAAATTCATCTCTAGGTAGAATAACCACTTTTACTCTAAGTATGAAGTGAAATAAAACAAAGCCTAGGAAGGTTAAGTGACTTGCCTCAGGTTATAGAACTACTTATGACAGAGATTGACCCAAAACCTAGAATATCTGTTCATTAATCCATCCATCCATTTATTAATTAATTGAATAAATATTTATTGAGCATGCTGTATTTCAGTACCAAGCCCTGACATGAGAGAATTGACCAAAATAGAACAGTCCTTGCCCACACAGAGCTAAATGTCAGACAACAGGAAACAGACAGGAAAGTACTCAATTATATAATACCTAAGTCCACTGACTGTATAAATTAAATTGTGGTGAATATTATAGAGGAAGGAAACATGGAGAGAATAATGGAAAGCTGTTTTATTTGGATATGATGGTCAGAGAAAGCCCCTATGAAGAAGTGATATATAAGCCAAGATCTAAAAGATAAGAAGGCTTTGGACAAGTGTGTGTGTCTGTGTGTGTGTGTGTGTATTCTAGATAGGTCCTGATGTCCAAAACCTCAGAGATGGGAAAGATCTTGATATCAAGATATCAAGAATGAAAGAACACCAGGCTGGCTATTGCAATTTGCTATAAAATACACCAACTGTTAACCCCCACCAAGCTCACAGAGCTTACAAGCAGCTTTTATTAACTATCTTTTGAATATAAATAAAAAGAGCAGACATCTTAGGAACATCTCCAAAATGAAAGAAAAGAACAAAGTAATCCCAAAAGAAAAGGAGAAGGTAGGGAAAGATACTCTCAAAATCAAATGATAATTAATATCCTTAGAAAGATAAAAAGTGATATGATATCCATAAAACAAGGACAGGATGCTATGAAAAAAGAACAGGAAATAGGTAAGAATTTCTGAAGATTATAGTCTGGCAATCAAATTTTTAAAAACAATAGAACAGGAGAGGAGTCAAGATGGCGGAGAAGTGGGGCGCCTGGGTGGCTCAGCGGGTTAAAGCCTCTGCCTTCGGCTCAGGTCATGATCCTAGGGTCCTTAGATCGAGCCCCACTTCAGGCTCTCTGCTCAGCAGGGAGCCTGCTTCCCTTCCTCTCTCTGCCTGCCTCTCTGCCTGCCTATGATCTCTGTCTGTCAAATAAATAAATAAAATCTTAAAAAAAAAAAAGATGGCGGAGAAGTAGCAGGCTGAGACTACTTCAGGTAGCAGGAGATCAGCTAGATAGCTTATCTAAAGATTGCAAACACCTACAAATCCAAAGGGAGATCGAAGAGAAGAAGAACAGCAACTCTAGAAACAGAAAATCAACCACTTTCTGAAAGGTAGGACTGGAGGAGAAGTGAATCCAAAGCGACGGGAAGATAGACCGCGGGGGGAGGGGCCGGCTCCCGGCAAGCGGCAGAGCAACGGAGCACAAAATCAGGACTTTTAAAAGTCTGTTCCGCTGAGGGACATCGCTCCAGAGGCTTAACCAGGGTGAAGCCCACGCAGGGTCAGCGTGGCCTCAGGTCCCGCAGGGTCACAGAAGGATCGGGGGTGTCTGAGTGTCGCAGAGCTTACAGGTATTAGAACAGGGAAGCCGGCTACAGAGAGCCAAGGAGTGAGCTCTAAGCTTGGGGTTACCTTGAACTGGTCGCAGGCTCGGTCAGCTCGGAGTGCGGCCAGAGGCCAGGGTGACGGGAGTAATTGGGCGCTGTTCTCTGAGGGCGCACTGAGGAGTGGGGCCCTGGGCTCTTGGCTCCTCCAGGCAGGAGACCGGGAGGCCGCCATCTTCATTCCCGCCCTCCGGAACTCTACGGAAAGCTCTCAGGGAACAAAAGCTCCCGAAAGCAAACCCCAGGGGATTACTCAGACCGGCCCGAGTAAGGGCGGTGCAACTCCACCTGGGGCAAAGACACTTGAGAATCACTACAACAGGCCCCTCCCCCAGAAGATCAACAAGAAAACCAGCCAGGACCAAGTTCACCTACCAAGGAGTGTAGTTTCAATACCAAGGAGAGCAGCGGAATTCCAAAGGAGGAGAAAGCAAAGCACAGAACTCATGGCTTTCTCCCTGTGATTCTTTAGCCTTGCAGTTAATTTAATTTTTTTTTCTTTTTCAATTTTTTTTCTCTTCTTCTGCTAATTTTTTTTAACTTTTACCCCTTTCTTTTTTAAAGTTTTTTAACTAGTTTATCTAATATATATATATTTTTTTCCTTTTTATATTTTTTCTTTATTGGTTTTCTTTTTTTTAATTGTTTCTTTTTTCTTTTTTTTTTTTTCTTTCTGAACCTCTTTTTATCCCCTTTCTCCCCACTCACGATTTGGAATCTCTTCTGATTTGGCTAAAGCATATTTTCCTGGGTTTGTTGCCACCCTTTTAGTATTTTACTTGCCCCTTCATATACTCTTATCTGGACAAAATGACAAGGCGGAAAAATTCACTACAAAAAAAAGAACAAGAGGCAGTACCAAAGGCTAGGGACCTAATCAATACAGACATTGGTAATATGTCAGATCTAGAGTTCAGAATGACGATTCTCAAGGTTCTAGCCGGGCTCGAAAAAGGCATGGAAGATATTAGAGAAACCCTCTCGGGAGATATAAAAGCCCTTTCTGGAGAAATAAAAGAACTAAAATCTAGCCAAGTTGAAATCAAAAAAGCTATTAATGAGGTGCAATCAAAAATGGAGGCTCTCACTGCTAGGATAAATGAGGCAGAAGAAAGAATTAGCGATATAGAAGACCAAATGACAGAGAATAAAGAAGCTGAGCAAAAGAGGGACAAACAGCTACTGGACCACGAGGGGAGAATTCGAGAGATAAGTGACACCATAAGATGAAACAACATTAGAATAATTGGGATTCCAGAAGAAGAGGAAACAGAGAGGGGAGCAGAAGGTATATTGGAGAGAATTATTGGAGAGAATTTCCCCAATATGGCAAAGGGAACAAGCATCAAAATCCAGGAGGTTCAGAGAACCCCCCTCAAAATCAATAAGAATAGGTCCACACCCCGTCACCTAATAGTAAAATTTACAAGTCTTAGTGACAAAGAGAAGATCCTGAAAGCAGCCCGGGAAAAGAAGTCTGTAACATACAATGGTAAAAATATTAGATTGGCAGCAGACTTATCCATAGAGATCTGGCAGGCCAGAAAGAGCTGGCATGATATATTCAGAGTACTAAACGAGAAAAACATGCAGCCAAGAATACTATATCCAGCTAGGCTATCATTGAAAATAGAAGGAGAGATTAAAAGCTTCCAGGACAAACAAAAACTGAAAGAATTTGCAAATACCAAACCAGCTCTACAGGAAATATTGAAAGGGGTCCTCTAAGCAAAGAGATGTAGATCAGAAAGGGGTCCTCTAAGCAAAGTAGTAGATCAGAAAGGAACAGAGACAATATACAATAACAGTCACCTTACAGGCAATACAATGGCACTAAATTCATATCTCTCAATACTTACCCTGAATGTTAATGGGCTAAATGCCCCAATCAAAAGACACAGGGTATCAGAATGGATAAAAAAACAAAACCCATCTATATGTTGCCTACAAGAAACTCATCTTAAACCTGAAGACACCTCCAGATTTAAAGTGAGGGGGTGGAAAAGAATTTACCATGCTAATGGACATCAGAAGAAAGCAGGAGTGGCAATCCTTATATCAGATCAATTAGATTTTAAGTCAAAGACTATAATAAGAGATGAGGAAGGACACTATATCATACTCAAAGGATCTGTCCAACAAGAAGATCTAACAATTTTAAATATCTATGCCCCTAACGTGGGAGCAGCCAACTATATAAACCAATTAATAACAAAATCAAAGAAACGCATCGACAATAATACAATAATCGTAGGGGACTTTAACACTCCCCTCACTGAAATGGACAGATCATCCAAGCAAAAGATCAACAAGGAAATCAAGGCCTTAAATGACACACTGGACCAGATGGACATCACAGATATATTCAGAACATTTCATCCCAAAGCAACAGAATACACATTCTTCTCTAGTGCACATGGAACATTCTCCAGAATCGATCACATTCTCGGACCTAAATCAGGTCTCAACCGTTATCAAAAGATTGGAATCATTCCCTGCATATTTTCAGACCACAATGCTCTGAAGCTAGAACTCAATCACAAGAGGAAATTTGGAAAGAACCCAAATACATGGAGACCAAACAGCATCCTTCTAAAGAATGAATGGGTCAACCAGGAAATTAAAGAAGAATTGAAAAAATTCATGGAAACAAATGATAATGAAAACACAACGGTTCAGAATCTGTGGGACACAACAAAGGCAGTCCTGAGAGGAAAATATATAGCGGTACAAGCCTTTCTCAAGAAACAAGAAAGGTCTCAGGTACACAACCTAACCCTACACCTAAAGGAGCTGGAGAGAGAACAAGAAAGAAACCCTAAACCCAGCAGGAGAAGAGAAATCATAAAGATCAGAGCAGAAATCAATGAAATAGAAACCAAAAAAACAATAGAACAAATCAATGAAACTAGGAGCTGGTTCTTTGAAAGAATTAATAAGATCGATAAACCCCTGCCCAGACTTATCAAAAAGAAAAGAGAAAGGACCCAAATAAATAAAATCATGAATGAAAGAGGAGAGATCACAATGAACACCAAAGAAATACAGACAATTATAAGAACATACTATGAGCAACTCTACACCAACAAATTTGACAATCTGGAAGAAATGGATGCATTCCTAGAGACATATAAACTACCACAACTGAACCAGGAAGAAATAGAAAGCCTGAACAGACCCATAACCAGTAAGGAGATTGAAACAGTCATCAAAAATCTCCAAATAAACAAAAGCCCAGGGCCAGATGGCTTCCCGGGGGAATTCTACCAAACATTTAAAGAAGAACTAATTCCTATTCTCCTGAAACTGTTCCAAAAAATAGAAATGGAAGGAAAACTTCCAAACTCATTTTATGAGGCCAGCATCACCTTGATCCCAAAACCAGACAAGGATCCCATCAAAAAAGAGAACTACAGACCAATATCCTTGATGAACACAGATGCAAAAATTCTCACCAAAATACTAGCCAATAGGATTCAACAGTACATTAAAAGGATTATTCACCACGATCAAGTGGGATTTATTCCAGGGCTGCAACGTTGGTTCAACATCCGCAAATCAATCAATGTGATACAACACATTAATAAAAGAAAGAACAAGAACCATATGATACTCTCCATAGATGCTGAAAAAGCATTTGACAAAGTACAGCATCCCTTCCTGATCAAAACTCTTCAAAGTGTAGGGATAGAGGGCACATACCTCAATATTATCAAAGCCATCTATGAAAAACCCACCGCAAATATCATTCTCAATGGAGGAAAACTGAAAGCTTTTCCGCTAAGGTCAGGAACACGGCAGGGATGTCCGTTATCACCACTGCTATTCAACATAGTACTAGAAGTCCTAGCCTCAGCAATCAGACAACAAAAGGAAATTAAAGGCATCCAAATCGGCAAAGAAGAAGTCAAACTATCACTCTTCGCAGATGATATGATACTATATGTGGAAAACCCAAAAGACTCCACTCGAAAACTGCTAGAACTTGTACAGGAATTCAGTAAAGTGTCAGGATATAAAATCAATGCCCAGAAATCAGTTGCATTTCTCTACACCAACAACAAGACAGAAGAAAGAGAAATTAAGGAGTCCATCCCATTTAAAATTGCACCCAAAACTATAAGATACCTAGGAATAAACCTAACCAAAGAGACTAAGAATCTATACACAGAAAACTATAAAGTACTCATGAAAGAAATTGAGGAAGACACAAAGAAATGGAAAAATGTTCCATGCTCCTGGATTGGAAGAATAAATATTGTGAAAATGTCTATGCTACCTAAAGCAATCTACACATTTAATGCAATTCCTATCAAAGTACCATCCATTTTTTTCAAAGAAATGGAACAAATAATCCTAAAATTTATATGGAACCAGAAAAGACCTCGAATAGCCAAAGCAATATTGAAAAAGAAAGCCAAAGTTGGTGGCATCACAATTCCGGACTTCAAGCTCTATTACAAAGCTGTCATCATCAAGACAGCATGGTACTGGCACAAAAACAGACACATAGATCAATGGAACAGAATAGAGAGCCCAGAAATAGACCCTCAACTCTATGGTCAACTAATCTTCGACAAAGCAGGAAAGAATGTCCAATGGAAAAAAGACAGCCTCTTCAATAAATGGTGTTGGGAAAATTGGACAGCCACATGCAGAAAAATGAAATTGGATCATTTCCTTACACCACACACGAAAATAGACTCAAAATGGATGAAGGACCTCAATGTGAGAAAGGAATCCATCAAAATCCTTGAGGAGAACACAGGCAGCAACCTCTTTGACCTCAGCTGCAGCAACATCTTCCTGGGAACATCACCAAAGGCAAGGGAAGCAAGGTCAAAAATGAACTATTGGGATTTCATCAAGATCAAAAGCTTTTGCACAGCAAAGGAAACAGTTAACAAAACCAAAAGACAACTGACAGAATGGGAGAAGATATTTGCAAATGACATATCGGATAAAGGGCTAGTGTCCAAAATCTATAAAGAGCTTAGCAAACTCAACACCTAAAGAACAAATAATCTAATCAAGAAATGGGCAGAGGACATGAACAGACATTTCTGCAAAGAAGACATCCAGATGGCAAACAGACACATGAAAAAATGCTCCACATCACTTGGCATCAGGGAAATACAAATCAAAACCACAATGTGATACCACCTCACACCAGTCAGAATGGCTAAAATGAACAAGTCAGGAAATGACAGATGCTGGCGAGGATGCGGAGAAAGGGGAACCCTCCTACACTGTTGGTGGGAATGCAAGCTGGTGCAACCACTCTGGAAAACAGCATGGAGGTTCCTCAAAATGTTGAAAATAGAACTACCCTATGACCCAGCAATTGCACTGCTGGGTATCTACCCTAAAGATACAAACGTAGTGATCCGAAGGGGCACATGCACCCGAATGTTTATAGCAGCAATGTCTACAATAGCCAAACTATGGAAAGAACCTTGATGTCCATCAACAGACGAATGGATAAAGAAGATGTGGTATATATACACAATGGAATACTATGCAGCCATCAAAAGAAATGAAATCTTGCCATTTGCGACGACATGGATGGAACTAGAGGGTATCATGCTTAGCGAAATAAGTCAATTGGAGAAAGACAACTATCATATGATCTCCCTGATATGAGGAAGTGGAGATGCAACATGGGGGGTTAAGGGGGTAGGAGAAGAATAAATGAAACAAGATGGGATTGGGAGGGAGACAAACCATAAGTGACCCTTAATCTCACAAAAGAAACTGAGGGTTGATGGGGGAAGGGGGGTTGGGAGAGGGGGGTGGGGTTATGGACATTGGGGAGGGTATGTGCTATGGTGAGTGCTGTGAAGTGTGTAAACCTGGCGATTCACAGACCTGTACCCCTGGGGATAATATATGTTTATAAAAAATAAGATTAAAAAAATAAAACAATAGAACAGTTGGAAAATGAATTAGAGGCAGTCTCATAGATGATATAAAAACAATACTAAGGATAGATAATAAGCAAGAAAAGAGAAAATAATCAGTAGATTAAAAGAAACTATCATCCAACTAATTTGTTTCAATAAAAAGTCACCAAATTAAAAGACACATTTCTTCATTTATTTTTATTTCTTATTTTTTTAAAGATTTTATTTATTTATTTGACAGAGAGAGAGAGAGATCACAACTAGGCATAGAGGCAGGCAGAGAGAGAGAGGGAGAAGAGGCTCCCTGCCAAGGAGAGAGTCTGACTGGGGGCTCAAGTCCAGGACCCTGAGATCATGACCTGAGCCGAAGGCAGAGGCTTAACCCACTGAGCCACCCTGGCGCCATTTCTTCATTTTAAAAGAGACCATCAAGTGCTTAGCATAATGAATGAAAGAAGGCCTGGTATTTTCCGTGGTGAAATGCAGAACCCAAAGATAGAAAGAAGATCCTAAAAGCGTTTAGACAGAAAGAAAATAATGACCTACAAAGTAAAAATAATCAAAATGACATTGGACATTCCAACAGCAGCTCTGAAAATGATAAGAAAATGGAGCACTTCAAAATTCTGATCAGACATGGTTTTTAACGTACAATTATATTCTAAGTAAACTGTGGACCACTAGAATGAAGATACAGTAAATATATTTTCTTAACTGCAAGGATTTAGATGGCTGTACTCTTTCTTTAAAAGGTATTGAATGTTGTCAACTATACTTCAGTTAAAGAAAAAAAAAAAAGCTACTGAAGAATTTTCTTCAGCAAAATACACTTGTAAACCAAAAAGGAGAAAGCAAGGGATCCAGTCAGGAAAGATTTCACCTAGCTCAGGAGAATGGTGAAGAAGAGCCATGAGATGTCAGCTGTGCTGGAGAGCCAAGTTGGGTTGATGCAGGGGGGCAGACACTAAGGAGGTAAAGACTCCAGGAAAAGATATGGAATTGTCAGATTATCTGATGTGTTTGATTTAGGGAGAATGATACCAGTAGACATTTACCAGTATTTTTTGGCTTTGAAATTCTGTGCATAGGCTTCTTTGATAAAAATGAAAAATTAAAAAACCACAGGCTACTGGACTAGGTGAGATTGTTCAGGACAAGAGAAAAGCAGCTAAGACTGAGTCCTGAGAACACTGTAAGCTAGAGGTCAGACAAAGGGAAGAATGGGCAATCACGTGAGTCAGAGAGTGTAGGAAGGGGTGCTGCTACCAGAGAAACTGAACAAGATGGTTGAAAGTTGTCCATTCAATTTGGCATCCTGCGGGTCTTTGGAAACTTGGCATGCACGATACCAGTGGAAATCATTGGTGTGGGGAAGGGGGCAAAAGCCAGACTCAAGTGGGAAAAGTTAGCATGAGGCCAAAGTGTGGATGACTGTACTTATGAAGCCTCTGGCTATGAATTCAAGAAATAGGGTGGTTCATGGAAAGCACTGTAGTAAGCAGAGACTTGTTTGTTTGTTTTGCCTTTCATAATAAATACAAGAGGTGGGAGAACATGTTTGTTTATTGGTAGGCTGATCCAGTCAGACAGACAAAGACTGATAATGTGCAAAGAGGGAACAACCAAAGGAGGACAGTGTTTGAGGGGCTGAAATCCAGGCTGCATGGAGAGGGACTGGACTTTGAGAGGCTGAAGGGCATTTTTCCTATTTTAACCAGAGTAGCAAAGAGAAAATGGGCCCCAGTGAAGATTGCAGGTTTGGTGAAAGGAAGATGATTTTTCAATTTTATCCATGAAATGAGAAGTCATCATCTGAGAGTAGAGAGGAAGGAATGTAGGAGGCTTTGGGAGAGAAAAGAAGGTATAAAATAGCCCTCTCAGGGAATAGGTAAGTAAGCCAACAAGAGAAAAATAAAAGGCCTGCTGGGCAGTTTTGAGTGCCCATTTGAAGCTGGAGATCATGAATTTAAAGTGAATCTTCTAGCTCCATTGCATTTTTCTATCCACATTCAGCAGCCCTGGTACAAGTTAAGGGAAGGAGAAGGTAGAGCTCACTAGGAGCTGGGGTCTTGTCTGATGAGTAAGATGGAAGGATTGAAAAGCAGAAATTTTTACAAAAGAAAAGGAAGAGTGAGGGAATGCTAGAAGCTAGACTGATGGCCAAAGGGCAAGAGTTGACCCAATGAGAAAATGTGGGGTTGGGGGGTGGGCATGGATCCTATGCAGGAAAATCCTATGCAGAGTATTGTGGTCTTGAGGGAAAGTAGGCATTTGCACAATGTAATTATTTTTTCTGGGGTGAGAATTAGTAGAATAGGGTTGCATGTTTGTCTTGAGGACCTATGGTGCTTTCCTTAAGGCTGATGTTCCAGGGCAAGGCTAAAAGTGCCACCATGTGAGTTGCTGCCATCCTTCTTCAGAACCCCAAGGGAAATGGTTCATTTAAATAAGAGTTGGTCTAAATTTGACTCCCCCCACTCCAGGTCTCTTTCAGGTCTAATACTCCATGTGCTATAACAGCAAAGGTCTAGGCTATGGAAAAACTGGTGTTTCAAATCCTATATCTTTCACCTCAAAGGCTGTGAGGCTTCAGAGAAGCCACATAATTGGCCAGAACATCCATTGTTTTTAACATGTTTCTTAGAGATCTGATATCCATTTTGAATAAGCCCAATGCACATGTCCTGCTATAGAGAAGATAAAGTCATGCATCATCTTACGCATAAGTGATAGGGTTTTATTATGTCAAATGAGGAGTGACCACCTGGTCTTGCTTGAATAATTACTGCAAAGAGGAAGAGCTATGGATCAATTACTCTGAAATTATTTGGGTTGATACTTCAGTCATAACTGCAGGGTAAATACCAATCCCATAAGATGTGACCATTTAGTTGCATATTGCCTGTTCCCCTAACTAGCCTCAGGAATTTTACATTCAGAATGCTCTTCCCCTGATCCACCCTTATTTAGATCTTCTCATCCTATAGATCTCTTGCGAACACCACCTTTTTGGATACACCTTCCCTGACTTTGTGTACCGTCCCCATCCTTATTCTGTCTCATAGACAAACTTTGTTATTTTTCTCTTGGCACTTAGGACCTTTTATAACTATATATTTACTTGTGTGTCATACAGAATCATATCCTCTATATGGTACCCATGATGGAACCCATCAAATTTATATTGAATAGTTGAAACAACTGGAGAGGGTTGCCTGGGTGTCTCAGTAGATTAAGCATCCAAGTCTTGATTTCATCTCAGGTCATGTTCTCAAGGTTGTGAGACTGAACCCCACATTCTGCTCTTTGCTGGGAGGGGAGCCTTCTTCAGATTCTCTCTCCTCCTCTTCCTCTACCCCTCTCCCCTCTAAAAAAAAATGGAGAATATTACTATCTTGGGCATGAAGACTTTTTATGGGATTAGGTTGTTATGTGGTTATTGGGTTTCCCATACCGGACTTCCACCTCCATTTGGACAGTGACTGTTTTGCTCTCAAAAGCATGCCCAGTACATGGCAGGTATACCCAGATATGTATCAGTTCAATAAATGAATGGATGGATGGAGGAATGGCATATTTCTTAGAAGAAATAACTGCCTAAGTATAAATATTCTATAGATGTCTTACTGAGATTTTCTTTTAACCAAGTAAAGATCAGTTACAATGGCCTTAATATTTTTCCAAGTAAGACTATTTTATCCTCTTTTATGGCTGAATAATATTCTGTTTATGTATATATATGTGTATATGTATATATATGTTAATATTTATACACATATATACATGCACACACACACATATATATACATATATATATATAAACATGTGTGTTTGTGCACGCGTGAGTGCGCGCGCACGCGTGTGTGTGTGTGTGTGTGTGTGTGTGTGTGTATACCACATCTTCTTTATCCACTCATCTGTCCAAACAAACTTAGACTGTTTCCTTGTCACGTGAAGTGTAACTTAAGGCCTTAATCATTCAACTATCTGGACTCAGAGAAGCATTTTTGGAGAAGAGTCCTATTCCTGCTCAGAATATCCCCTGAAGCTTACTCATCTCAGAGTGGGGCTGGGAAGGATTTTATTCAAGTTGTGTCCTTATTAAGCTACTGCACCCAGTTTTCACTTATTTGGGTCTACACTCAACCACAGTTCCCTGCTCACTCTAACTTATTGTTCCTTAGCATCTTCCAAAGCTCCATGACAATGGAGAAAAGGGATTTCTTGAAGTATACAACATTTCCATTTCTCCAAGTTGTCCAAGTTATAGTTCTGAACCAAACCACAGCAGCCAAGTGCTAGGTACTAGACCATGTCACATGTGCCCCAGAAAGACTTCATTTCTGGATTATGCTTGGTTTTGATGCATCAGCCTCCTCTGGGGGTCATTGTAAACATAACCCCGTAGAAGTCACCCTCATGTCCATTGTGAGTCACTGTTGAGAAAGTCATTCATTATCACAGCACACCATTTCTTCTGTAGAAAAGGCCACAGGAGTTGTCTTCACATGATCTGGGTGTTAAGAGAGGTTTGAAAATCAGTTGGTTTTATAATAACATCATCACTGTGAATTGTTCACCTGACCAGATTCCCCTTTTTTTGTTGGCTTCTGGAAAATTGAGAACTAAGTATGGCTTACCCTTGTAGGCATGCAATCCTTGGGTGCTCACTGAGAGCCACATTCCTGGCTCGACTTTGTTTGTACCCAGACTTTTCTTCTTGTACCTACATTTAAACTCGTGCTCTCGTGTCTATGTTAGATATTCTTGGGCATTGCTTCAGATTATTTTATTGGGAAGTAAAATGGAGGTAACCAAGTATTTATAATCCCTTTCTTGCTGAACTGCTGTAAGAACTCCCTATAAAATGTATACAGAACTTAAAATATACATGGTAGTCAATGATTGATTCTACTTCTGCAGCTGCTCTTGCCTGCACCCCATGATGGCACCCTTAATTTCCTTACCCTACTAGTCAAGCGTTGTCTGTAGCTTTAAATAGACCCTGGTTAGATGATTGTTTTTGCTTCAACTCTCAGCTCTCCCACACAATTACCCTAATGGCACACACTGGCTAACAGCTGGAGAGTATTAGAGATGTCAGTCTGGTTTTAATTTCATTAAGAACTACTTGGGACTGCTTCGCAGATCTGGCCACTAACTACTTACTGAGAGAAGGGAAGGTACGGAGCTTTGAAAAGCGGTCCTATTTCTAATCCAGTGAGTAATTTGGAAGGGCCTGGTGTTAGCTAGGATTTTGCTCCTCTGCGCGTGGTCGGCAGCCCGGCAGCATCAGCACCGCCTGAGCGCTTGTATCTCAGGCCCCACTGCCGACCTCCGGAGCAAGCCTCTGCAACTGAACAGTAGCCCCAGGTGATTTGTATGCACTTTGATGTTTGAGAGGCACTGAACTGGGACAAACTGTGAGGACAGCAGTACGGGCAGCCTGCAGTAGCTGAGGGAGAAGTGCCACACTGCCAGCTCTCTTGGCAGGATTTCCATGGGATTATGGGAAGAGTGTGCACGCTGTAATCTGATGAGTGGTTCAGATCCCAGCTCCACTACTTGTTTGTCGTGTGACCTTGGATAGTTGGCCTCACCCTTCCCAACTCTGATTTTCTTCATTTGTTAAGTATTCCTGCACCCTTCCAAATGTCGCTGGGAGGATGGAATGACATGATGTGTGATAAAGTGACCCACAAAGAGATGAAAATGTCTGGCAGTTTCTTAACAATGACTTAGACAACTGGCTGTGGTTGTTGCCTGAAGGACACTGGTTTGTCATGGACATCTCTAGATCACAGGGCCTGGAGAGTAGATATCTATGGACCAGATGCCAGAGTCACCACAGGCGCTGTCTCTAAGGGTTCATGGCCCTCTAGAACGTGGGCATCTGCCACTGAAGCTTCTCTCCAAGCAAAAATGAGCCAGAACTTTCTTGCTTAATTCCATCTCAGGGGGAAACCAACAGGGAGACAGTAGCCCACCCTGAAGAGTACAAATTATGAGTCCCATTTGTTAAACAAAGAAAGGGGAATTGATTGACTCACAGCCCACAGCAGACATTCACAGACTTGGTGTTTGGACACAGCTCTTTCAAGTATGCACTTTTTTTTTTTAACTATATGATTATAGGATACATTGAGATACCTGTCATTGGAATTAAGGATTTAATGATATAAATTTAATAATATCAATCCTGGGGTGAGGTACCCTCCTCTTTAATGCATATCTAGGACATATGGTCTATTCACCTAGATAAGGAGTTTCTTGTTTAAGCACTTTTGTAAATAAAAACGATGTCTCCTTAATTATAGCTCCCTTCTATCCCACTGGCCTTGGGCTCTAAATTGGTTTTATGATCCTGCTCCTTGCAATTAGGAGTTCATCTCATACTGAATGATCTTTTTCCTTAAGGACAGTGACCAGTGGCTCACTCTATGTGATTAACTTGGTAGTATTTCACCAAAATCTTCCTGGGCTAGAAAGCGTCAACATTTCACATCAGGACCTTGATTTACTAGCCATCTGCTTAGAAGTCTGTCATACACAGGGATGATTTCTTACTCCCTCCAGACTGCAAGACTTTGCCAAGGTTCTAGTGAGTCAAGGCCTGACCTTGAAGGCAAAAGGCATACCGTCCCTCACTCTTTAATTGGTTTGTCTGCCTGTAAAGGTAGGCAGCGAGCCATTTTGGTTTTTCTTGCCAAATTTTTTACACATTGGAGATGTGACTTAAAGGAAACCTCATATGGGATCTCTGAGGAATTTCTTTATTGAGACTTTAGTGTTAGGATGTTTGATACAGTAATCCTTTTGTTGGAAGGAACAGACATTTGTTCAGGTGTCTCTGGGGGGAAAAAAAAGAAGAGATTAAATGAAAAGATAGAGCTATGTGCTAATCCAGGAAAAGTTGGAGAAGTGGGCAATAACCAAGGCACAAATTGTGCTATCTTTGTGGAACAGCTTTTCTTTTCCACTCACTACTCTTTCATGAGGATGCCTGCTCTGTTTTTATTTCCATCACGTTTAGTTAGGATTTCTTCATAACTTCATCCCACATGCTATATCAAGGCTGCCAGGTCCATCTACGCTGTGGACAGTCTTTTATACACAGGCCTCATTAACAGCCTCACAGTCTCCAAATGGTAAAAATCCTGAAGGATAACTCTGATTGGCCCAGTTTGTTTTTACAGATCATTTGTTACATTGGTTTTAGGTGAAGGGCCCACCGTTCGTCCATTCTGATTTTGGCTCCCTGTCTCCTTCTTTCAGGAAGGACCGTGAGTGTCTCCTCTGGGATGCATCATGGGCAGGGCGTGAATTTGTAATTCCAGGGTACATCCTAATAATTCCCATTCTCTGACCCATGCTTTAGGCAGGACACAGCAAATAGGCATAAATTTACCCTAGCCACAAGTACCACCAGTTAAACAACCCCACCCCTGCAACCTTAGGAGCACCCAAACATAGCAAGAAGACTGAGTGAGAGAAAGATAGCAAACACCCTCTACAGAAGGATGTCTGACCATGTAAGTTATTGCCTTGACTGAATCACTAGGGCATTCCAGGCCTCCATTTTGACCCTTCGGGTCTTGCGTATTCCTGACTTCCTGACTCTCAGGCTTTCCCTGCCTCTAGTTAACCCTAAACTCTGACTCTGTAAGATCAGGACCAGAATTCTTGGTGCCTGGGTTTTGATCTGCAACTGCTGACCTCTGATGTTTACCCTGTTACCTAATTTGTTTTCCTTTTCATTTCCTCATTTTGAAAATCCAACATAGGACAAGGTGCTAAAATGTCTCCCTCAATTATGGGCATCTAGCATAAGGATAGTTAGTGAAATGGCATGCATATAATAAGGTGACTTTCTCCTCTAGAAACAATGTGATTGGGCCATCAACTTTGTGGAATATCCAGTAGCCATCAACACTGAGAAAAATTATGTATGAAGAAAGATTCAAAAATAGAATACTAAATAAAAATAGTGTGAAATTATTCTTACACTATGGGTATTCTTATATAAAATATGAGATACACAGATAAAGAGAGGGAAATTTTTTAAAAAGAAAAACCTTGGGTGTTCACTTTGTACTTTTCCTAAAAATGATTTAGAGTTTTGGTTGCTATGTTGTTTGTACATTTAGTTTTACATTTCATTTAAGAAGGGTGGTGGTAATGAGAGTGGTATGAACCTAAGGAACAAGGAATCAGAAGGAGAAGGAGGTTCATTCTAATTATCCAGACACAACTGGGTATGCAGAGAGGCCCTGCTTCTCCCTTTCTCCCTTGAAAATGGTAGAAATATTTTAAGTGCTTTGCCAAAAATGATCAATAATTTTTCTTTCAAATCTGCCTTGTTGGGCTGATCTGAAGAATGGAGGCTGCTGACTGGAAGCATGGAGGCAGAATGGGAGGCAATGGAGTTTGGGACTTGGCTTAAAAGAACAGAAGCATTCTGGGCAAGAAGCACCAAAGGATGAAGCAGAATGGCCTACCAGGGTGATGTGTTTGGAGGTTACTGAGACACCCTGATAAAATCAGAAGATCTCAGTCGATTTTCATTAGTGTAAGGGATCCACATCACAGAGGCCTGCATGTTACCCAAGATTCCAAGGCCCAGGTGACTAAGTGATGGGGGACACTTAGGGCAGGGAAGTCAATCTTCTCAAGCTTATGTCTGTGTAGCTATCAGAGTTATTAAAGCAGAATTGCCCATCTGTGTGTGGCACCAGGGATGATGGCCTCAGGCCTCATTACATCAGCTTCTCTGCACATCAGCTTTCCATCAGGGTGCTATGGCTTCTGGTGGTCTCGCTACACTGCACTGAATAGCAGTTAATACAGGAAGCCTGTTTAGTTTTGTGTTGAGAGACTAAACTGATCTCTCTCATATATACGTGACATCAGGCTTCCAAATAGGCAGCCCTTCTGTTGGTAAAGGTGATGTGTCAGAATTCCAGGGAGCATGTCTGTATCACCTTGGATTTCAGGTGGAAGGCTCTAGACTTTGGGTATATCCCTTTGCATTGGCAGCATGATAGGTGACATACAGTGGCTCTCAGGATGAGGATCTTAGTGAATCTAAGTGAGTTCCATTGCTCCAGGGATGCCAAAGAAGCATGGATGAAAAGTACAGTGGTAGACTAGCAAGAGTGTTGAACTAAATGTGCAGGAACTGTACTCTCCTGGCAGCTCCACAGCTCACTTTTGTACCTTTGGTAAGTCATTCAGTCTCCCAGGATCTGAGTTCCTCTTCTATCATATGGGAATAGAGCTATTTCAAATTTGTTTTAAGTTATGTTAATTATTACCGGATTCAGTCCTATTACTCTAAACCAGCCAACCTCTTCCAGGTTTCCCAGCCAGAACCCAACAATAATGAGACCCTGAGTCCCTTAGGTAATGCAGTCATCCTGAACTGTTTCATTTTATCCAACCTTGCTTAGCTGCTCACAGCTCAGGACCTCTTAGCTGAGGTGTCTTAGCAGTGGTGTGATGAGCTTCCTGGGGAAGAAGCCTATGACTCCAGTCTGCACCTTTCCACACACTCTCCTCTTGGACTCGACATTCTTCTAGATGCTGTTATATCAGACTGGGCCACTGTACCCTCCCTGGAAACATTTTCACTGCATCTCCCTTCCCTCAACAGTGAGAACTATACAGTCATTTCTTGGTGCTCTGTGATTTTATTCTGAACTCTGCACTTAACCAGAAAGCATGTTGGTATAAAATAGGGGCTGGGTTTTGCTTCTTCCTCTCTTTCTGATTAAGAAATATTTAATATTTCATATGGGTGTCCTAACTTGGGGACTGAGTATATTTTAAAAATATAGGTGACAGAAACAACCAAAAATGTACAAACAAACAAAAAAGTCCTGAATAAACCTGAGAATACTCTGTTCCAGAGTTCATTACATATAAAGTGAGCCCTGAGAGTCATGAAAAGGTGCCTTATAAACAAAATAATTTTATGGACAGTAAGTTTAGAAGATGCTGTACCATGCATGAAAGCATATTAAAGGCTCTGAGAAGTCCTATGTTAGAGAAACTTATTTAAGTTTGCCTAACCCAAATATTTGTCAAGTTAATTAGACCAAGAATCCTTTGTTTATGAGTGTGTGTGTGTGTGTGTGTGTGCATGCCATTGGAGATACATGGAGCACATTTAGGGAGATACCCTTTAGAAAATCAAGACATCTGTAATGTTCTCTCTCTCTCTCTCTCATCATCATGGTTATTATCATTTAATAAATCTCCAGTTAGCTGCAGGTTGTAACACATTAATGATCAGAAAAAAAGCTAATGCAGTGCTGTACAAATACTGTGTTTATATACTGAGAGTGGCTTATAGTGATACATTCATTGTGTCACTTAGAAATAACTTAATAGTTACCTGCAGGCATCAAGTTCTAAATATGTGAAGTGTATTAGATACTCCGGGAAAATGATCAAAGCAAAAAAGAGAAGACTTTAACAGCCTTATAATCAAGTTGGAAGAAAAACTATCATATTACATATAAAATAATTTGAAAATAACTTTGAAGAAACCTATTAATACCTGAAAAATAGTGAAATAAAGTCTATGGAGCTATCTAAGAAAATAATGGTCAGAGTAAAGTGGAATTGATATCAGAAGTAACCTGGAGACAAATACAGGGGTGAATAATCAGAGAGCAATAGAATTCTGGGAGCTGAAAAGCTCTTGGTCAAGGCATAAAAAACAGCAGACCCGAGAAAACTAATTCTAAAATTGCAAAGGAAATGACAAAGAATCCTTCTGATTTCACAGAATTTCAAAAAGACTCAGGAACTAATCCCATCAGTAATTTCAGGAAGTGAGAATAGAAAGGTAAAAATTAAGGACGTGGGTTTAAAGTCTAAGAAACTCTTAGATCTCTAGATCTCCTTCCTTACTCCTGACAGCCTAGTAACTGCCCCTCCCTCACCCCTAGTAAAAGGCATAAAAAGGTGAAACATTCTCTGGTTTGGAGGAGGTCAGCTCACTTGATGATAGGAATAGTGAACTGAAATGGGCAATTTGGGAAACAGACATAGGGGAGCCTGTGTAGTACAATAAGTTAAGTATCCAACTCTTGGTTTTGCCTCAGGTCCTGATCTCGGAGTTGTGAGGTTGAGCCCTGCATCAGGCTCTGCACTGAGCTCTTCCTCTGCCCCTCCCCACCTAAAATAAATAAATAAATCTTTTAAAAAGAAAACAGGGGTATTAAATACCAAAAACTCTGATTCTCCCACCTATATTCCCATCTTTTTCCAAAACAGTGCAGGGCAGCCAGGCAGGTAAAATCTAGATAGAGATTAGAAAGGTCAGTTCTCAAGGATCTGAACCCATGAGGAAACGTATAAACATAAAAGTAAAATGACAACAAAGACAAAAGACGTTTAGGGAAAGCTTATAAAATGAAAGATGAAGACCCAGATAAACAGAAATAAGCAACTTGAAGGAAAGAGAGACTAAGTGGGAAGAAGGAACTTCCCGAATTTTATCATTACTGTCCTATGAGAGATTTTAGAAGATCCTTCAGCCATAAAACAAAAACAGTGTACTATTATAATAAGGATCATTCAGAGAACAACCACCACCACTACAAACTCTTGGAACTTCACATTCTATAGGAGAAAAAAAAACTGAGAGGAATTTTCAAAGATAAGTGCAAGAAAATTCCTAGAAAGATAGGCAAGAACAAAGAAGAGATAAAAATAAGAAAATCAGATAGCCAGCTTAAGAGGTGCAAATTTTAGAAGGGTGGAATAATAAAAATGCATAGAAAGAGACAATCAAAAGTATATTTCAAGAAGATTTCCTGGAGATAAAGAATCTGAGTTTTTTATTCAAAAAAGTGCCCAGACAAGTGGATGTAAATAGGCCCATATAAAGAACAATATACTGACATGCCAGAACACTTCACCTTGAAGAGAAAAGCAAGCATACTTCAAGGATAGAAAAAACAAGTCCCATAGGAAAGGTTAGGAATCAGAACAGCTTCAGACTTTTCAGAATTAATATTGGAAAATATTAGGTAATTGAGCAAAATTCTAAAGAAATGTTTCAAATCTAGAATTCTCTAATAAGCCAAATTATCATTCATGGGAGGGTATAACTGACATGAGATGTAATATCTCAAACATTTGCTATTCCCAAGAAAATAGAAAACATGGGATACAAGAAATGGTAGATCCAACAGAACAAAGGAGCAAAGGGAATCCCCAGTATGATAGCTGTCTACAGGGTATGGAGAGCATCCAGTCCACTGTGGAGTGGGGCAGAAGTCTACCAGGAAACTTCTTCAGAAGATAAAATTGGTGGAATAGGCATTCCGCCTATTCCTATTGCATTTGAATGTCCTGAAAGGAGATTTAGGCAATGAATAAAGGGTTTCATTTGGGACCGAATTAATAATAAAACATAGAAACCAAGCAAAGAAACAAATAAGAACACAATCATTTAATTTAGGCAAAACAAACATGATGCAGGAAAGGGAAAACTGTCTCTGTTTTGAATAGCATTTCCACAGTCCGTATAATAAAGCACTGATGGAGTCATTTTTTTTTATTAATTTTTTATTTTTTCAACATAACAGTATTCATTATTTTTGCACCACACCCAGTGCTCCATGCAATCCGTGCCCTCTCCTATACCCACCACCTGGATCCCCCAACCTCCCACCCTCCTCCCCTTCAAAACCCTCAGATTGTTTTTCAGAGTCCATAGTCTCTCATGGTTCACCTCCCCTTCCAATTTCCCTCAACTCCCTTCTCTTCTCCATCTCCCCTTGTCCTCCATGCTATTTGTTATGCTCCACAAATAAGTGAAACCATATGATAATTGACTTTCTCTGCTTGACTTATTTCACTCAGCATAATCTCTTCCAGTCCCGTCCATGTTGCTACAAAAGTTGGGTATTCATCCTTTCTGATGGAGGCATAATACTCCATAGTGTATATGGACCACATCTTCCTTATCCATTCGTCCGTTGATGGAGTCACTTCTAACCAATATTACAACATCACTCCATTGGAAAGTGGATGGGTGGGAGGAGCCTATGTGCATGTAGGAGCAGAGGAAGTAAAGAAAGATAAATCTTCATCCTTCAGAGTGGGAAATCAATACTTATTACTAAAACTGGAGAATCAAGAGGTAACAATATAAACATATTTTGCAGAAATCTTGATATAAATATCAAAATAGTCAGCTTAAAGTTTTTGCCCCTAGGGAGAGAGAAATGACGGGATACATGCTAGGGGTGAGGGAAGTCTTTTGGGGGTTTTGTGGGGGTTTTGTTACATTTTTCTGTAGCAAACTGTAGGGAAACTTTTTTACTCTTTAAGGTGTGCATTTATAATTTTGATTTAAAACAAAACAAATCTGAAAGCAAACTACAAAAGAAAAAATGGAAGATTTTACAACTCATTGTATAAGCTTATTATAACCTTGATAATGAAAATGAATTTATAGACCAATCTCAATTACAAACATAGATGCAGAGATCTTGTATAAAATATTAACACATCTAATTCAGCAGCATCTAAAACGTGCTATGCCAAAACCAAATGTATTTAGTCCCATAAGTCAAAGATCAAACAGTCATTAAAAATCAATCAATTTAACACACTGAACTAACTAATGAAAATGGAAAACATCAGTATTTAAATAGATTATGAAAATAATTTGATAAAATTCAGTATCTATTCAGGAAATAGATTCTTAGCTAAATTTTGGAGACAACTTCCTTCATTTGATGATAAGGTATCTATTAAAAATCTATGTCATACTTTATATCTAATAAGAAACTTTAGATGTAATTCCTCTAAATTAAGAAACATAACAAGAATACCTATTATCACCACTTTAAAGAGTCCAACCACTTGCTTTAAGAAAAATAATTATAAGCATTATACAGGAAAGAGAAATGTCCTTTTATAGTGATAGTTTTTATAGAAAGCACACCAAAATTTATCAAAAACTTTTGTAATTAATAAGAGTTCAGCAAGAGAGCTGGATATTATTTTACTATTAAAAATCAGTATTAAAAATATATTTTATACCTACCAATAAACTATTTCAGAATGAAATGGAAACAAAACTTTTATTCATAATAACTATAAATGTCTGAGGTAATTAGTACAATTTCTATAAATATGTATATTACTCTGGAAAACATTTCAAAGCATTATTGAATAACATAAAAATTGAATTAGTAGAAAGATACACTGTATTCATCAAATAGGAAACTCAATATCATGTATATGTCAGTGCTCTCCACATTAATCTATAAATACAAGTTATAAATGCAAAGAGTGCCAATCAAAATCACAGGGAAGTTCTTATAACTTGACAAACTGACCCTAAAGTTCATGTGTAAGAGAAAAGAGCCCGAAGAGCCCAATACAGTTTTGGAAAAAAGAACAAAGTTGGGGTAGTCGGTGGTGCTTGCCCTATCAGATATGAAGACGCTTTATAAAGGTATACTAATTAAAACCATGCATATCAGGCATAAAGACAAGAAAATAGACCAAAGAAACTAACAGAAACAGCCATCAAAAATGAAAAATTGGTATGTAACAGAGATGGCCTTGTTAATCAGGGGAGAGCAAATGGACTATTAAAACATAAGATATAGAGAGGATTGGTTATCTATATGAAAAAAGATAAAATTAGATCCCTATCTCACACCATAGGTGAGTAAGTTTCAAGTGGACTAAAGACTTAAATATGAGGTCAGGGCACCTGGGTGGCTTAGTCAGTTAAACATTTGCCTTTGGCTCAGGTTGTGATCCCTGGGTCCTGGGCTTGAGCCCCACATGGGGTTTTCTGCTTAGCAGGGAGGCTGCTTCACCCTCTCCCTTTCCCTCTGCTCCCTTTCCCAATTCACGCACACACACTCTCTCTCTCAAATAAATAAATAAAATATTTTTTTTTCTAAAAAAAGACTAGGGGCACCTGGGTAGCTCAGTGGGTTAAAGCCTCTGCCTTCGGCTTGGGTCATGATCCCGGGATCCTGGGATCGAGCCCCACATCGGGCTCTCTGCTCAGCAAGGAGCCTGCTTCCTCCTCTCTCTCTGCCTGCCTGTCTGCCTGCTTGTGATTTCTGTCTATCAAATAAATGAATAAAAAAAAAATCTTTTAGGGATGCCTGGGTGGCTCAGTTGGTTGGACGACTGCCTTCAGCTCGGGTCATGATCCCGGAGTTCTGGGATCGAGTCCCGCATCGGGCTCCCAGCTCCATGGGGAGTCTGCTTCTCCCTCTGACCTTCTCACTCATGCTCTCTCTCACTGTCTCTCTCTCAAATAAATAAATAAATAAATCTTAAAAAAAAATTTAAAAAAAAAAATCTTTTAAATAAATAAATAAATAAAAATTTAAAAAGACTTGGGTATGGGTGAAAAACTTTAAGTCTTCTATAAGAAAATATAGAAGAACATCATTATGACTTGGGGTAGGGAAGGATTATATGAACAAGTCACAAATGTGACTAGGTAAAATTATAATATAAAATTATAATATTCTGCTCAGTAATAGACACAATAAGAAAAATGAAGAAAACAAATCCTAGTCTGAGAGATGGTACTCACAGTGCCCGCGCTCACAAAGGATTGATATCCAGAGCCTATAAAGAACTCTGGAAATAATATGAAAAAAATCCAAGGTGAAAAATGGCGAGTAACAATTCAGAAAAGAGGAACCTCATGAAAAATAAACAAATCTAATAATGTTTAGCCCTACCAATAATCAGAGAAATGCAAAACAGGACAGTTAGAGACCACTTCACACCAACCAGATTGGCAAACATTAAAGGACCTGACAACATCAAATGTTTGCAAAAATGTGGGGAAGTGGGGCTCTCGAGAACTGTTGGCAATGGTGTAAATCAATACTGCCTCTGTAGAGGGCAATATGAAAATATCTAGAAAAGTTGAAAATGTATGTGCCTTACAATTCAGCTCTTCCATTTTTAGTATGAACCCTAGGGAAACAACCAACAAATGTACACAAAGAGCCATACAGAAAAATGTACATTGTAGCATAGTTTGTAATTGGAAAAAAAAAACCCTGAAATATGATCTTAGCTATCAATGGCTATTACCCTTCGGACAGAATTATGAACACCATGACGTATCCCGGATAGCTGTCTTAAATATCACACCAATGTAGCAGCTCAGAAGTTTCATGGTCAACCATTTCAGATCTAGTATCATGTAAGTTAACACATCCTAAAAATCAACCAACCAACTAACCAACCAGAAACCCTTCCCACTCCGTGTCACTGTTGTGTGCCTGTGAGCAAAAGGACAAAGTTGTGTATCATCACTTAGAACAGAGACCAGATGCCTCAATAGTGACTAGTTCAAAGTTCACTTTTTCCAATTTTAGAGAATATGACTGTAATATTTTTGGATATGAACCAGCAAGGATTGACGACGAAGCTAATCAAATATTTATTTGTCCATTGTAAAAATGCCTCTTAATTTGGTGCATTTGCTTTTAGAGCTACAGGTTGTACAATGTAAATGTGGTTGGAAACAATTGATAGAAGCCAATTCCCTGTTGATTAGTGGGCTCCTCTGAGTGGTCCCTAGTGACACATTCTCCTTTGAACACTTAGTACTTTTGGCAAAAGCCACCACTTGGACCGGGCAGCTGTGATTTCCAGAGGCTCTGAACATCTGTCCAAATTGTGGCATAAAAACTGCCTGTCCCAAATTGACCTCATTACTCATTTATAAACATACAAATAGATGATGGGGGAAAATCATCTTTGTGCTCCGCAAGGGACTGCTCATTATACTCCTCTTCAGCTCTGCTGCTGGCTTGCATTTCTGGGGAGACCTGGAGAGCTTCTCAAAGGGCAGTCTTAACAAACACCACATTACCACTTTGGATGCAGCATGAACATAACAAGTCTGGAAGAAAAGCACAGTCTTTGTGCCTCCTCTTCAGAGATGATTCATATATGTAACGTGAACACATCGTCCAGAACGCTTGTTCTTTGATGCTTGTTTCCTGTTTCCTCTTTTAATGAGCAGTCCAGGTTTCCCTGTGTACTGTGGGCTTTGTGAGCCCCTAAATGGTTTCTAGGGAGCTGCCAGTAGCATTAGCTGGTTTGGTAAAGCATTTGGATAATTTCCCAGTTTCCACTTCACCTTCAGACGAGGAAGAACCCAGTTGAAAGCCCTGATCAGACTCTGTGCTCCCTGCAGTTTTTGTGAAAGCCCAACGACAGCTTGAGAAGGGTGAAACTTTTCAATTTTCAGATCTAATCCAAGTAACGGAAAATTCGGGATATTCCCTATTCCTTGTACAAAGCATTCCTTATTTTAGAGGTAATTTTTTTCTGTGTAAGACAAAGTCAATCGACCCATGAACGAGTGTTAAAACAGTTAAAGATTACCTGGCACAGACCGTTTATTGTAAGGAGTCAAGGGTGTGGACAGCCTGCCTTTGAACCCTGCCGCTCATACCTCTGAGCTGTGCGGTCTTGAGCAATTTACTGCATCTCCCTAGGCCTTGCGATGCTCATCTGTAAACTGAGGATAACACTAACAGCTATCTCAGGGGGTAGTTGTGAGGAGTCGATGGGTTAATACACACGAAGAGCTTGTGGGCTACCATGAAAACCTACCACTCTGCTACACATTTGGGGATAAAAGAAATTATACAGAACTGTTGCTTTTCTCAAAGGTATTTAATTGAAAGAGACAAGTACTATTCATATGAGATAATTAGCGCCCCAAACATTTTCTTTGTCAGCAGCATATGCTGAGGTAAATTCCTACACAGAGTGAGGCAGACTATACAGAAATCGGAGGGCATCTGTTCTGCCCGTTCAGCCACATGGTTCTGAAAGAGTTAACAGGGGATCTGGATCTGAGGGCAAGGGAAATGTGAAGAGAGCCTCACAGAGAAGGGAGAACTTGACCTGGGCCTTGAAGGACAAGCGAAATAGAGATAGTTAGGTGGCCATTTTAGAAGTAAGACCCACGTGAGAGGACAGACAGATGGTGTAAATGTGGCATGTAAGGAAATAGTAAGTCAACCTGAGAAACGGGATTTGGGCACCTCTTAACTCTCTGTAGCACCGGTTCTGAACTGCACACCTGCAATGACTTCATTCATTGCTTCTCCAACCAGATGCCCTAGTTTCTGTCCACGTTATGTTTTCCCCTTTAGCTCTTTTCCTTTTCCCAGCAGTCCAGACAGTTCCCCTCATGACTACAGTTGGAATCTTCCCTCAGCTGAACAGCCTTGGGACATTCTTATGACCGTGTCTCCCACCTTAACATGGGCTCTTATATCCATTCCCCAGGATAGTGTTCTTGTGTGATTTTGAGCCAAATGATTATACAGGAAATAGACCCACTAATCAGTGATATTCATTGTCAGCTGCGTTGTGAATGCATTTTTTTAATTTTACTCCACATTTTTTTTAATTTCTTTCCAGCATAACAGTATTCATTGTTTTTGCACCACACCCAGTGCTCCATGCAATCCGTGCCCTCTCTAATACCCACCACCTGGTTCCCCCAACCTCCCACCCCCCGCCCCTTCAAAACCCTCAGATTGTTTTTCAGAGTCCATAGTCTCTCATGGTTCACCTCCCCTTCCAATTTCCCTCAACTCCTTTCTCTTCTCCATCTCCCCTTGTCCTCCATGCTATTTGTTATGCTCCACAAATAAGTGAGACCATATGATAATTGACTCTCTCTGCTTGACTTATTTCACTCAGCATAATCTCTTCCAGTCCCGTCCATGTTGCTACAAAAGTTGGGTATTCATCCTTTCTGATGGAGGCATAATACTTCATAATGTATATGGACCACATCTTCCTTATCCATTCGTCCGTTGAAGGGCATCTTGGTTCTTTCCACAGTTTGGCGACCGTGGCCATTGCTGCTATAAACATTGGGGTACAGATGGCCCTTCTTTTCACTACATCTGTATCTTTGGGGTAAATGCCCAGTAGTGCAATGGCAGGGTCATAGGGAAGCTCTATTTTTAATTTCTTGAGGAATCGCCATACTGTCTTCCAAAGTGGCTGCACCAATTTGCATTCCCACCAATAGTGTAAGAGGGTTCCCCTTTCTCTACATCCTCTGCAACACTTGTTGTTTCCTGTCTTGCTAATTTTGGCCATTCTAAGTGGTGTAAGGTGGTATCTCAATGTGGTTTTAAGTTGAATCTCCCTGATGGCTAGTGATGATGAACATTTTTTCATGTGTCGGATAGCCATTTGTATGTCTTCATTGGAGAAGTATCTGTTCATATCTTCTGCCCATTTTTTTATATGATTGTCTGTTTTGTGTGTGTTGAGTTTGAGGAGTTCTTTATAGATCCTGGATAACAACCTTTTGTCTGTACTGTCATTTGCAAATATCTTCTCCCATTCCGTGGATTGCCTCTTTGTTTTGTTGACTGTTTTCTTTGCTGTGCAGAAGCTTTTGATCTTGATGAATGCATTTTTTAAGGTGAAACCTATCTAGAAATCTTTGTCACCTTCCCTTTAGCTGGAGATACAGCCAAGTTATTGCTTAGAATCAGTATTACAGTCTCTTACAGAATGACTTTTAATGGATATTTTTTTGTAATCTCCTCACCAAATCTCCAGATAAAAGTAAAGAAAATATCTAGGGGAATACTTTTCCCCAGAAATGAATTATCTGAATAAAACTAACTTAAGCTTCCTTCACGCTCCCCCCACAACACACACACCTTTCTCCTTTAATTGGAAACTTCATGTTCATTGTGCATCTTGAGTGAAAACTAAAACAAGGTAGATGCATGCAAGGGGAGGAAATAGTACAGCAAAGGAGCAAAAGACTCCCCTTGCTGGTGCCTTAAGAAACAAGCTGGCCGTGTGCTTCTTGGTAAGCCCAAGAGTGATTCTTCATCTCTAAGTGGGGCTTTTCAACACCTGCCTCACATCCCTCCTTAGTGATTTCTGGTAGAATCACAAATCTTGAGCTGGCCAGCAGTAAGGCCGCCACATAATAGGCCTATTGCACTTGGTCAGCAGCTGAGTGAGGTGGACTGGATTCCCAGAGCTTTTCATCCTGGAGCATGTTCCTTCCAGACTGGTCCACAGCTTCTGGGCTCCAGGACTGTGCTTTATAGGCAGGGGTGCTGGGGAAAGAAAACTCTGGTAGGGGAGATTTCCCTCCAAAGCCCAAGCTTTTCTTAACCCTTGACAAGGGAATCTCTTAAACAATGCTCCTTCTTCCTCTAAAATGCCAGCATCTGGGAAGAGGCCTTTGAATCAGAGCAAAATAATTCTGTACAAATGTATGGCAGTTGCTGGTTTACTCCTTGGGAATCCACTGACGTACAATGCACTGGTGACTGGCCCAGAAAAGAAACACAGTCAAGGCAACAATAAAAGGGAAGACATTTTTCCTTTCCACGTATAACATAGTCAAAGAACTTGATAGATTGGGTGAAACAAACCACAAAGACGGCTTTCAGCTAAATGTGCAGGTCAATAACTCTGAACTGGTCAGAACACCTCAGAAGTATAGGTTGGAATCTCCACCAGGCCACTGACCTTTCATCAGTGTCTTACTGCCTGCTAGGATTTGTGCAGTGCTGGCACAGGTAAGTATTTAGTAAGTGAACAAAACCTACACATTAATGACTCAGAGCATCTCAACAGAATCAATCAGAAGAGTGAGAGATTGGGGAATCAGGTAGGTTAATGGGGTTATGATTATGTTTGTCTAGTCTGTAGGGGAGAAGACCTGCAGCATTCATGATTTAACAGGTCAGTTTCATCTATGCAGGAGAGAGCTCAGTGGTCCACGGTGTAGGGAATTTTCTTTTTACTCTGGCACTAATTTGTATTGCACGTGCTGGTGGGTTAATGTGTGTGATCCCATCAGATGGCTCTTGAGTGAGCCTAGCAGACTGCTGGAGTCTACACTTGAAACAGATTTTTGTTCTCTTTTGCATCTATGTATGTGTTTTCTGGGAGAAATTATATGGGCAAATTTAAAGTTTCAGAGTCCCCCAAGGGTCTCCTAGGATTAAAGACTCATCATAGGAAGAAGAAGAAGACATCAAATCTAATAAATGGGCCGATTAGGACCAAAGGGCAAAAGACATAGGGAGGAAATTTCAACACTAGGGCAGCTTAATGACTTCTAGGGCAGCTTAATGACTTCTAGGGGGTCTTACATAGCCAGTTTCTCAAGGGTTCTTGCGGCCAAGGGAACTTACAACATTTGTCTTCAAACAGCCAGTACTCAGTACAGCGGCTGGCACATTACAAGGTCTAGTGATATCCCAGAATACTAGAGCTCTTGAGGCCTTCATCCAGTCACACCACTAACTGGTGAGGAAAACAAGCCCCCAAAGGCTAACTGACTGGCTCAGCATCTCACACCACAAAATGGCAGGGCCGGTACTAGGGCCCAGGTCTTTAAGTGCCATTTCAGTGCTATTCCTGATAGAGAAACACTTCACATTTATGTTCATCAGAATACTCTTGAGTGTTAGATATGCTACACATATTAAGTGGTTTCTCAAGCTATTTCTAGAACTTCCTTGAAAGGAAGGGTCATTTGAGGACACAGTGAGTCGAGCTCTCCCTTCACCCCAGCTTCACCATTGCACCACCATCTCCTCAGCAGCAGAGCATGATCGGAAAGGACACAACAAAGGAGCACAGGGGATTCACTGCTTCTGACAGTTACCCCTTCATCTAAAGAATTGGAACTTCAAGATCTTAGTTGAAGGATGGTCACTTTCCAATTCACCTTCTTTTCTTTGACTTTGGCAGGTGGAGGAATTTCAACCACACATTCAACAGGCATTGATAGCATCATTTATGTTCCAAGCATGGGGCACTGTGGTCGGTGCTGGAAGGATGCAGAAAAATGCTGAATGCCAGTCCAGAGGAGACATGAGACAGCTGCTTCCCTGTGTAGCACATGAATGGAGGCACGGATGAAGTGCTGGGAAAGCTCCAGAGAAGGAAAGACCTCATCTCTTGGGAGGTAATCAGAAAAGTCTTTCTGGTCTTGGAAGGAGCAGGATTTGCAGATATGGTTAAAAGATCATGCTAGGCAGAGGGAACCAAGTGGATGGAGCATGGAAGCTGGAAGATATGTATGTAGGTACATTTTTATGTATGTAAACTACTGATTCAGTCTGCCAGAAAGGTAAGACTTGTGAAGAAGGCAAGCATGGGTAAGTGATGGGTGCTAACTCATTGGGACTTCTATGTAAAGAGCGGAGAGACTTTAGGAAGTCATTCATAGTTGCTAAATAAAGTGATGGTTGAGCAGTAATATGGTGGCATTTAGCTGGCAGTGTAAGGGAAGTTGGTGGAGTGGACACTGTCAATGCTCTGACGAGTGCCTATGTCCCCTCAGATCCCTTTTATTATTTCTCTGTGCCCCTCTTCCCAGCCTCTGTATGCTTCTGACAGCTCCCACCTGTAACTTCATTCAGCCGCCTACCTGCCTTTGGGCAACAGGAAGCACTTTGACAAAACAAGCAGAGTGCTGAAAATGCTGGGGGAATTGACATCCCTTGGGGAGTCCTTAGCCAATGATTGACAGTGTGGAGATATGAAAGCCCAGCTCGCTTGCCTCCAGTTGGCACCAACTCAGAGACATAATTTATACTTCTGAGTTTCTTGCAGGATCAGGCCACAGCTGGGACTCTGTGAGAAAGCTCATCTTGTCTTACTTTATCCTCCTTCCCTATCTTGCTTTCTGGGATCCTACCAATTTTATTCAGAAGCACTTCTGGAACATAGTAGTTGCTCATGAACCCTCATCTCGGGGTCTGCTTCTGACAAACATGTTGTACTGAGAAGAATGCTGAGCTGTGACTGGTTAGGAAGCTACTGTAGAACTCCAGGCAAGAAAGCACAGAGCCCAATGCCAGGACAGCAGTGATGTGACAAAGGCAGGGAAGGGAGAGAAGGAATATTCCAAAAACAAACAGATAAGACCTTGAGAGTGTAAAGGGAGGAAAAAATAGGAGTCAAACAAGAGTCTATAATTTCAAGCCTAGGTAATGTGATTCTGTGAAAAGAGTTGGGGAACCCCAAAAAGAAGAGCATATATGGGCAGGGAGTCAAGTTGGAGATGTTGCCTTTGCAGTTACAGGAGAAGAATGCCATCTGAATGCTGAGCAGTTAGCAAAAAGGGTCAGGGTTAGAGATCTCCTTTTGGCTATAATTAAGCACAGAAACCATGAATTAGAGAAGAAACTTCCAGAGAGAAACTGGGCTATATGACCATCTGTGGGAGTCCCCAAAGAGGACACCACTTTAAAGGTCTTAACCTTTGGAAAACCAAGTCCATTTCCAGCAGTGGACATGGCTAGGTCTGGGATGGATCTGACTTACGTACCAATGTCTGTTTATAAAAACACTCCCAGTGAGTACTATGCCTAGGTACTAAGCTCTAATCTAGTAGCCTCTTCCTCAGAAGGGTATCTGGAAGGCATGCAGGGGCCTGATGCCCACTGGAGAATAAGCTGTGATGGTTCTCAAATCCTTGAGTCCTTTAAGAGCAACTCTGTCTTTAAAGCATTAATTGGGGAATTGCTGATGACTCTGTTATTTTTTTTTAAGATTTTATTTATTTATTTGACAGACAGAGATCACAAGTAGTCAGAGAGGCAGGCAGAGAGAGAGGAGGATGCAGGCTCCCTGCCGAGCAAAGAGCCTGATGTGGGGCTCGATCCCAGAACCCTGGAATCATGACCTGAGCTGAAGACAGAGGCTTTAACCCACTGAGCCACCCAGGTGTTCCCAACTCTGTTATTTCCACAGAAAGGTCTTATCATAGAATGTTAAGGCTGGAAGAGACCTGAGGGGTCATTTAGTTCATATGATAGATGTAAAAACTTGAGGCTAACTGTTGTGTGGTCAGGCATGGTGGGATCATGGCCAAAGAACCTATCCATGCCTCCTAAGTTCACTGCTGGGCTCTTTCTTTACCCATGGTTGTGCCCAACTCCCTCCATGCTCTCCATCCCTGTCCTGGACTGCATTTCACATCCTGGTCATGTGTGGAAGGCTCTCTGCATTTCAATCATTCTTCCTAGTGAAATAATGAGTTCTATATATTGCAACACCTTAGTGACCTTAGTATGTCACTGTATTATTTTTAAGGATTTAATAAGATAAAGGATGTGAAAATGTTTTAACACAGAAGAATACTATTTGAATGTACAACCATGCAAAGTTTCTCTACTTTCTGGTGCAGTTCCTCTGTGATGATTATACTCATATTATCGGTATCCTAGTATAAAGTGAGGCCACCAGACCTATGTGGGACTAAACACCTTTCCATCATCTTCACTCCCACTGAACTCCAAGCAACCAAATGAACATTATTTTTATCTTTTGAAGGGAAATCATGTTTAAATCCAAGCTCCTTGTTAATTAAGTCAAGTGAATGTCCCTGTCATGAAATAATCAAGCTCACAAACTTATGATCAGCAAACACGGGCCAGATATTGTATGAGGTTCTGCAGTTAGAAAAATGCGATACAATGTATGCCCTCAGGAAGTCATAGTCTACCAGAGGGAAGAACTTAGAAAGTTGGTGCTTGACACTGAACTGGGATGAATTAGAAGTGTGCCAGATGGGAAAGGCGGGGATGGAGGACATTATTTCAGAAAAAACAACAATAGTAAACAAAGGCAATAGTGGTGGCTCAGTGGGTTAAGCCTCTGCATTCATTCAGCTCAGGTCGTGATCTCAGGGTCCTGGGCTCTCTGCTCAGCAGGGAGCCTGCTTCCCCTTCTCTCTCTGCCTGCCTCTCTGCCTCCTTGTGATCTCTCTCTCTGTCAAATAAATAAAAATCTTAAAAAAAACTATAATGGATTTAGTGTCAGGTTCATATTGGCTAATTGAGTGACTGAATGAAACACTGAGTGAATGTCAGTGTATGATAGCAATGGATAAAAAGGATGGAACAGGAGGAAGAGGCCAAATGGTTAAGGGCATTCCAGAGGCACCTCCAATGGCTCAGTGGGTTAAGTGTCTGACTCTTAATTTTGACTTAGGTCACGATCAGGGTTGTGAGATGCAACCCCACATCAGGCCCTGTGCTAGACATGGAGCCTGCCTGAGATTCTCTCTCTTTCTCTCTCCCCCTCTACGCCTCCCCTGTCTTACAAAAAAAGGTGGTGGGGGGGTGGGGGTTCTATACCACCGTGGCTTGCTAGCTTTATATCCTCCAGCACAGTGGTTCTCAAAGTGTGTATCTGGACCAGCAGCAACATCATTCCTTGGAAAATTGTTAGATGCAAATCATTAAGTCCTAAAAACCCAGTCCTATTGAATCAAGAACTCTGGGGATAGGACCCAGGAATCTGTGTTTTAACAAGACCATCCACTGTGATTGATGATAAAGTTAAGAGGACCACTGCTCCAGGCATAGGGAGAAAGAAAAAGTTGAAGGAACATTTTATGGGGACAAAGAAGCACATTCATTTACTGGGGCTAGAAGGGAAAATGAAAGCATTGACAAATATGCTAGCTCAATCCTCCAGAAGTGCTCAGCCAGAGCCATCTGGGGTCCTGCCTGGGTCTTTTCAATCGCGTCCTCCTGTCTCATCAGGTAAGTAATCTTGTAGAAACAGCACCTCATTACCCTCCATCAAATGAGCGGTGAGGAAGCACTTTTCATTTGAGAGCTAGATGACTGAAAAGATTTGTCTGGGGCAATCGCAGTAGATGGCAGTGATTTAGGCTAAATTCAGTTCTGGAAGACAGCTGAGCTATGGGACAACTTGTGTAAAGTTTAGGCTGAGGTATCAGCAGGAATGTCTAACAGAGCACTCAAACCTGAAATAGCAGGAATTAAAGTCACTCATGGATCCTCTTTCAAACCAATTTATATATTGAATAAAATGGAAGTTTGCACCTGGCCTCTGATCTGTAAGTGAAGGCAGATAGCCCATGGCTTGGCTGACTGAAAAAGCAAACAATGAACCACAACTATCACCCTCCCCAAGAAATACTAATGAAAGCAAATGGAAAAATCGGTAGAGAAGCCAAATGTTTCATAAAAATCAATTTTAAGCAGCATGAGATAAGCAGAAAGCTTAAATTTTTAAAAATGCAGTTAGGACATCAGACAATTCCAAATGAAAATAAATATCTCTAAACAAGATTTGGAATAATTTTGGTCATTGTATAGAGCAGGATTTTCCCACAGAATCCATGGTCAAAATCCAGAGGGTTATCCTTGGCCAGGGAGGGACACATTACAATAGACCAAAGAAAAAGTAAAAGGAGCAGTTTGAGGATCAGCACCCCAAACAAGGGTGCAGGGATGATGGACAGAGAGGCTCAGAAGCTTGTTCTCTGTGTATGTTGGAAGCTTCCCCTCTCCCCGTGACTCAAGCTGCCCACCACCACTCCCTATCCCGATAGCTGGAACTGGTGTGGAAGCGGGCAGAACACATAGTCGATAGGCAATTACAGTAATCGAATCTTGGAGGAAGTGACACAAGTGTAAATAGCCCACTCCCAGTGGGTCTGTGATTAACGTGACAACAGCTTGGATGTGATTCCCTCCATGGAAACAAGGGCAGCCTCTTGAAGTAAAATTGGCAAGAGTATCCTACTCTGTCCATTATGCCCAAACTCATGAGTCTCACCTGGAGGGGAAGCCTGGAAGGAAAGGAGTAGGTGGGTGCACGTAAAATAAGAGAAGCATGGGGCACCTGAGTGGCTCAGTGGGTTAAACCTCTGCCTTCGGCTCAGGTCATGATCTTAGAGTCCTGGGATCGAGCACTGCATCGGGCTCTCTGCTCAGTGGGGAGCCTGCTTACCCCTCTCTCTGCCTGCCTCTCTGCCTACTTGTGATCTCTCTCTCTCTCTCTGTCAAATAAATAAAATCTTTAAAAAAAAAATAAATAAGAGAAGCATGTTTGAAAGTACCAAATATTTGCAAAAGATCTCACATGTCCACTAATTCATTCAATTCTTTATGAAGCAGATGTTAGCGTGAGCCCTACTTTATCCCTTTTTGACAAGGACTCCGATGCGGAATGGTAAAACAGTCTTTCCAAACCAAGTAGCAGCATTCAGATTTGAACTCAAGGGTTTTCTGAACCTAGATTCTAAGCTCTTCCAACCACAAGAAGAGTAAGATAGTTACCTGGGGCTGCAGGTGAGGCAAAGGGATGCAAGAATGTATAATCAAAAGAGATTCATGAAAAGCTTGGTAGATCCAACCATAGGCATTACATGGCCCCAGAGTCCATACCACCGCCTTAGTTGCTATGGCTGCATGCTCATACGGGTACTCAAGAATGTGGAGACCCTCCAGACCTTGGCTATTAATGTACCCTCAGAGGCAAAAAGACCTTTGCCTTCTTTCTGAGATGCAACAGACAGTGGCAACAACTAAGAGACATGGACACTTTAAATGTGGTTTGAACAGTGAGGTTTGGTGGAATAAGTTAGAAGGAGAGCTGTTTATGACAAACATGATGGAGAGAGTCTTACGTTGCTTCCCAATGGGGTGGGGGTCAGGAACTCCCAAGGTCTTGCTTTTAGCAGAGCTAACTTTAGAGAGGAGAAAGGAAGTGGTAACAACAGCCCTCAGAGGATAAGATCAAGTGTATTAGAACCAAAGTTCCTTATGAGATATAAGGGATATAAGGGAAAGGATGAAAAATCAAGCTATTGTAAGAGGGGGGTGGGGAAGAAGTGTCTTGGTAGGCAGGAGAGAGACATAGGCATTATCTTGGCTCAGGGGGTAAAAGACCCAGGGGTGGACCCAGGCTCTGTAGGAGAGGGAATGTAGGGGAGACCTCAGGCTGTGGGTTCAGTCTTCAGGGGGCAGTGGCAGTACCTAATGGCAGTAGCAATAGTACCAAAAGCCCCTAATGCCGGTCAGTTTGGCTAACTCTCAGAGCTCCTGCTGACATCTAAATGTTTGATGGGGCTGGAGGTCTCAGTGAGGAGGGTGAAGACCACTCTTCACCCATGAGCAGTCAGGAAGTATCAGAAGCAGATGCTTTCAGATCCCTTAGGAGAAGGTGGGGGAGGCTGTGCTTGAGTCTGAGGAGACCTGGGTGCCACTAGTGGTTACTGCTTATTTTGCCTCTTTCCTGAACCATCACTGCCTTGAGAGAATAGTCAGAGAATAGCTTGTATGGAACAGGGAAGACCTTTTATTCTTTTCCTTGAGAGGAGGATGCCGGAGAGGTGCTCTAATAAGCTGTTCATGATGAAGGCTAAGAGGCCAAAAGCAAGCTTGAGAGATAAGTGTGCTCCTACCTAGAAACCCTTGGTTTACAAGTATCACAGCAGGTTTGGGCACAGGCCTGCAGGGGGAGTTCACAGAAGAATCCAGTGACACATCCATTAACATCTGGGTTGGGGATAAAAGGACGTGGCCAAGAGGCCAGAGGGGTGTTGGGGGAACAGCAATGTTGAAGGAGGGATTTCACAGTTTTGGTCATAGGATGATATAATCCTCCTCTTCTGTGTCCTGTACAAAATCTTTATTGGACTGTAGTTGCTTGTTGATGCTTTTCCATAAGTGAATTATTATTGGAGGTCAAGGTCATCTAGAAAATGAGCTAGTTCTGCCATTTGTGGGAACACAGGAGCTTGATGATTAGGGAAACAGCCCTCTAGGCCATACATGGTTGTCTCATTTAACATTTTCAGCAACTCTGTGAAATAGATATTATCACCATTTGAAAGTAAGGAAGCTGAACTTTCCAGAAGTCTAGTAATTTGCCAAGAAGCTAAGTCAAAGTTGCACCAAAATGTTGGTGATGCTAAAGCTCACTTTCCTCATTTCTGTATGGATGGTTCTCAGGCTGTGGTTTTCTGGGCCAGCAGCATTGTTAGCATCACCTTGGAACTTGTTAGCAATGCAGTCTCAGGCCCCGCCCCTAGATCTCCTGAACCAGAAACTCTGGGAAGGGGGCAGGGTCTAGGGAGACACCAGCCTCTACTCTTTAATAGACCTTCCAGATGATTCCAATGCATGCCAAAGTTTGAGGACCATTGATCTACACTACAGTGTCTCTCAGAAATCCTGCACGGCACTTCACATCTGATGAGTCTTTGACTCACTGAGATGACATCCCACTTGACAGTTTGAGGTACCTAAATGAGCAAAAGCTGCAGAGACACAAAATTCAGGCACCCGGCTATAAAATGAGATACAGCCTGAAATCTCGGAGGAACTGAGGGGATCCCATGAGTGGGGATTGCACTGATGTAATTATAGCCAGTTTGAGATTCAAGGCAACAGTGTTAAAAAGAAATGTAAACAGCTTGCTCCAACATCATCCTGCCTTTGGGCCACCTCTGCGGGATCTGTCTTTGGGCATGATTGTCTAGTTTTTGTTTTGTCATGTCTATATACTGTCTTGGAAAATGGAGGAAATGGGTCTGTCGGGTTTTTTCCATAAAACATATATATGGCTCAGGAAAACTGAACTGGGCTGAGCCATAGAGGTGGGGAATGTGCCTTTTGGAGGTGAGAGTACCTGTCCTGGGCACCTCCCCTGGGTGCTAAGGAAGCCCATTCTTCTGTGCCCTTTGTATGTGACTAAAACCTGCTCCTGGTCAGAGATTTTCCAATTATAACTGGCTCACCAAAGAGTATGTTGGATTGCAAATCAATATAGGGGCTGGGGTGGAGAATATATATTCAGAAAAAAGAAATATTTGAATGCAGTGTGGTTAGAATATATTTCTATTTTTTTTAATTTTTTAAATTTATTTTCAGCGTAACAGTATTCATTGTTTTTGCACCACACCCAGGGCCCCATGCAATCCGTGCCCTCTCCAATACCTACAACCTGGTTCCCCCAATCTCCCACCCCCCGCCCCTTCAAAACCCTCAGATTGTTTTTCAGAGTCCATAGTCTCTCATGGTTCACCTCCCCTTCCAATTTCCCTCAACTCCTTTCTCTTCTCCATCTCCCCTTGTCCTCCATGCTATTTGTTATGCTCCACAAATAAGTGAGACCATATG